>NC_090307.1:26621529-26924559 GCF_039906515.1 Pseudorca crassidens | reverse complement strand
AAATTACCTAACCTTTCTGTGCCTCAGTTACATCTGTTAAAGATGGAAAATTACTGCATCTACTTCATGAAGTTGTGTGACAAACGTGTTAATACTACATGTGAAGTGCCTGGATATAAGAAGTGCTCAACAAGTGTGAGCAGCTGGCTGCTATTATTGTTAACTGTTTCTCTTGCCAGTAGTAGCTTCCACATTTCTCAAATGCCTATTCAAAATATCCTAGACAACACTGACCTCTTGAGAGTAACTCATATCATTCTGCTCATTAAAATCAAGAAACACTGCAAAGTCTGGGTGCTGGAGCATCAAAGACAAATAAGACATAATATTTGCTCTCAAAGGTCTCATATGCTAGTAAGTAACAAATATATACAACTAAAATAATATGTGGTGTTACAGTACATTATGAAAAATAAGTGTTACAGAAAAGAGGGAAATTCAATTTTGTCTTGGAAGTTCAAGGCAGTTACCACAATCAGTCCAAACAAATTAGAAAACAGGGTTTGTACAGCAGTGGTTCTATTTCCACGTAGAGAGACACACTTCCATCAGTAACAGTGTCTTCACTAGTAGGGTGATTCTCAACAGAAGGAAAGGTGAGTATCAACCAGAGATACATGGCAGAAACTTGTTAGGTTGGGAACATAATTTTCAAAAAGAGAAAAGACAAAAGATGAACCTAGAAAGATAAATGGGAGAATGTTATAAAGGGTTTTGAATGGTTCACTAAGGATTTATACTTTATTCCAGTAAGGGAAATTAACATAAACTGGGAAATGCAATGTGTTACAGATCTTCACAAATGTGACGAGTAATGACTAAGCATCTTCTGACATTCATTTTCTGCCAGTCACTGCTCTAGGAACTTTCACATGTTGAACTCATTTATCAGATATAAAGGCATTTACTATATGCCAGGCACTGTGACAGGCTCTGAGAATATAAAAATGAGTAAGAGATGTTGAATTTACAAACTTCTTAGTGAAACCAAGTAGTCAAATAAATGCTTTAATAGAAAATAAGTACATGGGAGTAGTACAGAGAGAGACAAATGATGAATTTGGGGAAATGTGAAAAGGCATCACAGAAGAGGGAAGACTTGAACTGGCCCTTAAAACATGACTCAGGTTTGCCAAACAGAGTAAGGAGGAAGAGGATATGCAAAGATGCACAGCTATGAAAGTCTAGCTAGAGTACAGGCTGCTAAAGAAGAGTGACAGGAGATGAGATGATTAAAAAAAGTTTAGTAGATCCTACAGAGGCCACTTCTCCAAAGTCGAGAAACAAAACTAACCTACCACATACATAAAAATACAAAGAGCAACTTAGACAAAATGAGATGGCAGAGGAACATTTTCCAGATGAAGGAACGAGATAAAACTCCAGAAGAAAAACTACGTGAAGCAGAGATAGACAATCTACCCAAGAAAGAGTAATGATCGCAAGATGATCGAAGAATTCGGGAGAAGAATGGATGCACAGGGTGAGAAGTTAGAAGTTTTTAACAGAGTTAGAAAGTATAGTGAACAACCAGAGATGAAGAATATAATAACTGAAATGAAAAATATACTAGAAGGAATCAACAACAGACTAAATGATACAGAGGAACGGATCAGTGGGCTGGAAGACAGTAGCAGAAATCACTGCCACTGAACAGAAAAAAGAAAAAAGAATGAAAAGAAATGAGGATAGTTTAAGAGACCTCTGGGACATCAAAAATCACTAATAATTCACATTATAGGGGCCCCCAAAAGGAGAAGAGAAAGAGAAAGGGCCTGAGAACATATTTGAAGACATAACAGCTGAAAACTTCCTTAAGGTGGAAAAGGAAGGAAAAATAAACAAATGGGATCTAATCAAATATAAAAGCTTTTACAAAGCAAAGTAAACCATCCACAAAACGAAAAGACAATGTACGGAATGGCAGGAAATATTTGCAGATGACATGACTAATAAGGAATCAATATCCAACATTTATAAACAGCTCATACAACTCAACATCAAAAAAAAACCCGATTAAAAAATGAACAGAACCGAACAGACATTTTTCCAAAAAGGAAATGCAGATGGCCAACAACATTGTTAATCATCAGAGAAATGTAAGTCAAAACTACAATGAGGTATCACCTCACATGAGTCAGAAGGGCTATCATCAAAAAGTCTACAAATAATAAATGCTGGAGAAGGTGTGGAGGAAAAGGAACCCTGCTACACTGTTGGTGGGAATGCAAATTGGTGCAGCCACTATGGAGTACAGTGTGGAGGTTCCCTTAAAAACTAGTTACCATATGATCCAGCAATCCCACTCCCAGGCATATATCCAGGAGACAAACACTCTTAATTCAAAAAGATACATGCACCCCAACATTCACAGCAGCACTACAATAGTCAAGACATGGAAGCAACCTAAGTGTCCATCAACAGATGAATGGATAAAGAAGATACAGATACACACAGACACAGACACACACACAAACACAATGGAGTATTACTCAGCCATAAAAAGAATAAAATATTGTCATTTTTAGCAACATGGGTGGACCAAGAGATTATCATACTAAGTGAAGTAAGTCAGACAGAGAAAGACAAATATTATATACCACTTATATGTGGAATCTAAAAAAAATAACACAAATGAACTTATTTACAAAACAGAAAACAAACTCACAGACACAGAAAACAGACTTACGGTTTTCAAAAGGGAAAGAGGGCTAGGGGTAGGGATAAATTAAGAGTATGGGATTAAAAGATACCACCATATATATAAAATAGATAATAAGGATTTACAGTACAGCACATGGAACTATATTCAATATCTTGTAACAACCTATAATGGAAAAGAATCTATAAAAGATACATATAGGGCTTCCCTGGTGGCGCAGTGGTTGAGAGTCCGTCTGCCGATGCAGGGGACACGGGTTCGTGCCCCGGTCTGGGAAGATCCCATGTGCCGCGGAGCGGCTGGGCCCGTGAGCCATGGCCGCTGAGCCTGTGCGTCCGGAGCCTGTGCTCCGCAAAGGGAGAGGCCACAACAGTGAGAGGCCCGCGTACCGCAAAAAAAAAAAAAAAAAAAAAAAAAAAGATACATATATATCTGAATAACTTAGCTGCACCTCCCCCTGAAACTGATGCAATACTGTAAATCAACTATACTTCAATTTAAAAAATTAAATTTTAAAAAAAGAAGATGAGTAGAGTAGGATGTTGAAGAGAATTGTCAAGCAATGGAGTATGGACTTCATAAGGTTTTTAAGCACAAGAAAGAAAAAACTGAATGGGCTTTAGAAGGATCACTTGGTCAGCTGGGAGAGTTAGGAGGTCATTACAATTGTATAGGCAAAAGATGAGGGCTTGAAAGTTATTTAAACATAAATATCACTGAATGATATTTAGGGATAACTGATAGGACTCAGTGACTGACTAGATACAGGTAGGATAAGGGGACCTAGGATGGTACCCAGGTTTCGGAATGGTGCAACTGGATAGATGGTGATGCTACTCACCAGGATAAGCAGAGGTAGAGCCAGTAATGGCATTCAACCCCCAACCATTGAGTGAGGTGGTGATTATTTTTCCAATTTTACACACTGGGTAAATAAGATTCAATAGGCTTTAGGAACTTACCTAGGGGCTGACAGACTTAAATGATTGAGCCAGAATTCACATTCCAATTGATACTACTCTAAAGACCATGCTAACTCCCTCAAAGGTAGAGTTAATTCAAGTTTTAAATCTTGAAAGAGACATAACAACAGAGTGTAGCAAACTGAGGGGATGTGGTAGATGAAGTATGGGATAATACAAAGAGGCCTGTCCAGGCAGATCCTGTGCCATTAATGAAATAGGCAATAAACTGAAATATATACTAAGCAAAAATCTCTTTGAAGCCAGTTAATAAAAAAAAAAAAGCACATCCACGGATACTATCACAGAGCAGTGAGAAGAGAATCACACGCTGATTTCGGGAACATGCAAGAGATGTCAGTGTAAGAAACTGAGAGAGCATGATTACAGAGGCAATGGTACCCAATGGAAGGAGTGGTGCTATAGCCAAGAACAGAGCTGAACTCACTATTCAATCGTTATAAGATGTAATAGAAAAAAAAAACCAACCCAAACCTGAATGTATTCACGCCTCTGGTTTAGACCTTATCACCATTACAGGCAAAGGGGAGGAGCTGGATGCACAGCAGTTCTCAAATTTGCACACTGGAAACACCTGGGGAGCTTTAAAAACTACTGCTGTTTGGGTTCCACCCTCAGAGATTCTAATTTAATTGGTATGAATGAAATCTGGGTATTTGGAGTCTTAAAGGCTCCCCAGTTGATTCTAATATGCAGCAAAATTTGAGAACCATAGGGATAGAAGTCAAATGATACCACAAGGTGCACAATTATCCAAATCCAGAATGTGTAATATGCTAACAGAGTCAAATGAACCACTTTTTTCCAAAGAAAGTGGTAGGAAGTACTGTAAGAGCGGAACCAGAGCTCCTTGGAGAGGTTATCTTTCCAGAACTGGGGCAGAGAAAATAAAAGATGAGCCTGGAGCAGTAAAGTAGTCCTCAGAAATGCGTGGAGACATATCAAAAGGGCATAGGAGCCAACCTGAAAGAATGGCCAATAGCCAAAGGTAGAACAGTTTGAGCAACAATATGAATTATATAGCACTGGATTATAACCCAGAGTACTCCAGGGCCCACACAGATACAAGCAAGTAACTGAATAAATAAATGTGGGGCAAGAGACAGCCCTTCCTTACAAAAGAATAACTCCAATGTGGAAAAGAATAATAACAACAGAAAAATCACATCATTGGAACACAAGAGTGTTTATGATGAAGTAAGTACTGAAGGCAAGATCCATGAGTGAATGCTAAATTGGTGGGAAAAATTTGAAGATAAATAGAATATGTGCCTAGTCTCAAAATATCTCCCCCAAGATATTTATTAATAACAAAGGAAAAAAACAGCAACTTTACAGTGCAGAAGTCTGGTGAACAGTACCTTACCCAAGTGATCAAAATTAACATCACCAAATATAAGATGTATCAATATTATGGAGCACTGTTATGATACACTGAGAAGGGCATATAACTTGAGGTACTCTTGCTAAAAATGCATAATCTCAATCTAATCATGACAAAACATCAGACAAACCCAAACTGAGGAACGTTCTACAAAATACCTGATCAGTACTCCACAAAAATATCGAAAGTTAAGAAAGAGAAGAAAACACTAAGAAACCATCACAGACTGAAAGAGACTAATGACACAACTATTAAATGTGATTTGGGATCTTGGATTGGATCCAGGAACAGAAATTAATTAGCAGAAAAACTGATGAGGGCTTCCGTGGTGGCGCAGTGGTTGAGAGTCCGCCTGCCGATGCAAGGCACATGGGTTCGTGCCCCGGTCCGGGAAGATCCCACATGCCGCAGAGCGGCTGGGCCCGTGAGCCATGGCCGCTGAGCCTGCGCGTCTGGAGCCTGTGCTCCGCGACGGGAGAGGCCACAACAGTGAGAGGCCCGCGTACCACAAAACAAAAAACAAAACACAAAAACTGATGAAACCTGAATAAAGACTGTAGTTTAGTTAATAGTATTACACCAAGGTTAATTTCTTGGTTTTGATAACTGCACTTATAATTATGCAACATGGTAATATTAAAGGAACTGGCTGAAGAGTATTATCTACTACTTTCACATCTTTTCTATAAACCTAAGATTACTTCAAAGTAAAAAGTTTTTTTTTTAATCTTGGGAGACATAAAAGTCAAAATAATACATGTCTGAATACTGCAGAACAACTGAGAAAATTTCAATATAGGGTAGACACTTTTATAGTAAAGAATTATTAATTTTTTAGTGTGATTACATTAAAAATTAGAGATGTATCTTGAGGTATTTCTGGGTGAGACTACACGATGTCTGCAATTTCCTTTAAAATATTTCAGGAAAAAAGTTGAGGAGTGGTCACATACAGATTCCAAAATGTTGATAATTATTAAACCTAGGTAATGGGTACCAAACTGTTACTTCTGCTTCTTAGGAAGGAGATTTTTTACTATTTGATTACCCAACTCTGAAAAGGTTGGAGTTTGCATGCACATGTGTATGTGTGTTTTGTCTTCTTTGCCGGTAGGATCACAAATAGCCTTACTTTTATGGTTAATTTTTTTTTAATTTTTATTGTGGTTAAATATTCATAAGATAAAATTTATCATGTTAACCATCTTAAAGTGTATAGTTCTATGGCTTTAAGTACATTCACAGTATACCATCACCACCATCCATCTGCAGAACATGATTAAAATTTTTAATTGAAAATAATTATTTAAATTTTAGTCATTCATTTTTTTTGACTAGTTAATACATTCACATAGTTCAAACTTCAAAAAGATACAAAAAAGGATATAAAGTGAAGAGACTCCCCCAATTCCGACCCCGGCCACCTGATTCCCTCCTCCAGAGGCAGCTTATCATATTTGTCCAGACATATTTTATGCACTTAAGCAAATTACACACACACACCTTTTTAAGGCAAACGGTACATATTATTCACAATTCCATGCTGAGTAAATAATCTCCTTCCTTCAAAGGCCCACCCAACACCCTAAAGAAGCCTTCCCAGACCACCAACGTTAATAGTAATCTTCTCCTATAAATCAGCTCTTATTTGTCATTACTGAATTGGCTCTTTTCATGCTGGCTCTTGCAATGCCAACAATCATTTTAGGTATATGAGCTAGTTCACTAGCGAGACTGCAAGCAACTTGTAGAAAAGAGGCATGTCATACAATACAGTGTTTTGTACCTAATAAACACTTAGTAAATGTTCTCAAGCAAGGAATCATCAATGAATAACAAACAAAACTTAATAATAATGATATGGCTTGGATATAAAATATAATTTTTCATTTATCCTATTAATTTTTTAGTTGGTTTATTACTATCCCCAAGATTGAAAGTACTTCCAATTTATAAAAACTGCCTGCAATGTCTTGCCCCTGGTGGACATGAACTCCATCAAGCTACATTCATTTTACTTCTTTGATAATTTCCTCCTCTAAATTTTCTCTACTTTTCCTAAAACCTCTATTATTTGGATATTGGGTCTTTTGGACTAATCCTTAGTACTGTCTCTTTTTTTTTCTTTTAATCTTATTTTTCAACACTTTGTCTTTTTCCCTTTTGTGGGAGAGCCAGACTATCTAAGCACTACTTTTTGGGAGCTCAAATTTTACCAGGTCAAGTTATAAAATCATTCTGAGACTTTGTTGAGAGCAGTGATGTGATTAACGAAAGAATCTAAAGCTGTGTGTGTCCCATACTCTTCCACATAACAACAGTGCATCTTCAAGATATCAGGATGTTTAAAAGAGAGAGAGGCCCACAAATTTGGATCCACCACCCTGGGAGATTGACAATACACATTAACATATTAAAGACTGAAAAGTCTGGCTTTAAGAACTTATGTACCTACGTTGAATACAGAATTTCCAAAACTTAACTGCTGAATCTTTACTTTTTAAAAACTCCTATTAACATCTCAGAGAAGGTGAGTGTTCTAATGAAGAGCTGAAAGGATGCAAAAAACCTCTAATTTGCTCAACTCTTTGTTCCAACTTTTAACTCTACAATCCCAGAAAATGATGTGACCTCCGGGAGTCTCAGTTTTTTAACGCTAAATCTTTCTAAAGTCTTATAAATAATATATTATTAACACCAAGGATGACTATATTTTTAACTGGGGAAGTATATACTACAGATTTCCTTTTCTTTCCTCCTATCTCTTAGTTCATTTGCTCTTTATAAATGTGTTTAAGTTTACCCTATTTTTTGAAATGGAAAAGCTAAGAGTATTTTTCATAATTGTTTTCATATTTCTGCTAATTTTTTGGTCTAGGTGAGCATATAGCTCAGAATGGTCCCAGTTTATGTTCTTATCCCAGAAAAAATTATTAATAATATCCATTTTCACTCTAAAAATGCCTACGTTTGGATGATGAAGTTTATGGTCACTCTATCTTTATTCTGTTACCACAAATTCTTTATGTTGCTATATTTAGAATTAAAGTTTCATTAAAAAAAAGTTACTGCCAAAAGTAATTCAAAGGGGTTTTACTCAAAAGTTAAAATTTTTTTCTAACAGAGTATTTATTAAATATTTGGCTAACCTTAGTCAAAATATACTATGCTTACTTAAGGAGAAATGGCCCAACTGTTATGGACTGAACTGTGTTCCCCCAAAATTCATATGCTGAAGCCCTAACCCCCAGTGTGACTGTCTGTGGAGTTGGGGACTTTAAAGAGGTCATTAAGATTGAATGAGGTCATAAGGGAGGGGCCTTAATCCACTAGGACTGGTGTCCTTATAAGAAGAAGAAGAGACACCAGGAATACACAGGCACACAGAGGAAAGGCCATGTGAGTACACACAGCAAGAAGGCAGCCATCTGCAAGCCAAGGAGGGAGGGCTCAGAAGAAACCAAATCTGTCAACACCTTAGTCTTGGACTTCAAGCCTCCTGAAATGTGAGAAGACAAATTTCTGTTGTTTAAGCCACCCAGTCTGTGGTACTCTGTTATGGCAGGCCTAGCAGACTAATACACCAACATCCTGGAGAATATATTCCAAACTCCTCTTACCTGGATATGCATATCTCTCTAACTTGTTGAGGTGTCAGAGCAAAAATAAAAAACTTCTCTTGAAACCGTTGAATACTGCTTTGAACTGGGGAAGAAAAAAAAAGAAAGATAATATTCCAATAACAAATCCAATAACAGATGAACCTGCAATAACCAGGCACTTCTGATAAAGAGTCTGCCGAATTCTGAAACTTTTATGGTTAAAATACACCAATATAAAGTACTAAGCTACATTCATCTTGGACTCATGAAAGTAAAGTCACTCTAAAGCAGGTTCAATGTTAAACATTTGTCATTCTTTATTCTAACATACTAATTTTAATCAAAATATAACACAACCTTCGGGCTTCCCTGGTGACGCAGTGGTTGAGAGTCTGCCTGCGATGCAGGGGACACGGATTCGTGCCCCAGTCCGGGAAGATCCCACATGCCGCAGAGCGGCTAGGCCCGTGAGCCGTGGCCGCTGAGCCTGCGCGTCCGGAGCCTGCGCTCCGCAATGGGAGAGGCCACAACAGTGAGAGGCCCGCGTACCGCAAAAAAAAAAAAATATATAGGGGCTTCCCTGGTGGCGCAGTGGTTGAGAGTCCACCTGCCGATGCAGGGGACACGGGTTCGTGCCCTGGTCCGGGAAGATCCCACATGCCGCGGAGCGGCTGGGCCCGTGAGCCATGGCCGCTGAGCCTGCGTGTCCGGAGCCTGTGCTCCGCAACGGGAGAGGCCGCAGCGGTGAGAGGCCCGCGTACCGCAAAAAATAAAAAAAAAAAAAAAAAAATATATATATATATATATACACACACACACATATATATATGTATATATACATATAAAAATATAAAAAACACAACCTTCAAAATTATATTTCATCCTTGACTACGGTATCATCTAATGAAAAGTCTGAGGAAGTCAAAAACACCCCCCAGGAGAATTCTATCCAAGATTCAGGTCTCTTTTGTTCTTGTTTGTTTTGTTTCTTTTGTTGTTGTGTTTTATTTTCAATACTTTATATGCAATTACACAGAGCATTCATATAAGATTAAATTTTAAAACTTCTAGGTTGGGAGACTTATTAAGACACAAAATAATTATCGGCATACAGATGATTAGCTAGTTTAAAAAGATTATCTAATGAAGTCATCCTTCAGAAGTGTATTATTAAAAACTGAAGTGTATTTTCTTCTCAACGAACTTTAACAGATTCAATGATGTTCTAGTACTCATTAAAACAATGAATGCTTTCAATGAACACTTGACTGAATATGCATCTACACAGCAAAATTTTTCTAATTTTATGAGATTTAAACAGAATATAGAAAACTTGAATCACCTGGAAGAATTTTATCTATACAGAAACAATCACTGTATTAATAATCATCAGTGATGTTTAATACTAAAATACTTTTCTCCCTATACAACAGCTGCAAAGATCATTTGGGGAGGGCAGAGTACTGAGGTTTCACTCCTCTTGTAAAACAGTGGCTTTAATTCAGAATTATGAAAAAAGGAGAATTGTTACCAATTGTTCAATCACAGAAATCATTCATTTCCTTTATCTCAGTTCTCTGTCTTCATCCCCTATATCCAGTTAGTCATTAAGTCCTGTTTTGTTTTGTTTTTTAATTTTCTTATTGGCTGCCCCCTATTTTCACTACCACCATCCTACTCAAAACCTATTATTACTTTGTACAAACGAAGGAGCAACCCTGCCTCTCTGCCAGTCCCTCATGAGAACACAAGTGCAGAGCTGGTAATCCTCAGCACCACTTTTTCATCACCATTCCTCTGCTGAAAAATGCTAAGCAGAACTTATCTGTGAATGAACCATGTCTAAACTCCTTTATCTATGAGAACCTCCATAACAATGGCCTCAACTCTTTCTTAACAAATCTACATTTCCAGTGTCTCCCCAAGTCCTGCTCTATTCACTGTCAGGTCTCACAACTGTGTCATTTTTATTTCTACTCCTGTGACTACTCACAGTTCTCACCTTTCCTGATGCCCACTCTCCGACACACTCCATCAATTCAAAGCAGGCACATTCATCCTTCAAAGCTCCCTCAAGTGTCCCTCCTACTCCAGAAAGTCTTAACTTCTTCATTCATTAGGCCAATACAATATTTGAGCTTTAGGTTCACAAGTTATAGGGCTTCGTCATACAAGCATATAACTGCTTGCTACTTTTCTCTCATGTTAATATTCTCTCTCCAACTAAACAGCAAAATTCCTAAAGCCCACTCCATACTTCTGACTTCTCCACAATTAGGCTACATGACCATATCCAAATTAAATCCTCATTATATACTCGTTAACTGAGTTAACAGAAATGAATTTATCCAAATTATTTAGAAGTGAGATTGTGAAGTGATTTAATGGCTTTACATTAATGTGCATATCACTTTAAACCTGTTTAACTACACCCAGAGGCTTAATGAGTATTTCCTAATATTCAGAAATTTAAGAATAAGAAAAGATGCTGACGCTCATTAATTTGTCACCTATCAGATTACAAAGATGAAAAGACCAACACCACAATGCTGATGAGGTGTAGGGAAAATAATACATTCATACATTATTGGGAGTATAAATTGCTATGATGCTTCTGAAGCAACCAAAATTTCTCTACAAAAGTTGAATATCAAAATATTAAATAATCATACTCCTTGACCCAAAATAGTCATATCTAGGTATTTACATTTCATGAATATGCAACGCAAGTATTCAGAAACACATATGCAAAAATGCTCACAGCAGCAATGTTTCTAAGACTGCAAGAATAGTGCCCAAGATATGTTATACACTAAAATACTTCTGAATAAATAATAAAAACTGAAAACAACTGAAAATGTACATCAACAGAATACTGGTTCAGTTATGGTACATCTACAAGATAACAGACTTACTATAATCTACAGATGTACAATATATTTCTAAGAAATACAGTTAAGAAAGATTGTCAAGGTGCAGAACTCCAGAGGGCACTTTTCACAGTGGTACAAGTAGAATAATGCCTACTACCTCCACCAGAAAAGTGGCACAGTGGTTCTGTGGTTAGAAGAGCCTTGTTTAATGAAGGGGAAGAGAAAAAAGATGACATAATACGCAGAGAAACAGTTAATTATTGATATGACTCAAGCTGAGTAATAAATGAGGTTATGAGGGACTTTCCCTTTTTGTTATACTTCTATGTTTGAATTTTCAATTACTAGCATAAATTACTTTTGTAATCTGAAAAGCACAATGAAGAAATTTTAAGGAATCAAAGACTCATAATACTCTGAAGGTATTTCACAAAATACCAAACAGCTAGACATATCGACATGTAGATGTTTGTAAACAGAATGAACAAAAAGAGCTAGTCACAGAAGAACATATACACAGTATACCATCATATAAATTTCAAAAGCAATCCAATTAAACATTACATTTTTTTATACACATATGGTAAAACAAGCAAAAGAGAGAAACACAAAATCCAGAATAGTGATTTAACTCAAAAAGGAAAAGGCAAGGAAATGGCTTCAAAGATACTGGCAATGTTCCTTTCTTAAAAACTGTGCAGTAGTTTCACAGGTGTTCATTCATGGATATTCTTTATAACAATGTTTTTTATGTATTCTTTTGTACAGACTGAATACAGACAAACTTTTTAAAGAGAAAGGATTTCATCACCACAAGAAATTATCTTAAAAAAAGAAGAGAAGAAAGAAAACAGAAAATTGAAAAAAAAGACAAAAATACTGCCTGTGAGAGCAAATTAGAATAGCTATTTAAGGGAAGAGAAGAGAGATTTTGTTAGCCTGTTTTCAGATTAGGGGATTATGCATCTGTTACAGTAAAACCTCAGCTATAGAGAACCTCACTTAGTATTACTGTGTACACTCATGCTTTCTAGATGCCACAGATTGTCATTTTAAATGCTAAAATAATTTTATTTAAACAATTTTAATAAAGCCAAACTGCAAAACTATGTAATAATGTATCTTCTTAAATAGAATATACTCGTCGTGGTTGTTTGGGGGTTTTATTTGGCATCAATACATGCATCTTGCTGTAACAGCGATTCCCTCAATACTAAAGGACTATTGGTTTCAATATTCCCAAGAGGTTTTGGAACGACATTTTTTGACTTTTTGTTTGTTTTTTTCCTACCAGGGCGCTTTCAATCTTTCCCATGTTGTTAATTAATTCCTACTCAACAGTATGTTGATGGCTTAGAAATCATCTAATCAACTACATATTAAATCGAGAATACACTGACTGGCCCACGGATGTAAAGAATATGTGCTTTGAAATACGGATTTGTTCTCTCTTTCAATTCCTGAGGCTAATTTAATTCTCAGTTCCCAAATGTAAATAGGTTTCTCCATAACAGTGTTCCAGATAAATGGATTTACCCCAAATTTTAATTTTTACAAGTATTTTCAACATTATATAACCAAATCATTAAAACTTAAGGCAATTTCTAAATGTCACTGCATTGCTTTAGACATCACGACACTAAATATTTTCATATGAAGGTTGTTACTGGAAATGATTAAATTTTTCCACTTTTATTTGGCAGACTATATGGTATTACGCCGATTTTTTAACTTTCTACTTCAAAGTCTAAAACAGCCTTTTTTAGATCACTGTTTTATCAATCTGAAATAATAAGACTATATACATTAAGAAAATTCTTTTTTTTTTCTTTTTGGGGAAGGCAGGATAAGGAAATGTTTAAGCCTTGTTATAAACAAAATCTGTTTATAAAGTTTATAAAAGCAATGATAGGCAGAACTCCTGAAAAATACATGAGTCAACAATTTTTTAGCTCAGGAGCAAAAAGTTATTTTATAAGCTCTGAGGTTTTATGAATTTCTTACATTCTAACGTAAGCTATGAGCAAAAGGCAGGTTTTCTGCTTACCCACTCTTCAACAAAAATGCCTCTGGCGTTATTTTATCTAAGCCACATGAGATACAAAAATTTTATTTTAGTAAATTTATAAAAAGCCTATTACCTTCCTTTAATTGAGGTAAATGAAAGAGAAACTCTATGAAGAATACAGAAAAGTAAGAAAATTCCTATTTCTGTTTCTGAACAAAGGAAAGTATGGAAAGCAAGGCACAAAGCCTCTTAAGAGCTCACTGCTTGGCACACCGCTGACACTAGGAGCAGAGAAGACATGCTGCTGCATCTTCTCTCCACCTCCAGTCATCTTCCTTCCAGGCATTCGATCCGGTTCTGAAACACCTTCCCCTGTAACCAGAACCCCACATGGCCTCTTATGCTCAGTCCTGCCTTAGCCATGTTCCTGAGGAGTTCCATGAGGTAGGGTCACCTAAGCACATTACTCGTCTGACTCTTTCTCTAAACACGAAGAAATAAATTTGCAATAACTCCTAAGAAACATGTGAATGAGCCATGACACTGTATGTACATTGGTATGAACCAAAAACCATGAAAAAACGAGGAACAAAAAAATAAATTATGGAAACATTTTAAGCAGACAAATGAACCTGGTTAAAAAAAAAGTTAAAAATGAAAGTAAAATCATAAAAGAAACACAGCTGGGTAATAAACATTTTAAATGTTTGTTCCTGTTATTAATTTTAAAAATGAAAAATCTAAACAAGATACAAGTTTCCATCTACCGAAATTGCAAAGATCAATAAAGGCAGGAAGTAAAAAGTGCAACGAGAGACATTCTCTCACTTTGTGGAATTTAAACTGGCACAGCTATTCTGGAAACTAATTCAGTGATATGTTATCAAGAGTCCTTACTCTTTGATGCAATAATTCTACTCAAAGGACTTTGCACAAATGCGAACAAACACAGAATCCTTATTTCAGAATGAATGTAATGAAGGGATAAAATGCATTACTCTACCTCCCTGGCTCAGTTTTGTTAAACAAAAACAAAGCAAGGAGAAAGGGCCTGGGAAAAGCACAGCCACCTTGGCCTGCCACCATCAGGCCATACTGACCCCATTAATCAGCCCTGCTCCTCAAAACTTCCTTCTAGTTCAACCAAGATGTACAAGTATAGTCCTATACAAAACTAAAAAAGCACATTGATATATTTAAGAGAGTTTTCAAATGACTTGAGACAAAAAGGGTTCTTCCTAGGATGGAAAGGAAAATGACCTCCCGGACTAACTATGAAATGCTAATTTCCCAAACAATTTATTTTATCAATAAATTCAAATACCTCTGTAAATAATTTCATTAGCCAGTAAGAAAATATGCCATTACAGCACAGAAGTCATAAACCTAGGTATAAATTTGTTAAAGTCACGTGTATCAACGTTTAATAATATAAAATTTGCTACATTTTCTAAGCAGACAACGGTTATTAAACAAAAAGCTAAAAAACGTGCGTCAAACTCTGCCATGTTAGGAAAAAATTAAGTATAAAAGATTTATTCCTTAGGAAAACAGTTTAAAAAGCTATGTTAAACAGAAACTAAGTCTCTTTGTAAAAGCATCAAAAGGTGGAACCACAGCAATAAATAAGATTTGTGTCTTTTCGTATACACACAGAAGCAATTTGAGTTCTAAGCTATAAGAAGAAAGTTTGACGAATGAAGAGTTTTATATTAGATTTCTGTCATGGTTGCCAATATTTCTTTTTATTTGTACATTTAAACATTTGGTATTTTAATGCCTCAGTTTTATAATACTAACAGCCAATCATTAATTAACAGTTGAAGGCCTCTGGCTTTACTTACTCTCTTGTCCAGAAGAAACAGATTTCTCTAACACTTACCTAAACTCGTGGGCTTGATGAGAACATCAAGGACATCATAAAAGGGTAAGTTTTTTAACTGCACATCAGGATGAACAGGAGGGATTGGGGGAGATGGCTGCTGCATCTCAAACGTGGGTTTAGTATCTTGAAGCAGCACAGAACCAACAGGAGAGGACGGCGAGTGAGGTGTAACTGAAGTGGAAGGCAACGAGTGGATTCCAGCCACAGCCAAGTCAGGTTCTACAGGTGAGGAGCTACCATCCAAACTGAAAACCGAAGATTTGATTGTGGATAAATCAGAAAGGCCTTCAAGAGTCCGTGGGTATCGGCGTCTATACAATTCTCGGATTTTAATCTGAACCGCAGGGCTGCAGCCGCTCTTCAATAAATGCAACGCCCTCATCAGGAGGTCATGCTTGCGTCCACTTTTATTCCTTCCGGCAAAGCCTAGTAACACTTGTAGTTCAGAAACCCTAAAACTAGAAACCATATTCTAAAAGGAAAGAAAAAAAAGGGATATAAGCCAATAGTCAGCCTCAAGCATATAAAAATCCTATCTAAAATCTACTGTAAAATCTGATTTTTCTAGCATTCTATCAACTGGCATGTGCTAGTAACCAGCATTTTCACATATCACTTAGAATTGTTATTGTTTCTATAGCCACCACCCCTCCCCCACCAATTACAGTCAAGTTATAGTGTTAATTACGCTTTGTTGTACTCAATTTTGGTAATCTATGGTCTATTGGTTTCTGCTAACCACTTCATTATCTGATTATGCCCAAGTGTAAACCCATATTTGCTTTATCACTATGAAATCTAAACCAAGGAAAATGTTCCTCTTCAAAACTAAGCCCTGACCAATACACAATGTAATGTCTGTTACAGTATTATCACCAATTAACCAAAAAAATTTAGGTTTCTGCAACAACGTACCTGTAAAACTTCTGAGGTTAAGCAAGAAATCTACAAAATCAAGACAGAACTGTAATACAAAATCCAATGAATTTTTTCACCCCAGCTCAAATATTAAGGAACACACAACATAAGAAAATAATATTTTTAAATATTAAAGCTAAAAACCACATACATCTTATTTAGCAGTCAAACTTCTAAAATGATTGAAGTTCTCAGCTAAGTATCCAATGTGAAAAATAGCTTTGAAGAGTAAGGATATGAGTGGTCATAAATCTTAAAAGGCAAGATACCCTCCTTGCCACTCTACCTACTTGTTCTTGGGTGTAAAATGAAGATTTTAAGTAGTTCCTGTTCCACAGGAACCATCTATTTAATTCAACAAAACCCAGTAAATTCTAAGCACTTACTGCCTCATAAACCCACCTACTTAAGTCATTTTCAGCCAATTCTGAACTCAGAGGTAAACCACACTTGGGTCAGATTTATCTGTACCACACATGCACCATCTGGCCAGAAAGAGGAGTAAGACCTGGAGCTGAGCAAAAGCCCTTTCAGAAACCAACCTTAAGGAAACTTTCCCCAGCCCTCCTCCTCAGTGCTGCACACTCTACAGCTGCCTGGGATTCCTTCTCAACCTGGTGAGTATGCAGTGGCCACACCTACAGTTGGCAGTGATTCATAATTCCTCCGTTCTGCACTTTTAAGTCTCACTGACAGCCCAGGAACAACTGCTATAACTCTGGTTTTAATTGTTGGCAATACTTGATAGTTTTCCAAAATGCAAACAAATTTAAATATATCAAAGTAATCTGCATGTACATGCTGTATCATAATTCTACTTCATATATTGTCTCCAAATTTCATATTGTACAAGTCAGAGAATAATAAGTTGTAATCCTAGCAACCATTTTATACTCTTGATCAGTGCTGTCCAATAGAAATAGGAACCACATATATAATTCTAAATTTTCTAGTAGCCACATTAAAATAAATTTTAAATTAATTTTGATAATATGCTTTATTTAACCCAATACATCAGAAAGTATTATTTCAAGATGAAAACAGTTTTTGTGGTTTAAAAATAGTCATTTTTTGGGCTTCCCTGGTGGTGCAGTGGTTGAGAGTCCGCCTGCCGATGCAGGGGACACAGGTTCGTGCCCCGGTCGGGAGGATCCCACATGCCGTGGAGCGGCTAGGCCCGTGAGCCATGGCCGTTGAGCCTGCGCGTCCGGAGCCTGTGCTCCGCAACGGGAGAGGCCACAGCAGTGAGAGGCCCGCGTACCGCAAAAAAAAAAAAAAAGTCATTTTTTAAGTGTCAATGAGATCTTTTTCATACTAGGTCTTCAATATCCAGTGTGTATTTCACACTTGGAGCACATCTCAATTCGGACTAACACCAGTTCAAGTGCTTAGGGAGCCACATGTGGCTAGTAGCTACCACACTGGACAGTACGGCTCTAAATCATACTCTAATAGCAACATGTATCACAAATACCATGATCGTTATACTTTAACTCGCGTCATTTCCCCCATGTGTAAAAGGAAGACTTTATCTTACCCCTTATGCTATGAACAACAAAGATGGAAAACAAGAAAAATTTTGGCCTATCTCATGGCACACCAGTAACAGTCAAGGTTTCATGCATAATAAGGACTACGATAGCTTTTGGAAGTTTCCTCCCAAGCAAGAAATGCAATGCATCTTTCCCAAAGTCCTCAATCCTAAAAAAATACTTCAATTGAAATCTGCTTATATTACGGTAGCATAAATAACATTAAATCATGGAGAACGCTAACAACGCTAATAACAATCACGCTATCTGTGATTCTTTCTAAAGAAATCAAACTAACTCAGAATACACTGCTTCTCTCCTTGCACTTATTTTCAGGTATTCTTCACTTTAAGGAAACTTGTTTTACAGAAATGACAAAATAGAGTACAAGGCACCCTAAAGCTTGACTCTCAAAAAGGAATTTCTGGGAGGTCCCATAATACTTATTTCCAATGGTAACTTTATTTGGCAAAGAATGCTGAAGTAATTGGTCTAATAGCTATTGTAAACATACAAATGAAAAGGAAGAAAGAGAAAGGCTTTCAACTATGAATGCAGAATCACAGCATTCTGAAGCAAAACAGAAATCCCCCAGTTTAGGGAAGGGCAAAGGAAACAACAGGAGACAGGACAGTCTTTGCACTGCAAAATGTTGCCAAAATAAAGTATTGCCAGGCACTTGCTCAAAGATGATGGTGTTGAGAGTCAATGGTACCCTGTGGAAAGCTTCACACCAGCAATCACTAGTTGAAGGTCAAGTCCTGGCATCAAGACTTAGGACTTTGGCCAAGTCACATTATCTTTCTGGTCATCCATTTCTATTTTAAAACAACAACAACAAAAAACCTCTCCTTTATTTAGCATTCACTACTAAGATATTCTCTAAGGAGATTACTAAATCAAATTCTATGAATATGTTTTTCTTGGCAAACTTTGCTGGATCCCACTTCTTCTTAAAGTGATGCCTTTTTTTTTTAAACTCTGTCTTCAACCAATTTCAGCAGCCACCAGCTGAGGTGAGCCTGCTATGAATACTACCAAGAATGGATTTCAACTGTTACTTTCCACCAATCTCTGATGTCTACATTTCTAGTCTAATTTTTTTCAAGTGGATTTTACCAGTTCATCCTACTGCCTCCCAAAGTCTGCCCTCTAATACTTCAGTTACAATTGCTATGTGCTCTATACAGAGAAATTTCTCAATAAATGTTTGCTGACTAACTTTAAGGAAATACAAGAACTACAGAGAACTATGTTGGCATAACTGATTTTTAAAAAGATACATAAGCAATCTGATTTCTAAAGAAAAGCTAAATAAATTAAGACTAGAAATTTAAATCAATCTTTTTCTTTGTCAAATTTAAGTAACACAAAATTATTAAAAAATTTTAAAGCTGGGACTTTATATAACTGAAACATTACATATAGGAGTGAAGGCCACTTGAAGGTGCTATAAAATTGTCAAAAATAGCACAGAATTTGGGGAAGCTCTAGTGGGTCAGCTAATGCATATATATGGAATCTTAAAAAGAAAAAGGTACTGATGAACCTAGTTGCAGGGCAGGAAGAAAGATGTAGACAGAGAATGGACTTGAAGACACAGGGTGGGAGGGGGAAGCTGGGGCGAAGTGAGAGTAGCATCGACATATATACACTACTGAATGCAAAGTAATTAGCTAGTGGGAAGCAGCAGCATAGCACAGGGAGATCAGCTTGATGCTTTGTGATAACTAGAGGGATGGGATAGGGAGGGTGGGAGGGAGGCTCAAGAGGGAGGGGATATGGAGACATATGTATGCATGTGGCTGATTCACTTTGGTGTACAACAGAAAGTAACACAGTATTTATACTGTGAAGCAATTATACTCCAATAAAGATCTATCAAAAAAAAGTCATGGTAAAGAACAATACAGCTTTGTAAATCCTCCATCTGCTATGATGTATAATATGGGGAAGGGAGAGGAGCTGCTGACGGAAACTGACAATCACATTATTAATATCACCCATCCCAACTATAGTATTAAAACAATCTACACCTTCACTTATAAATAAGAATGGATTAAAAAAAAATCAGGTACATAATCAATACATCAAAGGCATGTTTGAGCTGATGCCATAAGAAAAACTATGTGGCCAGTTAGAAAGATACTGCAATTCCAGAAGTCACAGGAGGCCCCAGTTCCTGGCCCTGTACTCCTGTGAAATCATGTAGTCCCTATAATTAAATCCCTTTTTACTTGAGATACTTGATGTGGATCTCTTCCTCACAACGCACTGATAAAAATAACTACTCAGCTAAAAAAAATCAAAACTGGAAATCATCTATTAAAAGAAATAAAAAAGACACATTTTAAAAACCTATAAAATTAGCCAAAGCTTGGGAGACCATCTCCCTAAATGCTTCCATTTTATACAAGATTTAAAATAAATTGAGTAGTCAATTCGAGAAGCAAAAAAGTAACAACAGGGCTTCCCTGGTGGCGCAGTGGTTGAGAGTCTGCCTGCCGATGCAGGGGACACGGGTTCGTGCCCCGTTCCGGGAGGATCCCACGTGCCGCGGAGCGGCTGGGCCCGTGAGCCATGGCCGCTCAGCCTACGCGTCCGGAGCCTGTGCTCCGCAACGGGAGAGGCCACAACAGTGAGAGGCCCGCATACCGCAAAACAAAACAAACAAAAAAAAAACTGCCTATGAAAAAAGTAACAACAAACACACACCCTCAAAAAGAGTGAAGAATTAAAGGATAAAAGCAAGAAAACATGACTTAGAAAGCAAAATGCAAGAAGCCTGTAAAGTCAGGCCAAAAAAGGGAAAGAAAATGAATATGGTCCTGAGAATGAGAAAAGAAACATAAAGACCACAAATACTAAGCAAATTTCTTTTAACAAAGAGAACAGCACATGCTGTTATATTCTACTAACTTAAAGATATAGACGTAAGTTATTTCCTAGAAAAATATAAATTACTCAATCTGATTCAAGAAGAAATATCTTTGTCCCCCCCCACTTCCAAAAGTATCTGTCCAGACAAGATAGCTTAGTAAATAAATTCTACTAACTCTTCAAGGAAAAGATGGAATTCTGTTCCTTAAACTGTTCAAAAGCGTAAGAGTCAGAAAATCAAATACAAGATAGAAGACAAACATGGAAAAAATGGTTGAACACAAAACACAAGTTTTTAAAATATGCAAATTATTGTTTTTTCAAACTTCAGCAGGAGAATCCACTCATTCAACCATAAGTTTAGGCAAAAGCCTGACAAAACACCTAGTATACCACCTATTCTTTCTCATTTCCCAAGATAGATGATAATGAGTCTTTTTGTAACACATCAATGTTTCCTATGAGTACAGACACAAAAGCTCTCAAAGTACCCAAATAAAGTTTAATCTACGAAAATAAAAATGGTTTAACATAAATTTAGTAAATTACTTGGTTAAGATGATTTCGGTCCTTATATTCACATACTGAAATACTTATGAATAAAACTTATATAAAATATATGGAATTTCCTCTAAAATCATTTGTGGGGAGTGAGGACATACATGAAAAAAGACCAGAGGTGATAACTGCTGGGTATTGGGTACACGGGGAATTCTCTACCTTTCTAAGTTAGAATGCTTCCATAGTAAAAAGTTTGCTTGAATGGGAAACTGGTTGTGGGGTATATGGCACTGTACTATCTTCCCAACTTTACTATTAATCTGAAAGTATTTTAGATTTAATTAAACAAAATTTGTCAGTTTGTTTAAAGCTAGGATAAAAAGATTGTGGTCTAAATACCATTTCCCACAAAAAGAACCCAGGTTCCTTGAGAAACTGGCAAGTCTGGGGTAGAAAAGGCACAAGATAAGCCTACAACATCCTATCCAGAAAGCAAAGAAATTATCAAAGACTACTGGAATCTTGTCAGAAGGACACAGAAAACAACCCAGTAGCCCAAGACAAGCCAATGTGAGCAGCAAAAAGACTAATAACTGCATCAGAGTCAAACACATCAAATATATTAAATATCATTTGCACATGATACTTAAAAAAACAACTCACTGATCTCCTTTAGAAAATATTGGGAAACCAACTCATTAGTATTCTGAAAATTGATAAAGAATGAAAACAATATAAAAAGATTTACTGGTTCACAAAAAAGCCATATGATTATGTGGATAAATGCTAGAAAAGCATTTGATAATATCCATTCCTGACAAAGCCTCTCAATGAACAGGAATAGAAAGAAACTCTTAATATGATAAAGGATATCTATCAGAAATCAATAACAAATATACTTAAAGATGAAACACTGGATCATAAAGACCTAAGAAATACACATTATATTGTGTCATTTAAAAGAATTCCAAAGAACCTAGACAGTAAAAATCTTAAAAGTAACATTAACAATTTACAAATGATAGAACTTTTTATATTGGAAATAAAAGAAAATCCACTGAAAAATCAGACCCAATAATAATCAGTCAACAAAACTTTTTGAATTTTATGTACATCAAATAGGTTTTCAAATGACTTATCAGGGAAAACAGTATTTTTTAAAATGAATCTAGGTAACATAAGGATATGAAATGCAAAGGTATAAATTTAAAATTTTTTCAAGACCTACGTTAAAAAAAACTGATAGTACATTGTTTAAAAAACCTTGAATAAATTAAGGAATATATTATGTTACTAGGCAAAAGTAGTAAATGCTGAAAAGATGTCAATTCTCCCCAACTTAAGTTATAAATATAATAAAATTCCAGTGAATTTTGACAGATCAAACTTACAACAAAGAATTAAATAAAATACATAATATGACATGTGGTGATGAACACAATGGACAAAAATAAAGATGGAAAAAGAAATGAAGTGAAGACGTAGAGGATTTGCAATTTTAAAGAAAGTAGAGCTCCCTGAGAAGGTAACTGAGTAAGTAACTGAAAAAGTAATAAAGCATCCAAATGGATATCAGAGAAAAAGCATTCCAAGGCACAGGACACAGCAGGTGCAAAAATTCTGAAGAGGAAAGCATACCTAACACATTGAAGGGAAAGTAAAAGCCCATCACTGTTGAACCAGAGTAATCTAAAGGAATGAGTATTCAGATAGCAGAATGATGAGCAAAGAAAATGACAAACCTGGGGAGGGAGATAATTAACTGGATAAAATTATAATATCAAATTTGTGAGGCTAAGAAAAGATAGAACAAAAGTGCTGGGCAAAATGGCATGCATGAAGAGTGGTAAGCAGTTTAAAGTGTTCTACAGGCAAGGAAGGAAAAGAAAGTAATTTTAGATATACATACATATATTAAAGTTTCAAGAGAAAATTCAAGAAAACTTCAAGAGTCTGTGAGAAGGCAAAAAAAAAAAGTACTAATTTCACAACTAGTAAAATGGGGAAAACATGAAAAAGAGGGAAGGAAAATGAACAACCCAAAAGACAGCAAGAAAACAGATAGGGAGACAAAACCCAGCAAAAGCAAGATGCTCAAAATGAAGGGGTAGAAATAAATGCAAATATGTCAATAATTCCAACCAAAAAAATGAAATAAACTTCCCAATTAAAATAGCAAGATTAGGGGATATCATTACAGAAACCACAGCATCAAAAAGATAATATGGGAATACTAAGAACAACTCTCCACACATGAATTTGGCAACTTGGTTGAAATGGATCAATTCCTTGAAAAACACAAACCACCAAAACTTACTCAATATGAAACTGATAATTTGAATACCCATCTCTAGCTATTCAGGAAATTTAATTCTTAATCTTAATTTTAAAACTCCAAACAAAAAGAAATTACCACACACCCAGATCATTTTATTGGAGAATTCTACCCAACATTTAAATAAGAATTAACACCAATTCTACATAATTTCTTCTGGAAAATAGAATATGAGAGAAGACTTCCAAATTCATTTTATGACGCTAGTATTATCCTGATACCAAAACCAAAGACAGTTCAAAAAATAAAACTACAAACCAACATCCTTCACGAATACAGATGCTAAAATACTTAAAGTATTAGCAAATAGAATTCAGCAATATATAAAAAGAATTAACACCAAGACCAAACGAAGCGTCTATTCCAGGGATACAAGGTTGGGTCAATGTTTGAAATCAATGAAGTACACTATATTAACAACTAAAAAAGAAAATCACATGATTATATATACATAATCTTTTATATATACAGCAATGAAGAAAAAAGCATTTGACAAATTCAATGCCCACTCATGATAAAAATTCTCAGAAAAATAGGAAGAGAGGAGAACCTCCTGAACTTGACAGAAAGCACCTACAAAAAAATCTAGAGTTAACATACTTAATGGTGAAAGAATGAATACTTCCCCCTAAGATTGGGAATGAGGCAAGGATGTGCTGGAAGTTCTAGCTAGTGGAATAAGACAACAAAAAGAAAAGACATAGGGGTTGAAAAGAAAAAAATAAAACCGCCTGTATTTGCAGATCCCAAGGAATCTGCAAAACAACTACCAGAACGAATAACTGAGTTCAGCAAGGTGGCAGGATACAAAACCAACACACAAGTACCAATCACATCTCTATATACTAAAAAGAACATGTGAAAACAACTTAAAAACACAATACTATTTATAATCACTCCTAGGAAAATGAAAATACATATGTTTAAAAATATAACAAAACATATACAGGACTTGTTTGCTGAAAACTACAAACACAAATGAAAGAAGCCTAAAAAGATCTCAATAAATGGATTCTTTGTGGATTGGAAGACTCAACAAAGTAACAATATCAGTTTTCCCTACATTGATACAGATTTAACACAATTCCTACCAAAATCTCACCAAGACTTTTTATGGATATAGATGAAATTATTCTAAAATTTACATGGAAAGGTAAAGGAACTAGAAGAGTTAATTTTGAAAAAGCATAGAGAGAGAGGAATCTGTCTATCCTATTTCACAACTTAGCTCAGTAATTAAGACTGTATGTAGTATTAGTAGAGGGATAGACATAAAGGTCAGTGGAACACAACAGAGAACCCAGAAATAGACCTACACAAATACACCCAAATAGTTTTTGGTGAAGGTGCAAAAGTAACTTAATGAAGGAAAGACAGCCTTTCAACAAATGGTGCTGGAGCAACTGCGCATCCATAGACCAAAAAAAGAATTTCCACCTAAGTCTCACATTTTATATAAAAAATAACTCCAAATGGATCACACGCTTAAATGTTAGAATAAAGCTGTAAAACTTAGGGGAAAAAACACAGAAGAAAATATTCAAGATCTAGGGCTAAGCATAGAGTTTGTATACTTGACACTCAGAGCAAGATTCACAAAAGGCATAACAATAATATACTGAACTTCACCAAAATTAAAAACTTGTGCCCTTGCAAGACCCTGCTAAAAGGATGAAAAGACAATCCAACAAAGGACTAGTATCTAGAATATATTTAGAACTCTCAAAACTCAACAGGAAAAAAACAATCCAATTAGAAAAAAGGACAAAAGACATGAAGCGACATTTCATCCATGGGGATACACAGATGAAAAATAAGCAAAGGAAAATATGTTCAGTATCATTAGCCATTAGGGGAGTGCAAATTAAAACCTTACTAAGTTATCACTAGGTACATACCAGAATGGCTAAAATCAAAAACAGTGGTAACACCAAATGCTGGCAAGGATGCAGAAAAACTGGATCACTCCATACATTGCTGGTAGGGATGTAAAATGGTACAGCCACTCTGGAAAACAGTTTGGCAAGTTCTTAAAAAACTATATGCACAATAATCATACAACCCAGCAACTGCACTCCTGGCATTTATCCCAGAGAAATGAAAACTTATGTCAAAAAAAAAAAAAACCCATGCACAAATCTTCATAGCACTTTTATTCATAATAGCCAAAAACTGTAAACAACTCAGATGTCTTTCAACAGGTATATGGTTAAACAAATCCATACCATGGACTACTACTCGCAGTAAAAAAGGATGACCTACCAATACATTTAACAACATGGATGAATTTCTAGAGAATTATGCTGAGTGCAAAAAACTGAACCCAAAAGGTGACAAACTGTATGAGCCCATTTATATAACATTCTTAAAATGACAAAATCATAGAAATGAAGAACAAATGAGTGGGTCCCAGAGATTAAGGGGATGGAAAGGAAATGGGTGTGGCTATAAAAATAATAATATGAGGGATCCTTGTGGTGATGGAAATGGTCTGTATATTGTGTCAGTATCAACACCCTGGTTGTGACATTGTACTACAGTTTTGCAAGACATCACCAATGGGGGAAACTGGGTAAAGAGTACACAGATGTCTCTGTATTACTTCTTAAAACTGTCAGTGAATTGACAATTATTTTAATAAAAAGTTTAATTTAAAATTACAAAGACCAACACTATTACAGCAGATTAATTTTTTAATTCAATAGCATGACATTCACAAGAGATTAAAATAAAAGAACACAAAAATGTAGGGGAAGGGGGAATTTTAAAAATCAGGCAAAACTAGCTGGCCAAAAATAATAATAATAATAATAGGTATGTTAATATCAAACAGTAATATGTAATACAAAAAGCATTACTAGACATAAGGAGTCACTACACAGAGTAAAAGTTTCAATTCAACAGCAATATATGATAAATTTTCATGTACTAATAATTTTAAAATGTATTTTAAAAATTGAAAGAAACTACAAGGAAACTGAAAAAATAATTCTAGTAAAAGACTAACATACACCTGCTCTCTAAAAAAACAAAGATATAAGATTTGAACAGCAGAATTAACAAGCCTAACTACTGGACATATATAAAACTTTGCACCAACAAATAGAAAATACACATTCTCTTCAAATACAAAAAACTGACCACAGTCACAACAGATTTCAAAGGACTGTATCATACAGATCATGCTGCCTAACCACAACACAATTACAAATCAATAACCAAATTAACTAAAGGATCACCCATATGTTTGGAAACAAAACTTTTAAGTAACTCATAAATTAAAGAATTCATCCCTTGTGTGATGCAGGGAAAGCAAATACATAGAAATTCATGATCATTTAAGCCTGTCAAAGTGTTAAAAGTTAATAAGCAAGGTGTCCAACTTAAGAAATTAAAAAAGGAATAGAAATAAACCCAAAGTAAGTATAAAAGAAAGAAAGAAAGCAGAAATTAAGTAGGGGGAGGATACATTAAAGAGCATAAAAAGGACAAAAATTTGATTCTTTGAAAAGCTTTTTAAAATTGGCACTTTTAGCTTTTAAAACTCATCAAGAAAAGGGGAGCATTTAAAAAAAAAGATAAGGACAGTAACTACAAAATAAGAGACTAACAATTTAATGCCATAAATTCAAGAACGTGAATGAAATGGACAACTTTCTATAAAAGTATAACCTACCAAAACCAGTTTGAAAATTGAAAATAGGAGCAATCATATAACCAAAGCAATTGAATCAGTGATTAAGATGTGTCCCACAAAGAAAACAGTAACAATTCTACAAGTGAGTTCTACCAAACACTCAAGAAACAAATTATTCTAATCTTACATAAACTCTTCCAGAAGAAAGAGGAAAAGTATATATATCTTTTAAATTATAGGTCAATATTACTCATTATTAGAAACAAAAATCCTACATTAACTATATTCAAACTGAGTCCAATAATGGAAAAAAGGGACAGACCAGGGCTGACTTTATACTTGGAACACAAGGTTGGTTTAAATATTAGAAAATCAATCAATGTATTTCATCATGTTAACAGGTTACAGAAGAAAAACATATGATCCTTTCAAAAGATGCAGAAAAAGCTTTTGATAAACTTCAACATCCATTCTTTTTCTTTTTAATTAAAAAGTTAATAATAGAAAGGAACACCCTTAACCTGAAAAGATTATCTACAATAAACCTACAGCAAGCAGCATACTTAACTGTGAAACTCTGATAGCATTCCCTTTAAAATCAGGAACAAGATCAGGATGCCCCCATCACCGCTTCTATTCAACATTGTACTGGAGATCCTAGCCAGCACATTAAGACAAGAAAAAGAAAGAAAAAAAAAGCATAAGAATTGGAAAGGAGGAAACAAAGAGGTCATTATTCACAGATAGATCTGTCCACACAGAAAATCCTAAAGAATTCTATACACAATTTATCACAATTAGAAGGATAGCAAGATTGTTATACGAAGTCAAATTGTACTTCTATACACCAGCAAGGTAGAAAATATAATTTTAAAAGATACCATTAACGATTTGATACAAAAATAAGGTACCTAGAAATAAATCTAACAAAATACTTGCAAAAGTTTATCTGAAGAAAATTATAAAACTTTATTGAAAGAGACTGTAAAAGACCTAGATAAATGGATACTACAATGTTCATGGTTAAGAAACTTAATAACAAAATGCTAGTAGTTCCCTTCAAACTGGTTTACAAATTCAATGCATTTCCCATCAAAATCCCTACAGGTTGCATGTGTGTATCTATATAACTTTAAAAAACGATACTAAAATTTTATGGAGGAGCAAACCAGCAAGAAATTCCTTGAAGAAGTACAAGGCAGGAGGACCTGGCCTACTTCTGTGTCCCTCAATGACTGACTAGACGGTTTCACACCAACCCTCCCTATGAAAACTTTAAAAACTGAACATAATATAAAAAACATCTGTTTGAAGACAAGAAGCACTACAAAAGGCAGCAAGAACCTGGGAGGCCAAGACCATGGAAAGAAGGGAAGCCTAGAAAATG
The DNA here is from genome assembly GCF_039906515.1 of Pseudorca crassidens. Classification (NCBI taxonomy): domain Eukaryota; kingdom Metazoa; phylum Chordata; class Mammalia; order Artiodactyla; family Delphinidae; genus Pseudorca; species Pseudorca crassidens. The sequence continues at coordinate 26,895,972 of NC_090307.1, read as the reverse complement.
GAGTCTAATATTTGATGCCTCTTTTCCCCTGGAGATAACTGCCAATGGAAAAAGGGCAATTGATAAGTTAAGAAATCCAGCAGAACTTTGAATAGACTTATAGGGCTGGGAAAACCAGAAGATATTTGCAAAATATAACCTGCAAGTCCTGGTATCTGGGATATATAATAAACTCCTACAAATCAGTATGAAAAAGACCAAATATAAAAATGGACAAAAGACTTGGCAAACCACCTCACAAAAGACATCCAAATGGCCAGTAAGTATATTAAAAGGGGCTTAACATCATTTCTCATTAGGGGAATTCAAATTAAGACCACTAAACATCCACCAAAATGTCTAAAATTAAAAGGGTGGATGAGAAAGGACAAGGAAAAACTAGAACTCTATTATTTTGCTATTGGAAGGGAATGAACAAAAAACTACAATTACATACAACAATAAGGATGAATCTCGCAAACAAAATTGAGAGGAAGAGGTGAGACACAAAAAATATACACGTAATATAGTTCCATTTATATAAGGTTCAAAAAATAGGCAAAACTAGTCTAAGATGTTAAAGTCTGGCCAGTAGGTATCTTTAAGAAGGAAGAGGTTAGTCACTGGGAGAGGACTCAAGGGAACTCTCTAGGGTGCCAGTAATGTTCTATTTCCTGACCTGCATATGGTTATATTGAGAAAATTCATTTAGCTGTACTCTCATGATCTGTGTACTTTCTTTCTATACATATGTATGCCCTATAACAATAGAAGTTTGTTTTTACAGAAGCTGTACAAAGTTACAGTAATTAAAACAATGTGATGGTGCGGTTACACTAAGAGACTAGAGTCCAGAAAGTATAGATAGATCCAATTGTATAACAAAATCAGTAAGAAATAAATTTTTTTTTTAAAAAACCTAGTACAAACATGGGCAAAAGAAATGAATAGAATCCCAGAAGGGGTAAGAACAGGTTAATCAGCACAGTAAAAGATGCTCAAACTCATTAGTAAAAGGAAAAAATTGAAAACTAAAAGGTGATATTTCATACTCACTGGCAAAAACTTTTAAAGCCTGATAAAAGTAAGTATTAGCAAGAAAGCTAAGGAAACCTCTGTATTCCTGGAGGGAGCAAATACTGATACAATCCTCTTTGGAAAATAATCTGGCATTATCCAGTACTGTTGAAGATGCGAATATCCTTAAGTCCCAGCAATGCAATGCTACTCCTAGAGTTTCTACAGTGAAACATACTGTATTAAATATTCACATTAAATGAGATCAATAAAGACTACAAATAACACCATATCAATGCAGATTAAGTTTGTTCACAAAGTTTATTTTGCATTTCAGAGCCTTTTGGATTTCAGAAGTGTAGATAAGGAAAAAAAAGAAACTACACAAATTTCCAATTAGAATGGATAAATTGGTATTTATACAATGGAAACTCAAAAACAATGATAAACCAAAACACCCCAAATACATACAGCTTTTATTCAATTTGTATAAAATTTAAAAACACACAAAAACAAAAAATTTGTATATATAAAATGTGTGATTTATATATATATAATTTTATATATCTATGTAATGTGGATGTGATCAGGGAAGGGCACCCTGCTGACCTAATGAACTATTTCTTAACTTGGGTGGTGAGCACATGCATGTTTATTTACCTACATCTTGCCTGTTATAAACAACCTTTTGTACCTATTAAACAATTTAAATATTTAAAATTTTCAAATTAGCATGATATACCCAAATACATAAACTACTATTAACCATTACGAATTCTGAGAAATGACTCAAGAGAACTTTTTTTTTCAAGAGAACTTTTTGAAGGAATTAGTATCCTAAGAGAGTTCAAGGACAGGTTGCTATTTTTAAAAAAAGGGAAGAAATAAAGAAAAGAGGATAAAACTCTTATAAATCAAAAACATAATTACTAAAATAAATTCTATGGAAGAGTTCTAAGTCAAGGAAACATTCCAGAATGTAAACAAATAAAATGTAAATCTTGGAAATCCGATATTCACCCGTCAAGAGTCTCAGAGAAAATAGGAAAAAAATTAACAAAAAAATAGAAGATAATTTCCCAGACCTGAAGAGGCTTACATCCGAAAAGGTCCCACCAGAAGGAATGAAAAAGGCCCACAACTAGACACATTTCACAACACCAAAGATAAGATCACCATAAAGACTGTAAACAAGGTTACCACAAAAGATAACAATCAGATTTACAATGGATCTCTATCAGCAATATTGAGTGTTTTAAATTCCCAAAGCAAAGCTTTCAACATTCAAAAGGAAAAACTGTATTACCAATTTATAATTCTGTATCTAAACTTTCAATCAGGAACAAATGCAAGCCATTTTCAAACATTCAAGAAATTAGAAAGTCTATCACCAGCATGTCCTTTCTAAAACAACTACTCAAGAGGGGTGTAGGGGGAGGAAAAGACTGGGAGTTTGGGATTAGCAGATACCAACTAGTATATATAGGATGGATAAACAAGGTCCTACTGCATAACTCAGGGAACTATACTCAATATCCTGTGACAAACCAGAATGGAAAAGAACATGAAAAAGAATATATACGTGTAACTGAGTCACTTTGCTGTATAGCAGAAGTTAACACAACCTTGTAAATCAACTATACTTCAATAAAATTTAAAAAAAAAAAACTACTCAAGATGACATTCCAGTAAAATCAAAAAGAAGTCTAAAAAAGAGAAAGACAAAAAAAAAAAAAAAAAGAGAAAGACATGAGATCCAAATAACACACCTAACCCAGGAGTGCAATGTAATCTCAGGATGACAGATGTATAGCAAGATCCAGAAAGCAAGCTGCCCGAATTACAAAAAAAGGTTGAGAGCTCCAGAAAGCCCATCTTCAAGAAAAGTTCAATGGCTACAAGATGAAAACACATTGTACTGGGTTGCCAAAAACTGCCTTCAGGTTTTAAGTAAAAATAAGACACATTTTTCATTTTCACCAGCACTTTTTTTTTTAAATAAATTATTTATTTATTTTTGCCTGCGTTGGGTCTTCGTTGCCACACGCCGGCTTCCTCCAGTTGCGGCGGGGGCGGGGGGGGGGCTACTCTTAGTTGCAGTGCGTGGGCTCTAGGCACGCGGGCTTCAGTAGATGTGGCACCAGGGCTCAGCAGTTGTGGCTCACAGGCTCTAGAGCTCAGGCTCAGCAGTTGTGGCGCACGGGGCTTAGCTGTTCTGTGGCATGTGGGATCATCCCAGACCAGGGCTCGAACCCATGTCCCCTGCCTTGGCAGGCAGATTCTTAACCACTGTGTTACCAGGGAAGTCTCACCAAGCACTTTATCAAACAACGTATTCACCCTTTTGTTCCACTACCTTCTGCCATTCTTCAGGCAACTTCATAATTCCATCTTCCCAAAACTTTTTATCTTTTTAAGCAAAGAACTGTTCCAGATGCCTTTTACAGTCTTCCAGGGAATTGAAATTTTTTCCGTTAAGAGAATTTTGTAAAGACCTAAATAAATGGAAATCGGAAGGTGCAATGTCTGGTGAATACGGCGGATGAATCAGAACTTCCCAGCCATGCTGTTAACAGTTTTTTTCCCTGGTCATCAAAGAAACACGCGGTCTTGGGTTATCCTGATGGAAGATTATGCGTTTTCTGTGGACTGATTCTGGATGCTTTTGGTGGAGTGCTGCTTTCAGTTGGTCTAACTGGGAGCAGTACTTGTTGGAATTAATCATTTGGTTTTCCAGAAGGAGCTCATAATAGAGGACTCCCTTCCAATCTCACCGTATACACATCACCTTCTCTGGATGAAGACCGGCCTTTGGTGTGGTTGGTGGTGGTTCATCTCCCTTGCCCCACAATCTCTTCCATTCCACATTATTGTACAGTATCCACTTTTCATCGCCCGTCACAATTTGTTTTAAAAACGGAACGTTTTCATTACGTTTAAGTGGAGAACTGCATGCAGAAATACGGTCAAGAAGGTTTTTGTCACTTAACTTATGTGGAACACAAACATCCAAGTGATTAACATAATCAAGCTGGTGCAAATGATTTTCAGTGCTTGATTTGGATATTTTAAGTATGTCGGTTATCTCTCGCATGGTATAATATTGACTGTTCTCTATTAATGTCCCGATTTGATCTCTATCAACTTCAACTGGTCTACCCGACCGTGAAGCATTGTCCAGTGAGAAACCTCCAGCATGAAACTTCGCAAACCACTTTTGACATGTCCGATCAGTCACAGCACCTCCTCCGTACACTGCACAAATCTTTTTTTGTTTCAGTTGCGTTTTTACCTTTCTTGAAATAATAAAGCATAATATGGCGAAAATGTTGCTTTTTTTCTTCCATCTTCAATATTAAAATGGCTACACAAAAATTCACCAATTTTGATGAGTCTTTTTTTAAATGCACGCTGATATGACAGCTGTCATATACAAGCTAACAAAATTGTTTCCAATGAAGTTAAAGATAACTAAGTGCTACCAGAGCCATCTTATGGAAAAAAAGGAAAGAACCTTTTGGTGAACCCAATATTAAAGTTTAAAAGTGATTTCCATGAGCTCTCCACAATCATGCAGGGCTTTATTATATTTCTCTTTTAAGGAGCCGAGGTTTAACAACACAGAAGTTCCTCAACAGCTCCACACTACTTGGCTCTATAGTAACTAATACTTATATCAGCACACATATTACAAAGGCTGGTTATTAGTATTCAATTTCTAGAATCTTCCTGTAGAAGCACAGAGAAGTTTAGAAGAGTTATAAACCACAATATAAATGCTATAAATCTTGACAACGTAGTATCAATAGAAAATTAAGGCTAGAATGGGGAAGAAAGGTGGAGGCTGGGAGAAACAAAGGGAAAAAGATGGATGCTAAATCCTCTTTAAGACTGGGAACTAAAGAGATAGTGTCTAAAACTGATAGGTCAAGAAAGAGAAATTTAACTGTTACAAAAAGATTAAAATAATCAACAGCAGAATTAGGAACAAAAATGTAACTGGTAGAAATCAAAGTGCTAGGGCAGGTGGAAAATGAAATGACCTAAATTTCTTATCTACTAGGGAGTCAAGCAACAGATACTGTTTATAGAGTTGAAAGAAAAATCAATATATAGAAAGACATGCTTTATTTTTGAGTTTTGGAATTAACCTAAAAAAAAAGAAAAAAGAAAAACTAAGGGAAAAAAGTCCCCACTAAAGGCAGTTATATAAAGATTTAAGAAAGAACTTTTACTTTTCTTTCTGGATTTTTCTGCATTTTCATTCAAAGAAAAAAAGAATGAAAGAAAGAAAAAGATGAAGAAAAGAATAAGAAATTTTAAATATATTATTAAAGCCATTCCCAGATTGGGGGAAAAAGGTCAAATAATTTGTCTAAGGTCATACAGTTGAAAACCATGCATCTCCAATGCTAATATCAAAAAAAAAACCCAAAAAAAAAAAAAAAACCCAAAGAACAAACAAAAAAACATACCTTCTGTGGCATAATCTAGATCTGCTTTTTTACTGACTTGTATGAATAACCAAATGGAGAACTCCGAATGTCTGTTAAGTTTATATTGTTCTCTGCAAAGTCACAAAAACAAAATCTTATTTGTTTCACACCATTTTTCCAAAAAGTCTAGGGAAATGACCATGTTACTAGTGGGTTCAAAATGAAGTCAGAGGATAGTTTGGACTATGATACCAATTGATTCCACATCACTTTTACTTCAACTTCAATTCAACTGTGAATTTCTTAAATTCAGATTCCTGAATAAAAACAGACTAGCTGTCAAGACAAGTCAATGGGGAAAGAACTGTCTTTTCAACAAACAGTTCTGTGAAAACTGGATATCCACATGCAAAGGAAGCTGTATCTCTACTTCACACCATAAACAAAAATTACCTCAAAATGGATAAACAATCTAAATGTAAAAGTTAAAACTACAAATATAAGCTCTTAGATGAAAACACGAATAAATCTTTGACACTGGATAAGGCAATGGTTTCTTAGATTTGACATCAAAGGCATAAGCAACAAAAGAAAAAACAGATAGAATTAAAAACATTTGTGCTTCTAAGTACACGATCAAAAAAGTGAAAAGATAGTACATAAAAAGGAAGAAAATATTTGAAACCATATATCTAAGAACTTGTAACTGGAATATATAAAGAACATACACAGTAATAAAAAAGCAAACAACCCAATTAAAAAAATGGGCAAAAGGTCTGAATAGATATTTCTCCAAAGAAGATATACAAATGGCCAATAAGCATATGAAAAGATGCCCAACATAGTTAGTCATCAGGAAAATGCACACCAAAACCGCAGTGAGATACCACTTCACACCCACGTGGACAAGGATGTGGAGAAAGCAGAACCCTTATACACTACTGGTGGGAATGAAAAATGGTGTAGCAGTTGGAAAAGAGTTGGGCAGTTCCTCAAAGACTTAAACAGAGTTACCACATGACCCAGCAATTCCACTCCTAGTTATATATCCAAGACAATCGAAAACATATGTCCGCACAATACTTATACACTTGTAGATAAATGTTCACACCAGTCAAAAAGTGGAAATCACCCAAATGTACATAAATTCATAAATGGATAAACAAAATGTGGTATATTCCATACAATGGAATATTATTCGGCCATAAAAAAGAATGGAGTACTGATACATCTACAAGAATTAATCTGAAAAGATTATGTTAAATGAGAGAAACCAGACACAAAAGGCCACATGTAAGATTTTATTTCTATGAAATGTCCAGAATAGGCAAATCCATAGAGACAAAGTAGCAGATGCTGAGAGCTGGGGGAAAGAGGGCATAGGGAGTGACTGCTAATGAGCATGGGTTTCTTTTGGGGTGATGAAAATGTTCTGAAATTCAATAGTGGTGATGGTTGTATAACTTTGTGAATAGACCAAAACCACTGAATTGCACACTTTAAAAAGCTGAATTTTATGGTATGAGAATTATATCTCAAAAAAAAATTTTTTTAAATAGACTAGCTAAGATCCAATCCAGAAAAACAAAGGCAAAAATGCTGAGAGAAGAGAAACATTTGGAGAATTTGTTAGAAAAATGCCACCTTTATCAGAAAAGATATTCACGTTTACCAGAGGGAGGGTGCAGACCTAAGGAGCAAACAAACACAAAAATGTCTACCACAGCTAAGAATATCTTGGTTTACTGACTATAAAAAATTATCTACTTCATTTTAAATTAAATATTTGGTTTTGAATGTGCTTTCATAGACATGATCTTAAATGAAGTCCTCCTGGAAATTTAGTTGTATCCACTAATAACAGCTTTGAATTACATGGTGAATTCTGTTAACATCTATCATATGTATTAGTCTATTTCTTTGCCCAATAGTTGGCAGCTTGGAGGGATGAGGACCTCTAACCTCAACACTCCTCTTCCCCATTAACTTCCCATTATCCCTGTGTATCCCAACAGCACCCGAAGATGGCAAGTAAGGAACCAAACCCTCAAGCCTTCTAGGCAGAAAATCTTCTGTTATAGAATTATTTAACCCTCTTATTAGATCTTCCGTGTCTGGCTTACCGGTATCTATTAAGAAAGTTACTATCACTGGCTCTTCCACTAGATTCCTGCACACACATTGACTCTCATTCTCTGACACGCACAGAGATAATAAACTCTCAATGCACAAGAGAAAGAGGATGAGGAGTACAGGAGAGAGAGCCTTAAAAAAAAAAAGTTAGTACAGTAGATCCCCCCTCCACTCCCACACTGGAGAGAAGAAGGAAGAGTGGATTAACCAGGTTAAATTGTAGCAGGGACCTTTTTAAGGACTGCACCAGAAGGAGTATTGAAATTATGCAACTGGAGGAGACAAGGGTAGAAAGCTGCTCTGGTTGAAGAAGAGGTGAGGGACTTCAGACTCCAACCACTCTGCCTCTCTTCCACCACTGTGCTTGGCACTGCTGGAGAATATTTTGGAGGAAGAAAGCAGGGCAACAGTGACAGAGGCCTAGGCCACCAGACTGCATGAGCCTGTCCCAGGTTAATTCAATAATTAGTTAATTCACAAACTCCTAACAACATAAATGTTTTAAACAAGCCACCACTGAACTGAATAATTTCTTCTCTAGCACCTTGAAAGCTTCTAATACCTGATGCACTATTATACTCATCTTTGACTATACACAGCCCACAATTGCCCTTCACAGAGAACTTACCCCTTCCTTTCCCTCAACCCATCAGGATGATCTTGTGAGTCAGGTTTGTATGATGTGACTCTTATCTTCTGGCTATAGATAATCAGGACAGAAGTGGACCCTCACCGATCCTCTCTCCCAGAAGAAATGAAGAGAGGTGTGCTGGTATTCTACTGGTCACTTAAACTGAAAGCAGCAAAGGGTAGGGATGCCATATTCTGCTGTGACTGGACAAGATCTCTGGTACTGGCCCACAGGGAAGTCTCAAAACACTGAAATTGTCAGGCAACTCCTCTGTCAGGAGTTGCCGCGTCAAATAACTCCCCTCCCCCAAGCAAAGCAAAGGCACAGGAGTCACTGAAGCACAGTGAAGATGACCTTTCCCAAAATTCCAGACCTCCAGTACAGGAGACGCCGGCACTAGCCAGCAGTGACCTGCTCTGGTTATACGGGCTCCTAGGAAGTGGCCCTGAATGATAACGGACAAAGATAAAGGAAATCCTCTCAGCGGCATTATCAGCAGCCAAACCTGGCATTCAGGTCGGCTGGCCATTTCTTCTACTGCCAAGAAGTTAGCCAACAAACCAATGCCCGTGATTTTTCCTGGTCCTTCAATTTACTTCAGAATATATTCTGTAGCAGAGACCATTTAGAAAACCCTCGATGTTTCTTCCCCTTTTGCTCCTTTCTAATTAGATTTTTCTTCAGTTGTCCAGTTTTCCCTACAATATTATATATCATATAAGCAGGGTATTGTTTATCATTCAGTTTAGTTCATAAAGTGCAGGATGGTAGCTAGGAGCACCACGTGGACCCAAAGGAAACTGAACAGAGCAGTAGAGCTTAGACCCTAAGGAGCATTCACTCTAAAGCTAGACCTCCGAGGTTAAAAATCCCAGGTCTTCCAGTATTAGCTGTGTGATCTAGGTCAGGTTATTCAACCTCTCTGTGCCTCAATTTTTCACAGAATTGTTGTGAGAACTAAATAAGTATGTATGTAAAGTGCTTAAACCAGGGCCGGGAATATAATAAGCACTTTCTTATAATGGATATCTGCCATCATCATCATCGTCACGATTTGCAATGGGGAGTGGGGAGAGCTACAGCATATCTTTAAGTGTAGAGGATGCTACTGAGCAGGTAAGGCAAAAACTGGGGTGGATAACTCTTTCAGCATTTGCACAGCCCATACCCTTCCCTCCTCTGAAAACTCTCCCCAGTTAAGTCTCCTAACGTGAACTATGGCAGAGGAGCTATCTTCCAGCAAGTGCAGGGAGAAGAAAAGACAGCTGATTGACAGAAAAAGATGATGAAGCTGACCCACAAAACAAAATGGGAGGGAAGAGAGAGGGGTATGGGATGGAGACAGAGGATGGAGGGAGTGGGGAGGGAAGGGGGAAGAAGGGGAGACAAAGAGAAAATCTTGGTTTCCAACTACTTTCCAGTTCCTGATTCCACTCCAACCTAAGCACTGACTGCCCTTTCTGCCCTATACCAATAAATAAATTCTTCACTTTTTATTAAGCTTTGACAAACGACAGAAAAGTCTAACACAAGCCCTGGAAAACTTTTCATCAACAAAAAAAAAAAATCTTAGAAGAGATAAAGTTATATAATCCGTTACTACACAAAACCCAAGACAATACTGCAGATATAAATAACTACAAACTTCAGTATTCTCAACCCATCCTAAACCTAATGCATGAACTTACACAGGTGAGGCTCAGGCCTGGTTGTTTCAAAAGCTCTACAGGTGTTATAACCCCTACAGCTGAGGCTCTGACACTAACACCCTTACACTTACCAATATGAACACCCTTTACCTACTATCACGGTTCTCTGTGTAAACTAGCATAGGGCATAAAATGCATGAATATACTTTTCTCTTTACCGGGAATTAAATAATTTTTGAAACAGCAAGAGAGAAAATGGCAGGCATTATTCGAACTGAAGCAATTTACCTTTAGATCAGAACAATGAATACGTTCTTTTGCTGATGTTCACCAAACCAGCCAGGTAACCAAACAACATGCTTCCCCCGCATCCCATCCCTCTCCAAAAAACAATAATAAACATACAAACTGAATCTTTTACCAGATTTCTTTTCCTTCTTATTCGGAAACAGTAATGCTAACAACACGTCCATGGTTGTGCAAACTGACTGCAGTTAACTTAATTTCAAGTTCCTCTTCATCCCTTTTTTGAAAGACTTTTTTTTTAAAATCAGGGTTTCCGATCTTAAGTATCCCATTTATGCCGCCAGTAATTCAGCGATCCATAAAAAAATCTGGCTCGTTTATCACAATTATGTCTCAGTGGAGGGCTTTGAAGGTTATCACCCACGGGAAAAATATCTTTTCCGTCTAACCCCAACACAGCGCATTTCAAACCTCTACTATACAAAGGTAAACAAAAATAAAGTTGTGATCTTGTTCGAAAGGCTAGGGAGAAAAAATTTTCAAGTGCAAAACGAGTTCACAAACCTCATGACAACACGGACTTTGCGGAGTTCTTACCATGGCACTAAGAAAATACCAAGGTTTAAGGCCGATCATTGAAGGCAGGGTTCCCAAAAGACCACGCTTCTCCCCAAGATGTTGAGGAAGCACTGGTGGGGGGAAGGGGCCTTTCTCGAGACAGATCTGACCAAGAGGTAGCATCACCCACAGAAGAGAGAGAATTCCTAAAAGCAACTTCACGTTTCAGAAGACAGCTTCCCACCAAGTGAGTAGCCCGTAGACTTAGGAATCGCCAGACACGTACACCCCTCGCGAAGGTGGAAAAGCAAATCCTGCTTCCCACCTCACCTCTTAAAATAAACGGGTAAGTTGGGTCCCCACGAGCCCCTCCCGAGAGCGGCCCCGGCGCCCCGCGCCAGGTGTGCGGACCCACCGACCGGCTCACCTGGTCCCCAGGCCCGCCACCACCGGGTGGCACGGGCTTCCTCCGCCGCCTCGCTCCCCTCCCCCGCCCGCCCGGGCGCCCGTTGGGACGCGGGCCGGGGCTCGGAGCTCCGCCAACCGGTCCCCGCGAAACAAGAAGGTGGCGGCCGGCGACGCTGCGGCTTCCCCGCCTCGCCTCCCCTCCCCTCCCCTCCCCCGCGGCCTCCGCTCTCCACTCCCACGCCCCCGCTTACCCTCAACTCCTCGAAATCCGCCATTTTATACCACCCGCGGGCGCCGCCGCCGCTGCCGCCACAGCACCCCCTCCCGCTGCCGCCAACGACACCGCCGCCACCACGGCCGCCGCCGCCGCCTCCAGCACCATCCTGCACTGGGAGCCGCTAAAGACGCCGCGGCCGCCGCCGCCGCCGCTGCCTCCGGGCCCGTCACGTGACCACCGCCGGAGCTCCGCCCCCGGCGAGCGCGGCCCCGCCCTCCAGGCGCCCCGCCCTCTCGGCCAGCCGCTTTCCGCCCGCGTCTTCCGCCAGCCCCCCAGGCCTGCGGCTCTGGCCTCGCCTGAGTCCCCGCCCCCTCCCGCTGCCTGTCCACCTCCCGCACGCCTTCCGGCACTCGGCCTTGTCGCCGTGCAGCCCTCAGCCCGCGGGTGCCTCCTCGCTCCGGCGCGGAGGCCCAGCCCCAGTCCCTGAAGCGCCCTCGCGACTGCAGCGTTACCCGCGGGACTGGAGGAGGGCCTGGGCTGTGGGAGGGACGGAGAGGAAGAAGAAATGGCCGGGACTCGTGACGGGAGCATTTACAGTGCCCTTCCCCACGGTGGCTGTGGACGGAGGGAGCACCCACAAATAAAGACATCCCCCGGAGTAGTTGTGGCGAAACAACCTAAATATGGGTGTTGGATAAGCTATTGTTCTGATCTAATGGGGCAAGGTTGGTGAGACCTTTTTGGGTTGATAATATCCTCAGTACTAACCTGGCTGGTTCTTTCTGACTTTGAAGGGCGACTGAATGTCAAGGACTGCAGAGTTGAAAGGGTTGGGGGAGGGAAGTTGGAGAAGTGAAATAGGAGAGCGCCCAGAAGGACCCTGATAGAAAGTCGAGGGATCAGGGAAATAAGATAGCTGAGAAAAATGAAATGTCAGAGGAAGAGAAGATGGAAGGAAGTTCCACGGCACTCCTGACTTGCTGACAAAGGATGAGAAGATGCTGAGTTAAGCTGGTCAAAAAATTCGCTGGACCAAATCCAGGGTTCAAATTTCCTTGAAGAGGTGGATGGAATCCATTTAAGACACCTAATGTTGATCCCTGGGCCAAGAATAGTTTACCACTACACCTCTTCGCCTAATTCCTGTTCATCCTTCAGCTCTCAGTTTAAGTGTCACTTCCTCAGAAAGACCTTCCCTAAACCCACATGCCCCCATTTTAATTCAGATCCCTCTCTGACTGCTCATAGGATCCGAATATTTCCTTCCTGATATTTTTCCATGGTAATTACGTAGGTCTTTGTGTGATTATTATATAAATAATTATCGTTTAACTTTTTTTCTTAAAAGTGTTTTTAAACCCGCTAGACTATAATGACTGACAAATGCTTGGAAAACTGTGGGCCTCTCATTGGTTTAATGAGTAAAAGAATGAACAGTATCTAGAGTAGGTTCTAATTCTGGCTTTCCACCATTAACTTTAGCTTGGCTTTTTCTTGATCTTGGCTTATTCTCCTTAGACCTTGATTTCCACCTCAGTAGAGTTTAACATTGTTCAACAGACATTAAGTGAAGGCCAATGTGAGCTAGGATCTTCCGGGGAATAAAGATTTATAGAATACAGTACAGCCCTTCCACCAAGGAACTTACAACCCATAAGAAGCACCATGCATGAAATACTGAGTTTAGTTTCTAAGCACCTGTCCTGTTAATCCTTTCTCTGCCTGTCTCTGAACCCATCAATCCTCTTGATCTCAACATCTCTCTTTTCCTTTCCACTGATTTCTTCCTCTTTCCCTATATCTGTGTTCAAGTCTCCTAGATAGTTTCAAGCCACCTTTCTTCTTTTGCCAAGAACACATCTATTTTAATCACATTTCTTTGCTCCTTTACACTTTACCTTAACCTTTACTGAAACTATACAGTATCAAAGAAAATGAACAATGAATTTATCTTTTATATTCCCAATTTTTTAGTCTGGAATTTTTAAACACAAACAAAAGTTGAAAGCATAACAATGAATATCTGTATACATTCCAACTAGATTCAACAGTTATTAGTATTTGAACAATTTTTATTAAGGCATAAATAACATATAGGTAAATCCTCCTATCTTAAGTAAACTCTTCAATTAGTTTTGAAAAATGCTTATCAAGATACAGAACATTTTCATCACTCCAGAAAATTCCCTCCTGCCCCTTCCCAGTCAAACCTCCCACCAGAAATAACCAATGATCTGATTTCTAATACTGTAGAGAGAATTTTAAAATGAGGGAAACATTTTAAAATGCTATTATAGCCTCAATGCCAAAACCAAACAAAAATTAATTTTCCTATCTAACTTATAAGCAGATTTTATGCCAGTAATGCAAGGATGGTTTCACGCTAGCATATATGTTAAAGAAATTGGTAATTTGATACAACTCAGCAACTAAGAACAACCAAAAAATCTGGATTTAGAAAATCAGAAGCAAGTGCCAAATGTAAGGAGTTAACCAGTCAAAATCTTAGAAGGCAGTGTTCTAGGCAGTTAAACTGAATATTTATCCTGAGACATTTGACAGTCCAAAAGTAAAATCTATAAACTGAGCTATGACTTTTGCAGGATTGCTGGGCAAGAGAGACATAAATCTAAATCTAGTGCCACAGAAGAAGCAAAGTCCAATAAACACCCCCCATATTTAATACAAGATCCCGTAGGGTAAAGATAAACCAGAAATAAATCAGCACTTCCACGAATTGCGTTCAGGTTTTATAGTAATCAGGAAATCTCACTCCTTGAATACTGAATAAACAGATCCTAGAGTGGTACTCCACAGACACTGGGCAGAATCAAACAAAAATTCTCTCCAGATGAAGATATCATTAGCCCAAACCTCAAATTAACCACATAAAATTTTACAAATTAAATGACCAAACATAATCAAAAATCAGAAAAAGACTGCAATAAAAGCAAGCTTACACAAATAAGTAAATAAACAAACCTTGAAAAAATAATCTAATAGAAACTCTAGAATTGAGATGTTTAAGAACTCAATGGATAAGTTTATAGGTATATATGTATATTACACATGGTTTAAGAGAGAATTAAAAACAGGAACATGTTAGAAGACTATTTAGAATGAAGCTCAGGGAAACAAAAAGATGGACAATGCGTAAGAAAATATTAGAGACATAGATTTGAGACAGAAGATAATGCCAGAAAAGTCTAACAAATATTTAATTGGAGTCCTCAAAGAACAAAAAACCAAAATGAGACAGTAGCAATATGTGATGAGATAAAGTCTGAGATTTTTCAGACTGATAAAAAAAATCACTATAGGTAAAGGGTTAACAAAACCTTTTCCTGTCTACATAAGAACTTAACCTTCAGCTAATTTTCTAGCTCTGTTCACCAGGAAACATGATAGAGGTTTATGATAAAAATGACCTCTGATTAGTAAATTGCCTCTGGACCAGGAGGAACTATAAATGGTCTACATTTATAGACCTGATGGGGATACCATACTTGGGACTTTTCTGAGTGAGTTAAGTTCACCAGTAAAATATAGCAATTTTAAATCTGTATGCACCTAATGACATGCACTTAATGTAGCTTACAGAACTACAGTGAGAAAATCCACAAGTATAGTGAAGCATTTTACCATACCTCTCTCAGTAATTGATACAAAAAGCAAACAGAAAATCATTAAAGATATAGATTTTTGGAACAGCATAATTAACAAATTTGACCCAGTGATTACAAATAATGTGCAGAAAATGCATTATTTTAAGTACATATGGAATATTTACCAAAATTGAGCATAATAGAGTAAGCCTCAACAATTTTAAAAATTGTGATAAAATATACACAATATAAAGTTTACCAACTTAACCACTTTTAAGTGTACGATACAGTGCCATTAAGTATAGTCACGTTACTGTACAGCCATCACCACCATCCAGCTCCTGAATTCTTTTCATCTGCAAAACTGAAACTCCATACTCATTAAACAATAACTCCCTATTCTTTTCTTCCCCCTGGACCCTGGCAATCACCATTCTGCTTTCTTCATGACTTTACTCTAGGTACCTGATATAAATGGAATTATACAGTATGTGTCTTTTTGTGACTGGCTTATTTCCCTTAGCATGATGTCTTCAAAGTTCATCCATGATGTAACATATTACAAAAAATTTTCTTCCTTTTTAAGGCTGAATAATATTCCATTGTTATACACCGTATTTTGTTTATCCATTTATCTGTCCATGGACAGTTAGGTTGTGTCTTAATCAGGCTGGGGTACTAAAACAAAATACCACAGAATGTGTGACTTAAATAGCTAACATTTCTCACAGTTCTGGAGGCTCAGAAATCTAAGATCAAGGTGCCAGCCTTTAGTGTCTGATGAGGATCCACTTCCGGGTTTACAGATGACCACCTTCTTAATATATCCTTACATTATGGGGACAGAGAGCTCTGGTTTCTTGATCTTCTTATAAGGGCATTAAGCCAATCCTAGGACCTCCACCCTCATGACCTAAGCTAAATCTAATTACTGTCCAGAGACCCCACCTCCAAATATCATTGCATTGGGGATTGAAGCATCAACATATGGGTTTTTGAGGGACACAGACATTCGGTCAATAGCAGGTTGCTTCCACCTTTTGATTATCGTGACTAATGTGAACAAATATCTCTCCTAGATCCTGCTTTCAATTCTTTTGGGTATATACCCAGAAGCGGAATTATTGGATCATATGGTACTTCTATTTTTATTTTTTGAGGAACTGCCATACTGTTTTCCAAAGCAGCTGTGCCATTTTACATTCCCACCAGCAGTGTGCAAGGGTTCCAGCTTCTCCACACCCTCATCAACAGTTGTTATTTTCTGGTTTTTAGTAGTAGCCATCATAATAGGCATCAGATGATATCTCCTTGTGGTTTTGATTTGCATTTCCCTAATGGTTAGTGATGTTGAACATCTTTTCATATGCTTATTGGCCTTCAGAATAACTTCTTTGGAGAAATGTCTATTCAGTCCTTTACTCATTTTTACATCCCGTCGTTTGTTTTTTTTTGTTTTCGAATTTCAACAAATTTTAAAGGATTGGAAGCTGCTACAAGTCTATTTTCATTTGCTCTCTATGACAAAGATTGTCTTGAAACAGTGTTTTATCATCTCTCAGGTTCTGATGAGATATAATAAGCCATGATGATAGTATGTACCCTTGATATGATGTGATGAGAATGGCACTTTATCTCTGTGATCTTTCTCTCAAAAAACACACAACCCCAGTTGAATCATGGGAAAAAGTATGAGAAATCCCAATCAAGGAGCATTCTACAAACCACCTGACCACTATTCCTTAAAAGTGTCAAGGTCATTAAAAACAAAGAAAGTCAGAAAAATCATCACAGCAAAGAGAACCTGAGGAGACACAACAACTAAATATGATATGGTATCCTGGCTAGATTCTGGTATAAAAAAGGACACGAGGCAAAAACTAAGGAAATCTGAATAAAATATGAATTTTAGTTAGTAATAATGTCTCAATATTCGTTCACTAGTTGTGACATATATACCATATTAATACAAGATGTTAACTACTGCATAGCACAGGAAACTCTACTCAATATTCTGTAACAACCTATATGGGAAAAGAATCTGAAAAAGAATGGATATATGTATATGTATAACTGACTCACTTTGCAGTATATCTGAAACTAACACAACATTGTAAATCAGCTATACTCCAATGTAAAATAAAAATTAAATTTAAAAAAAGATGTTAATAATCAAGGAAACTGGGGTATATAGAAAGGAACTCTGTGCTATCTGCACAGCTAGAATCTAAAACCTATTTTATTTATCAAAAAATTTCAAAATTATATTTGTCAATGATAGAAAAGGACTGGTTACTTGATTTTTAAAATATAATTTCAACTTTTGAATGATTGCAAAAATGCAAAATATCTTGTCAATAAGAACTTGAAGACATTGTCATTAAAATGTCTTGATCAAGAAGTACAGACAGGGCTTCCCTGGTAGCGCAGTGGTTGAGAGTCCGCCTGCCCACACAGGGGACACGGGTTTGTGCCCCGGTCCGGGAAGATCCCACATGCCGTGGAGAGGCTGGGCCCGTGAGCCACGGCCGCTGAGCCTGCGTGTCCGGAGCCTGTGCTCCGCAACGGGAGAGGCCACAGCAGTGAGAGACCCGCGTACCGCCAAAAAAAAAAAAGTACAGACAATTCAAACATTAAACCTGCCCATAGAAGTGCTCTTAAGCTCTTCACTAAAACTTCTGAAATTTTTTATTTGGAAGTTTTATGCAAATTTAATATTTTATATTTTCCTTAATACTTTAGTATTCCACTCTTTCTTATAATTATATGAAAAAAATAATGAGCTTTTTCATCAAGCTCCATATAGATATTCCTAAATCCTCTCCAGTTTATTAACATAACACAGAAATTTTTTTTTTTTTTTTGCGGTACACGGGCCTCTCACTGTTGTGGCCTCTCCCACTGCGGAGCACAGGCTCCGTACACGCAGGCTCAGCGTCCATGGCTCACGGTCCAGCCGCTCCGCACCATGTGGGATCTTCCTGGACCGGGGCACGAACCCATGTCCCCTGCATCGGCAGGCGGACTCTCAACCACTGCGCCACCAGGGAAGCCCTAGAAATTTTATTGTTTTCTTTGTGTGCATGACCTGAAGTTAGGAAGTACTAACCTAGAGAAACTCTTATACAGGCACATGTGCACCAGGAGATATGTACAAGAATATTTATTCCATCACTGTTTTTAACAGAGAAAAGTTAAAAACAACTTGTCCATCAAGGATAGGGTAGATAAATGCATTGTGGTATGTTCCTGCAAAAGAATGCTATGTATACAGTAAGAAAAAAATGAATAGAGCCAGAGCTTCATATAAGAATATGGACAGGGCTTCCCTGGTGGTGTAGTGGTTAAGAATCCGCCTGCCAATGCAGGGAACACGGGTTCGAGCCCTGGTCCAGGAAGATCCCACATGCCACGGAGCAACTAAGCCCGTGCGCCACAACTACTGAACCTGCGCTCTAGAGCCCACAAGTCACAACTCCTGAGCCCACGAGCCACAACTACTGAGCCACGTGCCACAACTACTGAAGCCCGCACGCCTGGAGCCCGTGCTCTGCAACAGGAAAAGCCACCGCAATGAGAAGCCCATGCACCGCAATGAAGAGTAGCCCCCGCTCGCCACAACTAGAAAAAAAGCACACGCACAGCAACGAAGACCCAACCCAGCCAAAAATAAATAAATAAATAAATAATAAAATTAAAAAAAAAAAAAAAAGAATATGGACAAATCCCCAAAACAATGCCAAATGAAACAATCAAGTTGGAAAAAGTTATATACCTTTCATGTAAATTTTGCAAAAAGGGAAAACAATGCTGTATATTTATGGATAGGTACATATGTGATAGAAAACATACATGTGAATGATGAGTATCAAAACCAGGACAGTGGGTACCTCTGAGAGGAAGGGAATAGGATCTGTAGGCTATTCTGGGGGATTCTACTATGTTTGTAAAGTCTTCCTTCTTAAAAAAAAAGATCTGAAGCAAATAGGGCACAATGTTAAGATATGATAGAATTGAAAGGTAGGTATACCAACCTATTATCCTCTATATTTGTATGCTTGAAATATTTCATAGTGAAACAAAACCCAAAATGCATCCTAAATCTGATCATTCTTCACTTCACTGCTACTGCCACCATTGTCCTGGATGACCACAGTAGCCTCCTGTCTTTCTATCTTGCTTTCTATCTTGTACCACTACAATCATTCTCCATGTAACATCCAGAATGATTTTTGATAAATATAAATCTGATCTCACCATCCCCTATTCAAAATCTTTCAACAGGTTTACAGCACTCGAAAAATAAAAATTGAACTCCTTACCGGAGTCCACAGGCCCTGTTTTATCTCCCACATTTAGCCTTTATTCTTCCTCCACTGTCATTACTTATTCCCTCAAACTGTGGCACTTCTCACTACCTCAAATTATATTAATTCATGGTTTATGGGTACAATTCTTCCCAGAGTCCCCGCCCCCACTAGAATATAAGTTCCAGGAAGGCAGGGACTTTGTCCTCCACTGTATCCCCACTGCCAAGAACACCATTTGACTCATATTAAGCATGAAATAAATATTTTCTGGATGAATGAAAAAAATGAATGATTTCATTTTCATTCATATAGAGGAGGAATAACATTTCAGTGGTTAAAAAAAATGATGTAATCAAATGTATGGAGCCTGAAAATGACAGGGTACACTCTCAACAATGACAACAATTGCTAAGACCCATTAAGCACTTATTATGTGCATTTCCAATCACTAGAACCACTTACATTTTGGGGTGCATGTCAGCCTTGCTCTCCTCAGAGGCCCTGCAAACCTGAGACATAGGAACCTCCTTCCTAGCCACAGCTGATTGGATTTGGAGGAGAGGAGACTGAGAAAAACCCATATGTTAGCCAGGGGGAAGCAATCAGGTTCTTTTTCTCAAAAATTTATCCTGAGTGACATGTGCGCTAATGAAGTTTGAAGATGAGTCATGTTAATGGCAGGACATTTTTGAGTGAAAGGAACAACTGCTGAGGTCCTGAAAGCTGCACTGGTATCTACCCTTTCTGAACCTTGTTGTTCAATGTTTCATTGGCTAATGACAAAAGTTACCCGACTATTCTTCCAGAAAAATCCTCTCCCTTCATTTTTAAAACTAATACAGGTAGGTTACTTTCTTTGTTGGTTATTCATTCTCTTAGAAACAAACCAACAACAGCAACAACAAAAATTAGCAATCTCTTAATCAGGGAAACTTGACTAGGGCAGTCTTTCCCACACAAGGTCTCATTTCACTATGAGAAGGTATTACTGTTTCCATTTTACAGATGACGATACAAGGCTTGAACAGGTCCAATACCTTTCCTAAATCACAGAGCAGTAAGTGATGGGGCAAGATTCCAATCCTGGCCTGTGTGCCTCTGAATGTGGTTGCAGGAATGGCAGCAGGAGGACTGTTCACAGATAAAGTTAGGAAGACAGGGCACACATTCTGATACCATTTAGGGTAAATTAGAAAATGACACTGATAACAGTGAAGGTTAAAACCCAGATTTCATTCTATTTTTGGATAAGATCCAGTAAAAGCTCTCTATTCTTATGTTTCAACAACTGTTGGCAGAGAGAGATTTATACCAACACAGACTGTCTGTATGATTAAAACTTTTTCTCTTTCCACTGACAGAGGTAACAGTTTTTAAAGAATCACAGGATACATTCTTTTTAGGTGACATAAAAAATGGAGTTTTAACAATATATATTCAGAAATGAGTTATAGTTGACTGTTAGAGGGTTTGCAGTTAGGCGGGTATCTTTCTTGTCATTCTTGAAAACTCTCCCTCATTCTTGCATGCCTATAGAAGCTCTGTGGAAGGTGGTTTGACATAAGTGAGGCTGTGAATACAGAATTCCAAGGTGTTTGTATGGGAAGAGGCTACTGAAGAGAAAGGGATAGGCATTGATGGATTCACGCACAATTTGAAGAGCATAATCGGTAAAACAAAAAAGTTTATGAATAAAAAACACTCAGAGTTCACCCTATAAAACATCCTTGCTCTAAGAGAAAGAACAAGTGGAATAACTCGTTTTCTCCAACTGAAGTTGCACTGTGTTTTTCAATATTTTAGAAATAATATGCCTTAAAAAAAAAGAAATAATATCTCTTGAGAAACAAGAGATAAGCTTTGGCTCTGTTTCATACACGTCAAATGACACAACTTGGAAGCATCAATAACGTGGACACCCAATGCAATTTTGCTACTTTGGTGATTATTGAAACAATGTTTTAAAACTCAAGGATAAGAAATGTAACGGATGTTTTACAGAAGGAGAGGAAAATAAAAATTTCCTTAGAAAGAGGGGAGTTTTTCTTTTGTCTGTAGGTATGAATAGTATAGGAAGCAATTAATGGACACATTTTTTGAAATGGTTCTGGCAGCGTGGGCAGGTTGTTCACACACCTGTTCCTGGAGGCGCAAAAGAAAGGGAGACAGGAGCAGCACGCTCTTCCTCAGAGATGTCTATTGCTGTGCATGTTCAGGTCCTACATGAGGCTGAGGACCACATTGTGAATGTCAGACAAACCCGGCGACGTGTATCATGGGAAGTTCATGAGGCACAGGACAACAGGAACTGCCAGATGTGCAAGGTCACAGTCCCCTACAGAGGTGATGGGCGGCTCACCTGGACTGTACATCTGTGGCAGGAAGATCCACTTTCTGATCTTGCCAGATATGCTGAAAAACTCACCCACGTTAAAAAGCATGAAAAAGAAAAACCAAGGCTCGGGGCCAGCCGGTGAAAAACTGCTATTCTGAAGGCCCAAATGGCCTCAGGAGAAAGAGGATGTGGAAACATCTTCCAGAAGCAAAGATACATTGTTGAAGAGAACTTTGCCCTTGTTTTTTCTTTTAGGTTATCTGGGTTGGGGTGTGGTGGTGGTGAAGCGCATGCTTATGTATATGCCTTAGGTTTTCTTTGACATCTTTCTCTTTAGATGAGGAGAAATATTAAATTTAATAAACATGGCAGTGGGGTTTTTTTTCTTCTTGAGAAAAAGAGATAGGTCTAACCTGGGGCAATTTTGCCCTCCACGGGACAATCGGCATTTGGCAATGTCTGGTGATATTTTTGGTCGTCACAATTTGGGGGTGCTCTGGCCTCTAGTGGGTAGAGGTCAGGGACCTGCTAGACATCCTACAATGCTCAGGTTAGCCCCCCACAACAAAGAACTATCTGGCCTCGAATGTCAACAGTGCTGAGATAGAGAGACCCTGCCCTAGCCCAACAAATCTAGCTGGAGAATTTCAGTGAGAAAAAATGGGTTCCTCTCTTAAAGGAAAAAACACATGCTGCTGCCTTTGTGTTTTCTTTCTAAAGTGGTAGCTTTAATTAAAACTAATTTTACCATATGACCCAGCAATCCCACTACTGGGCATATACCCTGAGAAAACCATAATTCAAAAAGAGTCATGTACCACAATGTTCATTGCAGCTCTATTTACAATAGCCAGGACATGGAAGCAACCTAAGTGTCCATCAACAGATGAATGGATAAAGAAGATATGGCACATATATACAATGGAATATTACTCAACCATAAAACGAAACAAAATTGAGTTATTTGTAGTGAGGTGGATGGACCTAGAGTCTGTCATACAGAGTGAAGTAAGTCAGAAAGAGAAAAACAAATACCTCATGCTAACACATATATATGGAATCTGAGGGAAAAAAAAAAAAAGGTCATGAAGGACCTAGGGATAAGACGGGAATAAAGACACAGACCTACTAGAGCATGGACTTGAGGATATGGGGAGGGGGAAGGGTAAGCTGTGACAAAGTGAGAGAGAGGCATGGACATACATACACTACCAAACATAAAGTAGATAGCTAGTGGGAAGCAGCCGCATGGCACAGGGAGATCAGCTTGGTGCTTTGTGACCGCCTGGAGGGGTGGGATAGGGAGGATGGGAGGGAGGGAGATGCAAGAGGGAAGAGATATGGGAACATATGTATATGTATAACTGATTCACTTTGTTATAAAGCAGAAACTAACACACCATTGTAAAGCAATTATACTCCAATAAAGATGTTAATAAAAAAAGAATATTCGAAGAAGAGAAAAAAACCCAAAACAAAAAACTAATTTTAAGACAGGGTGAGATGAGATTGGGGAGTGATGTACATGTGAAAATGAGGGATTTGAATGCTCTAGGTTACAGGATTTTGTAGGTAGTAGTGTGATAAGATCTCTATTCTAGAAAACTAACACTGGGAGTAAGTCAGGGGTCAAGTGACCTCCAAAGATGTCCTCTGAGAGTGTCTCATTCATGATAGTCCCCATGACATGACCCCTCATCTAGGCTACACAGCCTCATTTCTGACCTCCCAGGTCCTGGCAGTCACCCTTTCCAAGTCACCTTAATTTCTGGAGAATATTTTCACTGGGTATAGAACACTTAACTTCACAGTATTTGGTTTTCTTTCAGCCCTTTAAAGATGTTTACTATGACCATCTGGACTCATGTTGTTTCCATATCTTGGCCATTGTAAATAATGCTGCAATGAATATGGGTGTGCAGATACCTCTTCAGGATAGTGATTTCATTTCCTATGGGTATGTATCCAGAAGTGGAATTGCTATACCATATGATAGCTCTATTTTTAATTTTTTAAAAAAACCTCCATACCGTTTTCCATAGTGGTTGTACTAGTTTATGGTTTCACTGAGAGTGCAGTTCCCTTTTCTCCACATCCTTATCTCTTGTATTTTTAATAATAACCATTCCAACAGGTGTGATATGATATATCATTCTGATTTTGATTTGCATTTCCCTTATGATTAATGAGGTTGAGCATC
Organism: Pseudorca crassidens; assembly: GCF_039906515.1. NCBI lineage: Eukaryota > Metazoa > Chordata > Mammalia > Artiodactyla > Delphinidae > Pseudorca > Pseudorca crassidens. The sequence continues at coordinate 26,872,248 of NC_090307.1, read as the reverse complement.
TTTCCATGTACTTGTTGGTCATTTGTATGTCTTCTTTGCGAAAACATCTATTCAAGTCCTCTGACCATTTTAAAATTGGATTGTTTGGTTTTTTGCTATTGTGTTGTATGAGTTCCTTACACATCTTGTATATTAACCCCTTATCAGAACGATGGCAAATATTTTCTTACATTCCATAGGTTGCCTTTTCTTTTTATCAATCATTTCTTTTGTTGTGCAGAAGCCTTTAGGTTGATATAATCCCACCTGTTCATTTTTGTTTTGGTCATGTGTGCTTTTGGTGTCATATTGAAAAAAAAAAATCATTGCCAAGACCAATGTTAAGGAGCTTTTTCCCTAGGTTTTCTTCTGGGACTTTTATGGTTTCGGGTCTTACATTCAAGTCCTTAATCCATTTCAAGATAGTTTTTGTGAGTGGTGTAAGATAAGAGTCCAATTTCATTCTTTTGCATGGGAATATCCAGTTTTCCCAACACTATTTATTGAAGAGACTGTCCTTTACCCATTGAGTATTCTTGGCTTCCTTGTCAAACATTAGTTGACCAAAAATGTATTTCTTAATGTGTGTCTCAGTTGGAAACATTTGAAAGCCAGTGGTTATGTAGAGAAAATTCTTTAGAAACACTTATATTACATTTGGAAATAAGTCAAAAGATAGTACAGCATATCCTTTCAATGTCATACTAGAGCAATGTTTAAGAGGCCCAACTGCTTTCCAAAAGGACTTTTTGCGATGATGGAAATGTTCTATATCTGTGTTGTCCAATATATTAGCCATTAGCTACATATGACAATTGAATATGTGAAATGTGGCTAGTGTGACTGAGGAACTGAATGTTTAACTTTATTTAATTTTAATTAGTTAAAATTTAAATGTAAATGGCCAAAACTAGAGGAATGTTTCTATGTCCTTTAGAAAAGAAAATGTCAAGATTTTACTGCCCTGTAGAACATTAACTAATTTTGTATCTAAGCTAGCAATCTTATCCTAACCTTTCTTCTCAAAATGCCTATAAATACCCAGTTCCCCAAAATGCTCTTTAAACCAGCTTTACCATCTTACTGGCTCCCTCAGTGAGTTAGATAAAACCTTTGACATTATGTCCGTTCATATCAAAGAGAATCATATTTTTAACTTTTTTTTTTTTTTGCGGTACGCGGGCCTCTCACTGTTGTGGCCTCTCCCGTTGAGGAGCACAGGCTCCAGACGCGCAGGCCCAGCGGCCATGGCTCACGGGCCCAGCCGCTCCGCAGCATGTGGGATCCTCCCTGACTGGGGCACGAACCCGTGTCCCCTGCATCGGCAGGCGTACTCTCAACCACTGTGCCACCAGGGAAGCCCATGTTTTTAACTTTTTTGAAAGTCATGTCAACAAAAGAATGTGCTAAGTGTAGCGTAAAAGGATAAATAGTGGAATCAGGAATTAGTTTTCTCTCCACCTAAGCTCTGCCTGGAGTAAGTATTGTGATCTGATAAACACCACTGATTTGTCCTAGAAAGTGATTCCGGAGCTGACTCTTAGTAGGCAAAATAGGCTTTAATTAGGCAAATGAGGTAGGAATGATCCTCCAAGCAAAATGAACTGCTCAGGACTGGTTCACAAGCATTGTAAGCAGTTCATTTATGCTGGAGTGAGAGATGAGGGGAGGTGTCTGGGTCAGGGTGGGAATGACAGGTGAAACTGGACAGAAAGAATAGCAAGAGAGTGTAGTGGAAAGGAACACTGGCTTCAGTCAGGAGACCTAGGTTTGCATCTTAACTCTATCTAGTTGGATAACCTAAAATGAGCTAACTCAGCTCTTTGAGCCTGTTTCCACAACTGTAAATTGGGAGTATTAATAACTTTCCATGGGGTGTTAGGAGTAAATTGGATAAACACATAAATCACATAGTACATTGCCTGGTGCCCTACTTTAAATGTTTAATAAATTATAGCTATTATTACTAATGAGAGAGCAGTGAACAACTTCAAATGGTGCCAAGTTTAAATTTGGTAAAGTGTAAAATAATCTATAATTGGATTTCCTATTTAGGAAGTTATTGGCAACTTTGGCAAGAACAGCTTCAAAGAAGTAGGAGCAGAAAGTGTTGAGAAATGAATGGGAGGTGACGAAGTGAAGAAGAGGATAGCCAGTTCTTCCAGAAAGCTTGAAGTGAGTGCCAGAGAGGTGATTCAATTTAACAATACAAGATGAGAACTCTTTTTTTTTTTTTTTTTTTTTTTTGTGGTACGCGGGCCTCTCACTGTTGTGGCCTCTCCCGTTGAGGAGCACAGGCTCCAGACGCGCAGGCTCAGCAGCCATGGCTCACAGGCCTAGCCGCTCCGCGACATGTGGGATCTTCCCGGACCGGAGCACAAACCCGTGTCCCCTGCATCGGCAGGGGGACTCTCAACCACTGAGCCACCAGGGAAGCCCGAGAACTTTTTTTTTAGATTGAGGAGACTTGAATATTTTTGTATACTGAGGGGAGAATGGATGAAGGAAGCCAAAGATAATGAGGAGAAGATGTTTAGAATAAGATTCATAGCAAAAGAGACTGAAGGGAAAGACCTTGAAGACACAAGAGTAGTTAGTAGATGAAGAAAATAAAGCAGAGGAAAAAGTAAAGTCCATGTTTGTCCACTTCTAATGAGTAGGTCTGATGTGGGGGAAATTGGAGGGGAAGGAAAAGTTTAATGCACAGTTTGCATCCAAGATAGCCCCTGACAGCCATAGTCCACATCAGATTCTATCAGTCTAGATGGACCAAGTACAGACAATTTCAAAGTAAAGCAGGAAGGAATTTCCAAACCTTTTTCTTAATCAGGAGGGAGAGGGGGGCCTAGAGAAGACGGGATGCCAAAATAGAGTCTTGGGAACAGAAGCATTGGGTCACGAAGGCCTGAACAACTGCCGAAATCAAGGACAAATACTATGGTGCATAAACTTTAGAGACAGAATTTAGGGAAACAAAACAATTGCAAATGACCCAAGACCTGCCAATCATCCCCTTTCTGTCTCTCGATTGGTCAGTGCCGTGCAAAACCTCTGGATTAACAGACTTATTTTAACATTGATTGGCATGAGTAAAGAGTCCATCTTTGCCCAGTGATTGGCTGGCATGTCCAGGCTCTGGCCAATCCTGAAGGGGGCGGGCTGGTTAAGCGTCAGGTTTCCCTGAGCCGCCATCGGTGGATGTACTGTCAGCCTAGAAACTGGTTCCTTTTCTCCCTGCTGTCGATGGAGCTTTCTTACCAGACTCTCAAATTCACTCATCAGGCGCGGGAAGCGGTAAGGAAAGCATATACAAAAAAAGAATTGTACTACCAGGAGCTTCTCTCCCCTTGTTGCTGCGGGCCGATTCGAGTGTCTCCAGTTGCTATGGTGACAGAGTCCGCTGCCCGAGTGGAGCAAGCGCCAAGTCTGGGGACTGGGCTTGAGGCAGGGGGTGAGGGAAGGATGGGTCTGGGACGCAGGCGGGTTTGGACTTGACAACGGGTTTGTTGAGAGACGGCAGGGTTGGTTTGTGACTGAGGAAGTGAGGTGTCGAAGGCGAGGTATTATTAGGCAGGCCGAGTCTTGATGGGTGAGCGGGTTTGGGGTGTGTTCAAAATGGAATTGTTCAAAGACAGGACAACACTGACCTGGGAGTTGGAATACTGGGTTCTGGTCCTGATTCACTACTACCAAGGCTGACAGACCTTAGGAATTCAATTCCTCTCTCAGGTTCCGGTTCCCCATTTGAAAGTAGGTAATTGGATTACAATCCTTTTCACAGGAAGTTAACATGAATTTTACAATACCATACTGTTTCCTGTTGTCTGTGTTATCCGCTAACTGGCTCAGCAATACTTTCCACAACAAAAAATGTGAATTGAAGATGTACTATATGCCAGGCTCTGGGGAAATAAAAGCAATGCTTTAGGGGGAAAAATGATTTTAAAAAATTTAAATTAAAAAATACTGGGGCTTCCCTGGTGGCGCAGTGGTTGAGAGTCCGCCTGCCGATTCAGGGGACACGGGTTCGTTCCCCGGTCCGGGAGGATCCCACATGCCGCGGAGCGGCTGGGCCTGTGAGCCATGGCCGCTGAGCCTGCGTGTCCAGAGCCTGTGCTCTGCAACGGGAGAGGCCACAACAGTGAGAGGCCCGCGTACCGCCAAAAATAAATAAATAAATAAATAAAAATTTAAAAAATACTGGTGGGCTTCCCTGGTAGCGCAGTGGTTGAGAGTACGCCTGCCGATGCAAGGGACACGGGATCGTGCCCGAGTCTGGGAAGATCCCACATGCCGCGGAGCGGCTGGGCCCGTGAGCCATGGCCGCTGAGCCTGCGCGTCCGGAGCCTGTGCTCCGCAACGGGAGGGGCCACAGCAGTGAGAGGCCCGCGTACCGCAAAAAATAAACAAACAAACAAACAAAAATACTGGTATCTAAGCTCCACCTCCCGAGATACTGATTTACTGGTCTTGTTGTATCCTGTGCATTGATATTTTAGAAAATCTCAATAGGTGATTATAATGTGTAGCCAAGGTTATGAACCACCACTTTAGTGTCTCCCACCTTTAAAAAAAAAACTAATAATACACGAAAAAGGTAACCCTTTGGTCTCACATCCCCTCTACCTAGCAACCTCTCTCCAACTTCTCCAATTTCTCTCCAACTTCTGGAAAGGATTGGCTACACTTGCTGTTGCTACTTCCTCACCTCTGTCCCTTCCAACCTGAGCCTGAACTACCTGCATCAGAACATTTTGAACTGGCTTTTAATAAAGCAGATTCCTGCACCTCCCTGAGAATTACTGAATCAGAAACTCTCAGGGATGGGGGTCTTGAAACTTGCATTGTAAATGCACACTCCAGGTTTGAAAACCACTGTCCTAGATGGTCTTATACATTTTCATGACTTCCAATGCCATCTGTATGCCAGCAACTCCCCCAAACTGACTCTACACTGGACTTCTTTGCTGAGCCCCAAACCCATGTGATATCTTAGAATATGGAACACGGAGAGCACAATGAATCAATTGATTGTTTGACAAATCCAGTGGGGAATCTCAAGAATCTGCATGTTAACTTGTTCAACCCCTAACATTTAACCTTCTTCTCTAAAACCTGTTATCTTTCCCAGTCTTCCTCTCTCTGGGAATGTGAAACCGCCATCCACCCAATTGCTCCAATCAGAATTCTGGGAATCATCCTTAGCTCCTTCTACCTGCTAATTCCTCCTCCCGTCCTCTACATAAGGAAGGCATCAGCAAATCTTACTGATTCTATTTCTATAATGGGTCTTTAATAATAGCCTTTATCCAGGTCCAAGCCACTATCATCTCTCACTTGAACCATTTCAATAGCCTCTTAACTATTCCCCCTGTTGGTTTTGCCTCCTTCCAGTCCATTCTTCATCTAATGATCAGAGTGATCTTAAAATTGTGTCACTCCCTGGCTGGGATCCTTTTAATGGCTTTCCATTACACTTGGGATAACCCCCAACCTTGACATGATCTATAGAGCAGGCAGTGATGTGGCCCAACTTCTACATCCAGCCTCTTTCTCACCACTTTCCATATTGCCTCGCACTGCTCCAGGCACATTCTCTCAGATCTGACATGTTTCTGAACTCCGTATGGTTTGTACCACACAGGTTACCATTTAATTGTGATTAATTTATGTTATTACCTATTTCCTGCATGTGACATAGCCTCTCAAACAGAATTCATGTGACTTGGAAACAGAGACCCAGTCTTATTTTTTTGTTCTATTCCATAGATGGGACTAAGAGCCATATTTAGGTATGCTCATTGATGTCTTGAACTTTTGGGGTCTGAGTGCAAGAACTGTGTCTGTGGAGGGAATAAGGTTGAGGTGGGGGAGGTGATCAGTGAGTTGGATATAAAGAGGATTGCATGTCCACAAGGAATTTTGATCATCTATGTTGTCTACTGTATTAGGATTTCAAGAATACTTCCTTTTTATTTGGTTAATTTTTATTGTAGTTTCAAATTAAAAAAAAATATATATATATATTTTAAATATATATATATTGGATTTCTGTTTTAAACAAAGTAATGCCAGCACTCAGTTTAAAAACATTTAATAGTTCTACAAAACTTAAGAAAAAAAGTTTCCTGCTTCCTTTCACACCGCCTTCAAATATTGCTCCCCAGAAGCAACTGCTTTTACCCTTCTTAGCAGCTTCTTCAAAATAACAAGTTAAAACTTCTGAATTCTGATTTTTCATTCTCAGATGTAAATTCTATTTACTTTGATGGAAAATGAGCATTTGGCTTTTTTTAACCTACCTTGCTCCTTCCCCATCCTCTATCACTAGCCCATACTTAACTTCCCTTCCTCCATTTTCCCAAGATCATTTTATCACAATTTTTGGTTAAATACATATTCAGTACAGTTATGTATATTAATCTGACCATGAAAGTGTTATTCACAGCTGATATGGTACACTGTGGTTATATTTTATTTTTTATTTAACTTTGGGCAGGACTCAATCATAGCTTAACTATGCCTTACCCTTTGGCTTAATTTTCTGTATATTTGATGACTACTTTCTTCCTAAATTTTCTGAAGGAATTGTAAAACTCCTTTCCATATGGTGAAGCTCACCAGGAAATCTTGCAGTTTCTTTTTTTTTCTTAGTGATATCCTTTCTGGACCTCTTGCATCTCCTGCTTTGTAGACTGGTTGTTCTCTGGGCTTGCTATGCAGCATTCTTCCTGGGAAATCCCTTCCCCTCTTCCCTGTGTCAGAAACCCTGTTTCTTGGATCCCATGTCTTCTTCCTTCTTGTCCTATATCCCTGTTTTAGTGAAACATACTGACCAATGACTGCCTGAGAAAAGGTACATGGGAGGCAAAGTTTTTGAAGTAAGGTACCATGTATGAAACTCTGTACTTCTCTCACCTTGTTGATGGTTTGGCTGAGATTAATATTCTAGGCTGGAATTGATTTCATCTCATTTGAGAAGGCATTTCTCCATTATCTTTTAGCTTCCAATGTGACTGCAACAAGTCTGGTGCTATTCTTTCTCTGAAAGCTTTTAGAATCTTCTCCTTACCGTCCCTGGTTTCTGAATTTTCATGAAGATATTGCTTGTTGAGAATCCTTTTTCATTCACAGCACTGGTATGCAGTTATGAGCCATTTAGATCAGGGAATTCATGCCCTCAATTCTGGAAAATATTCTTGCATTATTTCTTTAGATAATTTTTTCCCTTTCTTTTTTCTCCTCTCTTGCTCTTCCTTCCTTTCTTTCTTTTTCTTTCTTTCTCTCTCTCCCTCCCTCCTTCCTTCCTTCCTTCCTTTTGTATTTTTAAGGTTTTTCTTTTCCCTGGCAGTCCTATTCATTGGATATTTGACTTCCAAATGGAACCTCTAATCATGTTGTTTTCTGTTTTATTTTACATCGCTTACTTTTCTTGCTTTTCGTATCAAGAGACCTCTTCAACTTTTTATCCCATTTTGTTGAGTTTTAAACTTCTGCTATTGTATTTTTATTTCCAGGTACTTTCTTATTGTCTCAATGTTCCTTTTTCACGGCATCTTGTTCTTACAGGATGTCATGGCTCCTTTTATCTCCCTGAGGTTTCCTCTCTCTCTCCCTACCTCCCTCTTTGTCTTTTGCTCCTAGCATTATGTCTATTTCCCCTCAGGTTTTTCTTTGCTTTTTTCCCTGGTGCTCTGTCTTTCATGTAGGAGGTTTCCCTCAGAAGTCTAGTGAACCTTGCCTGAGGTGAGACACCTAAAAGCTAATTAGAATCCGTGTGTTTTAGAAGAGACTCTTCCAATAAAGATGGGTTTCTCTGTAGGATGATCACGAAGCCAGGGGCCTTTTCACTGGGACATCCCCAAATGCCAGTTAGTGTCTGTAGGTCTTTGCTCTGAGGCCTTCAGTTTCTCTAAGGAGAAGTCCTTCTCACCTTTCTACAGGGAATGAGGGCAAAACAAGCATGGTTGCCACCACTGTTGGAGTTGAACAGGGAAAGACAATTGAGTGGGGGGGTTGGGGGCTTCTCCTCACTCTTCAGTGTATAAATTATACTTAATTACTCCTTCCTTTAAAAAAAATTCCTTTACCATCACTTTAATGTGATTTTGGGAGAGAGCAGAGATAAACAATCTCCAGAACAGTTTTGTTTTACAGATATTTATTGAATGCCTACTGGGTACAAAGACTCGTACTAGTTGCTTTTGCAGGGGGTGGTTTCAGAGAGGTGAATGTAAAAAAAAAAAAAAAGAACTAATATATGATTCATACCTAAAAGATAACTTTATTTTGTTATTGTTGGTTTCAAGCTAGGCGTTTGTCATACATGTTTATATATTAAAATTTACTTTTAAATATGGTTATTTCTTGGCATATGATAGGGGTTGGTGGCTGAGCATAAGAATGGGAGTTAGATACTCTTGAATTCATACCCCGGTTTTTACTTAATACTGAGGTAAATATGCATTTATTCATCAGCTCATACAATGAACACTTACTTAGTGACTGCTATGTATAAAACGTGGTGTTTTGAGATACCCATGATGTTTTGTGCATTGACACAGTTGATTATCCGTGGGAAATGCCTCTTCTCTTGGTTTTCATAATGCTACAGTTTCCTAGAGTTCTGTTTTCCTTCTTGGCCTCCTTAATGAGCTTATGTTTCTCTGCCCCTTACATTTTTGTTCTTTAGGATCTGAACTTGCCTTTCTTGGTCAGCCTGCTTCCCAAACTTGACAAAGTGCCCCTCCTTGATGCAATGAGTAGACATCACCATGCCACCTTTATCCCAGGAAATTATAATTGAATTTTTCCTTGTTGATTGCCGCCCCTGACCCCAGTAGACTATAAGCTCCTTGAGGGCAAGGACTCTGGCAAGTTTCTTTCCTGACTGGTAAACTGATCATGCTTCTGCAGGGCTTCTGAGTCTTTAATGTGCACACTGAACACCTGGGATGTTTTGAAAATTCAGATTGTGATCCAGTAGTTCTGGATGGGGCATGAATCATGAACTCTCTTGTGGTACTGATGTTGTAGTGATCTGTGGGTAGCAAAATCTGTGAGTGGAGAATTTTCTCCTATTCCATTTTAAATTTAGTGTTAATTTTAAATAAGTTAATTAAAATAAGACTATATGCAATTTGTAAACCTCCGCCACTTTCTTTTTTTAAACTTGAAGGTAAGATCCTCGGGGCAAGGAAGCTCTGAGGAGCAATTGCTTCAGTGTTTTTAGTTTGACCATACAATTAAAACCAAACAAACAGTAATTGGTCTCAGTGCAGAAGAATGGTTTTTAGAAAGCCATAATTGATCCACACATTCGTGTGTACACACAAAATAATCTGAAAAATAGTTAAGTTTATTTATTCTCATGTGTCATTACATGTACTTTTTAAAAGTTGTGACTTTGCTTGTGTGAAACTTATATTAAAAATATCTGCTATAAGTGTTAGCTAATTAATGAGGTGTCAGATTAGGTTTTTAAATGAGCGTTGATAAATGCCTTAGCTTTTATTAATTGCATGGGCCCCTAAAAAAAAAAAAACTAGAGTAATTGAAAATTTAATTACATCAATGTTTTTCTTCAGAGAACTAAGGCTTATTAAGCTTTAAATGTTCAAACATTTAAGCGTCTATTGAAATACCAATAGCTATAAACAATGTGCAGTTCTAAATACTCATTAAACAAACTCTACCTCACCATAAAGCTAAGCTGAATTTTAAGTAACTCATGTTTTAAGTTCTCGGCTCTGCTCTTACATAAGGAAGGTTAAGCACTTCACTACCGAGCACTGCCGTAGCCTTGTGGGCATCTTCAAAAGTGCTGTGGCTGCTGTTGAACCCCATTCTTCCTGTACCTGGACCAAGAAAGGGAGGCTGATCAGACAACCTGGAACATTTTGCTAGTGTCACATTGCTACTCTTGGAGATTTGTTGTTTTTTCTTTTATTTTTCTTTTTAACCACTAACTGAGAATATACAGATATGACTTTGTATATCTGATGTTTTGGGTTAAAAACATCCTTTCTTTCTTTTGTAAAAATAATGTTAATTTTATTAGGTTTTATTTTTAAGGATAAAAAGTATATATCTCTCCACTCAGGTCAATCTTGTAAACATTAAAAAAATGATAAAGCTTTCTGCTCTCAAATGTGGTAGAGTAAATGGTACCAGACTAGCCTTCCTGCTATATGTAACTAGGAAACTGGACTAAATATATGAATAATCTGTTTTCAGACTTTGAGCAATGTGATCATGAGACAAGATCTTCTGCCTGGAAGCAGTAACTGGGTTCTAGCACACAAGGGAGTATCTAGGCAGGGCACAGCAGTTTTGCAGAGATGAGACAAGGGAGTTGAGTTTGGGAAGACTTAGCTGGTTAGAATTGGGAGGGAAGAGGAACAGAGAGGAGGGAGCTAGGCAAACAAATTGCTCCATACATCTGAGTTTTTGGCTGAATACTAAGCTGTGCATACACAGAGTGGAAATGTATGAAGCTGGGGAAAAACCAATTATCAGGGAACTATAAGCTGAACAACTACTGGTGCTCACATAACATTGAGAGACATTTGAAGTCCAGCCAACCTGAGTGGAGACTTCTTGTGGAACAGCAGAGCATTTAGTAGAGATTCCAGGAAGGCAGTGCATTAAGAGTAACCCTAAACTAGGCTTAGAATAAAATTGACTTTGGATAACCTCCTTCCTAACAAAGCTTGATAGAATCAGACTTACCTGCAAATAACTAACCTATCTGCCCCCTCAAAACCCTCAAAATACTTAAAAGAAGGCAATATAACCTAGGTATTCACAAGACTGGCATCCAAGGAAATAACTACTAGCGGTCATAAAACCCAGGAAAATGTGCCCAAACCAGGACAAAAATCAGTCAACAGAAGATCCAGTAATACAACAAAAGACAGAATTAGCAGACAGGGTCTTTAAAAATAGCTATTATAAATATGTTTAAACATTTAAGGGAAACATGATTATAAAAAGGAGAAAAACAGAAGATATAAGAAGAATAAAATGGAACTTAACAGACTTGAAAAATATGCAGAATTGTTTCTGGGTCCTCAAGTCTGTTCCATGGGCCTTTTTGTCTATTTCCTGTGCTAATACCACACTGTCTTAATAAATATAGTTGTATCCATTCTTGATATCCATTAGAGCAAAGACTTCTACTTGTTCTTTTTTTGTCAAATGGTCACACTATTATTTGTTCTTGTAGTTCCTTTAGGTGTAAGATTAGATTGTTTATTTGAGATTTTTCTTGTTTCTTGAGGTATGATTGTATTGCTATAGACTTTCCTCTTAGAACTGCTTTTGCTGCATTCCATAGGTTATGGATCGTAATGTTTTCGTTGTCATTTGTCTCTAGGTATTTTTTGATTTCCTCGTTGATTTCTTCAGTGATCTCTTGGTTATTTATTTACTTATTGTTTAGCCTCCATGCGGTTGTGTTTTTTTACGTTTTTTTCCCTGTAATTGATTTCTAATCTCATAGCATTATGGTTGGAAAAGATGCTTAATATGATTTCAATTTTCTCAAATTTACCAAGGCTTGATTTGTGACCCAAGATGTGATCTATCCTGGAGAATGTCCGTGTGCACTTAAGAAGAAAGAGTAATCTGTTTTCAGATGGAACGTCCTATAAATATCAATTAAATCTATCTGATCTGTTGTGTCATTTAAAGCTTGTGTTTCCTTATTAATTTTCTGTCTGGATGATCTGTCCATTGGTGTAAGTGAGGTGTTAAAGTCCCCCACTATTATTGTGTTACTGTCGATTTCCCTTTTTATAGCTGTTAGCATTTGCCTTATGTGTTGAGGTGCTCCTATGTTGGGTGCATATATATTTATAATTGTTATATCTTCTTCTTGGATTGATCCCTTGATCATTATGTAGTGTCCTTCCTTGTCTCTTGAAACATTCTTTATTTTAAAGTCTATTTTATCTGATATGAGTATTGCTACTCCAGCTTTATTTGATTTCCATTTGCATGGAGTGTCTTTTTCCATCCCCTCACTTTCAGTCTGTATGTGTTCCTAGGTCTGAAATGGGTCTCTTGTAGACAGCGTATATATGGGTCTTGTTTCTATATCCATTCAGCGAGTCTGTGTCTTTTGGTTGGAGCATTTAATCCAATCACGTTTAAGGTAATTATCGATATGTATGTTCCTATTACCATTTTCTTAATTGTTTTGGGTTTGTTTTTGTGGGTCCTTTTCTTCTTTTGTGTTTCCCACTTAGAGAAGTTCCTTTAGCATTTGTTGTAGAGCTGGTTTGGTGGTGCTGAATTCTCTTAGCTTTTGCTTGTCTGTAAAGCTTTTGATTTCTCCATCAAATCTGAATGAGATCCTTGCCGGGTAGAGTCATCTTGGTTGTAGGTTCTTCCCTTTCATCACTTTAAATATATCGTGCCACTCCCTTCTGGCTTGTAGAGTTTCTGCTGAGAAATCAGCTCTTAACCTTATGGGAGATCCCTTGTATGTTATTTTTCCCTTGTTGCTTTTAATAATTTTTCTTTGTCTCTAGTTTCTGTCAATTTGATTAGTATGTGTCTCGGCGCGTTTCTCCTTGGGTTTATCCTGCCAGGGACTCTCTGCACTTCCTGGACTTGGGTGGCTGTTTCCTTTCCCATGTTAGGGAAGTATTTGACTATAATCACCTCAAATATTTTCTCCAGTCCTGTCTCTCTTTCTTCTCTATCTGGAACCCCTATAATGTGAATGTTGTTGCATTTAATGTTGTCCCAGAGGTCTCTTAGGCTGTCTTCTCATTTCTTTTCATTCTTTTTCCTTTATCCTGTTCCATGTAACAAAAAGAATAAAATATCTAGGAATAAACCTACCTAAGACCTGTATGCAGAAAATTATAAGACACTGATGAAAGAAATTAAAGATGATACAAATAGATGGAGAGATATACCTTTCTTCTCTTTCAGAGATGCATTTAAAGATTTAAATTTCCCTCCAATCACTACTTTGCCTGCTTCCACGTGTTTTAATATGTAGCATTTTAATTTTTTCCTTTTCATTCAATTTCACATATTTTCTAACATCTATTATGATTTTTCTCTGACCCGTAAGTATTTAGAAGTGTATTATTTGCATATGGGAAGTCTATTGATACCTTTGGACATTGTTTTCTAGATTAACTGCATTGTGTCTACATAACAATATTCTACATAACAATCTACATGATTTCAGTCCTCTAACATTTGTCAAGAATTGTTTTATGGCTCAGTGAATGGTTAAGTTTCTTAATTGTGTTGTTCAAATCTTTTATATCTTACAGATTTTTTTCTTCTTCTTCTGTTAATTATTGAGGAAGGCATATAAATATCTCTCACTGTGATTGTATTTTTTTGCCTATTTCTCGTTTTGATTTTGTCAATTTTTGCTTTATTTATTTTGATACCATGTTATTATGTACATAAAAATTTAGGATTGTTATCTTCAATTAATTTCTGGGTTTTATGTGAGATAGGGGTTAAGCTTTGTTTTTTTCTTATTTGGTTATCCAGTTGCTCCAGTACCTTTAAATTTTTTTTTGAATTACAGTGGCAACTTTGTAAAATATCACATTATCATATATTTGTGGGTCTATTTCTGAACTCTCTGTTCTGTTCCATTGATAGGTTTATCTATCTCTGTGCCAATATCAAACTATCTTAATTATTGTGGCCTAGTATTAAGCCTTGAAAACTGGTAGTGTAAATCCTCTGACTTAACTCTTTTTCAATGCTGTCTTGGTTATTCTAAATTTCCACATAAATTTTAGAATCAGATTTTCAATTTATACAAAAAAGTCTGCTGAGCTTTTCATGAGATTTCATTCAATCTATAGATCAATTTTCAGGAGAATTAACATCTTAACAAAATTCATTTTCCCAATTCATAAACATTGTATCTTCTTTAGTACCTCTTATCCCTATTTTGTCATTTTCAGCATAGAGGCTGTATTAGTTTGCTAGGGCTGCCATAACAAAATGTCACAGACTGGGTGGCTTAAACAACAAAAATTTATTTTCTCACAGTTCTGAAGGCTAGAAGTTCAAGATCAAGATGTTGGCAGGTTTGGTTTATCCTGAGGCCTTTCTCCTTAGCTTGCAAATGGCCACCTTCTTGCTGTGACCTCAATATGATCTTTCCTACATTGGAGAACATCCCTGGTGTCGCTTTGTGTGTCCAAATTTCCTCTTCTTCTAAGGACACCAGTCAGATTGGATTAGGGACCACCCTAATGACCTCATTTTAACTTAATCACCCCCTAAAGGCTCTATCTCCAAATACAGTCACATTCTTAATTATTCAGGGTTAGGGCTTCAATGTATAAATTTGGGGAGGAGAGGACACAATTCAGCCCACAAAAGAAATCTGAAACATCTTTTGTTAGATTTGTTCCTATCTGATTTTTATATACTATTGTAAATGATATTGGTTGAAAGAGTTTTTCTCAAGTCTGTGTCTGAGAGTTCCAGTATCTTGAGGCCCATGTGAATCTGTTTCAGTTGTCTGTTATTCCTAATGTTTTTCATTTATGTTGTTCTTTTCTTAGACTGTATATGGCAGTGTAGTTGATGGTTTGTTTTTAGAAATAATTTGAGATGAAGGATGATGATATCTTCCTGTAGAGGTAATTTAGGCTTGTTTCTGTCTTGTGCCTGGGGAGACGAGCTAGTAATCTAGGAATATCTCAATCCAAATTCAGGGACTGAGATTTTTCTGGGCCATACAGAGCTTAGGCAGCCTAACTTATCCTTTGTCCTTATTCCTTGGACTGAATAAGGACTGAGTATTCATTGGTTTTACCAGGATCCCCTATCTTGGTGGGTCTTGGATTAGAACTTTTGCACTTGTAGCACTTTGAGGTTGTCAAACACACTACTCAGCATCTTAGCCTCTTAGAGGCAGGCAAACGTCCTGGAGAAAAATTCGATTCAAGTGCCATGGTCATGTCTTTGTATTAACTGAGTACACACACACACAAACACACGCAGATGTGTCTGGAGAATAAAATCCTATAAGTGAAATTGCTATATCAGAGTTTGTATATGTGTATGTTTGATATATGTGCATCTGTAGAATACAATTCTTGTGGAAATAAATAAAAACCACCCAAGCTGAACAAACAGAGGCTATTTATTGAGAGCTTGCTATAGCAAGGGAGTCAGCTACCATCACTCGCATTTGGCAGGCAGGGGAGTGGGATAGCTTTATAGTGAAAAACTAAGGGAAGGCTTTAGTATTTTCTGATTGGAGGTTGCTGACTTGGGAAATCCGGAGTTGGGCCTAACTAGAAGCGGGGCATCTTATGTGATTGATTTGGAGATCATATTTGGCTTTCTCTGGTTGGTCCTGACTTGGAGGCTGAGGGCAAAAATTGGGAGGCTGGGAGCTGTTGACCAAATCCTCACCACTCTGGGCCGATTGCTAAGGAGGTTGTGATTTAGTTTCCTGGACTGATTGCTGGAGAGTCTGTGATTTGGTTTTCTGGGATGGTTGCTGCAGAGGTTGTGGTTTGGCTTCCTGAGCTTATGTGGTTCTGGTCATTAGTCATTTATATATTCAGTTTCTCATCCTAAAAGTGATATTGTAGTACCAAAGAATATATATTTAACATTTGCCTATTAACTTCAATAGAAGTTGTATTAATTTATCATCTACTAGTAATGTATGATCATCTGCTCTAACACAGCAGGCTATTAAGCTTTTGAATTCTACTTAACTGGTAGGTGAAAATTTGTATCATATTATGGGTTTTTTTTCTTGTTTTTTGAATTTAATTGAATTTAATTTTTTTATACAGCAGGTTCTTGTTAGTTATCTATTTTATACATATTAGTGTATATATGTCAATCCCAATCTCCCAATTCATCCCACCACCACCACCTCCCTCATATTATGTTTATTTGCATTTTAGTAAGATTGAGCATCTTGTCATATATTTAAGAGTCATTTGTGTTTTCTTTTGTGTGAACCATCTTTTCCTATGTTTGCCCATTTTTATAGTAAATTATTGGGTTTTTTTCTCATTAATTTGTGGGGCCTTATTATATATAAAGGAAATTTGCCTTCTGAATGTTAACTGAGTTTATAAATATCTTTCCCAGTTTGTTGTTTATCTTTCGACCTTGTTGTTTTATATATTTCTAAATTTTTATGTGGTCAAATATATCAGTCTTTTTAATTAATTGCTTCTGGGTTTGTGTCCAAGAAGACCTCATCTCCTCTGAGAGTAAAAAAAAAATCTCATGTTAAGTACTTTTGTTTATTTATATAAACACAATCTGGGGATAATATTTGTTAAGACTATGTCATATTGTTTACAAAGAGGCTAGTTAACAACAAAAGTATAATGAATCTTAAAATCATCAGTGGGACTGAGGCGTCTCATCTTCAGAATTCTGAAGTGTTCTCCAGGCAGGAGGCAGTGGCTATGGCAGCTCACAGGTACAGCACTTGAAAACTACAGTAGTCAGAGTCCAAAAGTTTCCACAAAGCAAAACATTCTGGTCTCCTTTGGAAGTCCCATTCCCTAACACCCACTGCCCTTGTATTCCTCCTCTGGAATTCCAGCTGCAAGGCAAGGCCTCAATTTACTGTCGGGAGAACCTGTTCTTGAAATCTTTAATTGTCTTGGCCATCATGGGGGTGATTTTCTTTGCAGGTTTCCTGCTGCAGACTACCCGCGGCAAGTGGGTACTGGTGGTGCTTGAGCAGGCTCTGGCTGGCTCCTCATGGGTGAGGTTAAGGCTGTTTCTGCTGGAGGGAGTATGGATGGTTCCTGTGGGGTACAGGGCTGGTTTGATCTTGACTTTTTCAGGGGCAGCTGCTTCTCCTATTTCAAACTTCTCCTGCCTCCTTCGAACGTCAGAAGGTGGCCTGGCCAGAGAGTTGAGAAGGATCATCTTTGCTTGTTGGCCTTTGGGCTTATTGACTTGTGCAGATTGGATATTCACTGTCAGTGCTTGAAGCCGCTGCTCTCGGGCATCCTGAAGCCGCATGTACATCTCTCACCATGTCTCGTGCTCTTTTGGCCTTTCTTTCCTAAAGTTTTGGTGAGAGTGAATTTTCCATAATTTGTCTGTTTCTTGGACTCATGCATGATTGTATTTCTCTATGCGATACAGCTGATCAGGTGTACAGCTCTCCAAGATGGGTTCAAGAACTGAATATGGGACTCCTCCCACTTTAAAGATTGAATTGATGTTGTTTTAAGTACCCAGATGCACTGCTGGCGCAAGGTCATCATTTTGGCAAGATAGGCACACTTGGAGCCAGAAAACACTTGCATCTTAGAATTCATTCTGTGTCCAGTAAATCCAACTTCTTCCTCTTCCTGGGGTGAAGACAGTGCTTTTTGCTTTGGTCGTAAGGAGGACATCAATCCAGAGGCAAGAAGTGGACGGTCATTGGCCTGGACCCTGGGTAATGGGAGGTCCGGCCACACTGGTGCATCAGTGGGGACTTTTTCCAGCTTGGCCCAGACGTTTCCAGAGGGCTGCAGCTTCTCTGATCTGTTTTCATTCACCTTAGGTAGTTCCTGAACCAAGTCCAAGTTTTCACTTGAATCATATTTTTTAGGTCCTTTTTCTTCAAGAGCAGTGGCTGAAGTTTTCATAATCTTTTTCTTTTTCTCCCTAGGCTGGTTGTGGTTGAGGTATGACTCAAAAGACATGGTGGGCGGCTTGAATTCATTATCCATATCCACCTCCTCACCTTTAGGGAGGGAGCCCTCAGGCTTTCCATCCAAATGAGGAGGTCTTACTTTCCCTTCTTGAATCTTTTGGTTATTGGAAACCTTCTCTTTCACCTTGGGTAACAGGCCTCTTGTCCCCTCTGCTATGTCCAAGCGGTGGAGACGCTGCTTGTTTTTGTCCGGTTTGGTTTTCTCGGAGTCTTCGTGCTTTCGCTTTTTAAGGTCTGAAGCTTGTCTGAAGGGAGGTAAAACCTGGATGCCGCGACCCTCTCTTTCCTTCTCTTTCTCGACACCACTAGAGGGCTGATTCTCGTTTGCGCTGTTCCGGGGGAGAGACCGCGGCCTTTCCTGTGGAGAAAGGCCAGGCCTGATTTTCGTCTGGTCAAAGCAGAGGACTTCTCGTGTCCCTTGGTATAGACCAGGCGTTTGTCCCTGTGGGGAGGCTGGTGTCCCCTGCTTAGACTCCCAGCCCCTCTTCCCTGGGGTGCACCCAGGCGGCGGTCCAGTCTGGCCCAAGGGGCATCTGAGGGGCCTTCTCCAGGCCTCTGCTGTGCAACACGGGCCTCCACCAGGCGTCTGTGACAGTCCCCGTACATCAGACAAGGACGGCTAGACTGAGGAGGAGACCAGCTGTAACCAGATGATCCCCGCCCCGAAGAATAAACTGGGGAACCCCCGCGGCACCGCCTTCTGTCCTCGCCCCTCTCCCGGCCGTGGGACCCGTGGCAGGGCCTCACGAGCTCTGAGGGGTGTCTGTGCAGCTCTGGTCTGTGCTCGCGGCCGTGCGATCCGTCTCTGCGGGCTGCGCGGTGTGCGTGGCCGTGCCCCTCCATCGCCTCCTTCGCCGAAGGAGCGTCCTCTAGGGGCTGTTGGGAATCGCTCTTCCTCAGGTCCTTCTCGGCAGGCTCGGGGTTTCCGTCCACTGGAACCAGCCTCCTCCACAGCGCCGCCAGGTCCCGGCCAGGCTTCCGACGCTCTGGTGTTTGTGCCCTCGACTGGCCATCGGGCCGACCCCGCTCTCCGTGAGAACGGCCGCCGGAACGGGCGAGGCCAGTGGCGCTTCTGGTCTCTTCACGGCCTCCTCCGCGACCTGGTGCCCGGCCGCCGCCGCCCGGCCCTGCCCTGCCCCGAGCTCCCCCGGGTGCACACGGCGCGGCCCCGCCTCTGGCGCTCGGGGCGCGGAGCCCCCACGGGAATGGCCACCAGCGCGCGTCCGGGACGCAAGGAAGCCCCAGCGCCTCCTTCCTGAGGGGGCTGAGAGCTGTGCCCAAATTACATCACCACCAGTCGGGAGTCCCTGGGCCGCCCCGTCCCACTTGGGTCCCGAGAGCAGCAGGAATCAATCAACAGTGATGACAACCCTAGCGCTGTGCGCTTGCCATCGACTATTCCAGCCTCTACACAACCAAAGAAGAGTTATATTATCCCCATTGTACGGGTGAGTAAACTGAAAGTCTTAGAATTTATTAGATCTAAGAATTCCTGACAGTTATTTTTATTTTGTTTTCAATATTCTCAGTAGTATAAATTGACAGTTCTAATGATTACTTATGTAATAATAAGTCAAGCTTAAAGAAATAATAGGTAACAAACAGAATAAATAAGTAAAACCACCACATTCCCACAACCCAGATACACTAAGGTATTATTACCCAACAGTGAACCTTGGTGTATATCCATATATCTTTCCAGATCCTTTGCTATGTGTGTATATACATATACATGCACACACCCGTATATTTTATCAAAATGAAATTGTATTGTAAATATTGTTCTTTAACCAACTAGTTCTCTAACCAGAGTGCAAAACAGGATCATGCATTGTATCTGGTTGTATCCCCTATGTCTCTTTGAATTTGCACAGCTTCTCCCATCCCCTACCTTCTCTATTTCTATTTATTTTATTTATTTTATCTTCTAGTTTTATTGAGATATAATTGACATACAGCACTGTATAAATTTAAGGTATACAGCACAATGATTTGACTTGATACATCATGAAATGATTATCACAAGTTTAGTGAACATCTAGCATCTCATATAGATACAAAATTAAGGAAATAGAAAAAAAATTTTCCTTGTGATAAGAACTCTTGGGATTTGCTGTCTTAACTACTTTCATATATAAATACAGCAGTATTAATTATATTTATCATGTTGTACATTATATCCCTAGTACTTATTTATCTTATAACTGAAGCTTGTACCTTTTGACCACCTTCATCCAATTCCTCCTCCCTCCACCTACTGCCTCTGGTAACCACAAATCTGATCTTTTTCTATGAGTTTGTTTGTTTGTTTTGAAGTTTAATTCACTTACCATACTATGTTAGTTCCTGTTATATGACATAATGACTTGATATACATTCGATTTATATAATTTCAAAATGATCAACACAGTAAGTCAGTTTTGAGCTGTCATCATACAAAGATATTATATAGTTATTGACTATATTCCCCACACTGTGCATTTCCTACCCGTGACTCATTTATTTTGCAGCCAGAAGTTTGTTCCTCTTAATCTCTCTCACCTATTTCTTTCCTCCTTCCCGCTCCCCTCTGGCAATCACCTGTTTGTTCTCTGTATCTATAACTCTTTTTGTTTTGTTATGTTTGTTCATTTGTTTTGTTTTTTAGATTCCACATATATGTGAAACCATTTAGTATTTGTCCTTCTCAGTTGGATTTATTTCACTTAGCATAATACCCTCTAGGTCCATCCATGTCATTGTAAATGGCAATATTTCATTCTTTTTTTATGGCTGAGTAATATTTAATTGTATATATATGCCACATCTTCTTTATCCATTCACCTATTGTTGGGCAATTAGGTTGCTTCCATATCTTGGCTATTGTAAATAATGCTGCAGTGAACATAGGGGTACATAGATCTTTTCTAATTAGTGTTTTCATTTTCTTTGGATAAGTACCCAGGAGTGGAATTGCTGGATCATATGGTAGTTCTATTTTTAATTTTTTGAGGAATCTCCATACTGTTTTTCATAGTGGCTGCACCAATTTACATTCCCATCAACAGTGCAAGAGGATTCCCTTTTCTGCACATCCTCACCAACACTTGTTATTTGTTGTCTTTTTGTTAATAGCCATTGTGACAGGTATGAGGTGGTATCTCATTGTGGTTTTGATTTGCATTACCCTGATGATTAGTGATGTTGAAAATCTTTTCATCTGCCTGTTGGCTATCTGTATGTCTTCTTTGGAAAAATGTCTATTCAGATCCTCTGCCTGTTTTTTAATCCGGTTGTTTGTTTTTTGATGTTGAGTTGTATGAGATCTTTGTATATTTTGGATATCAACCCCGTATTGGATATATTTTTTGCAATTACATTCTCCCATTCAGAATGTGGCTTTTCATTTTGTTGATGGTTTCCTTCACTGTGCAAAGCCTTTTACTTTGATGTAGTCCCATTTGTTAATTTTTGCTTTTGTTTCCCTTGCCTGAGGAGACATATTCAAAAAAGTATTACAAAGATCAATGTCAAAGAGCATACTGCCTATGTTTTCTTCTAGAAGTTTTATGGTCTCAGGTCTTACCTTTAAGTCTTTAATGCATCAAGTTTATTTTTGTGCATAGTGTGAGAGAGTATTCTGGTTTGATACTTTTGCGTGTAACTGTCCAGTTTTCCCAACACCATTTATTAAAGAGGCTGTCTTTTCCCCATTGTATATTCTAGCCTCCGTTGTTGTAGATTAACTGCCCATATAAGTTTTGGTTCATTTCTGGGCTGTCTATTCTGTTCCATTGATCCATGTGTCTGTTTTTGTGCTAGTACTATACTGTTTTGATGACTGTAGCTTTGTAGTAAAGTTTGAAATCAGGGAGTGTGATACCTCCAGCTTTGTTCTTATTTTCTGAAGATTGTTTTGCCTAATATTTTGTTGAGGATTTTTACATCTATGTTCATCAGTGATATTGGCCTGTAATTTTCTGGGTTTTTTGTGATGTCTTTGTCTGCTTTTGGCATCAGGGTGATGCTGGCTTCATGTTTGGAAGAATGTGTTTGGAAGTGTTCCTTCCTCTGCAGTTTTTTGGAATAGTTTGAGGAGGATAGGTTTTAGCTCTTCTCTAAATGCTTGGCAGAAATCCCCTGTGAGGCCATCTGGTCCTGGACTTTTGTTTGTCGGGAGTTTTTTTTTATTATTATTATTACTGTTTCAATTTCATTACTGGCAATTGGTTTGTTCATATTTTCTATTTCTTCCTGATTCAGTCTTGAGAGATTGTACATTTCTAGGAATTTGTCCATTTCTTCTAGGTTGTTCATTTTATTGGCATATAATTGTAGTTACCTCTTATGATCCTTTGTATTTCTGTGGCCTTGGTTATAACTTCTCCTATTTCATTTCTGACTCTGTTGATTTGGGCCCTCTCTATTTTTTTCTTTTTTCTTTTCTTTTTTTTTTTTTGCGGTACGCGGCCTTTAACTGTTGTGGCCTCACCCGTTACGGAGCACAGGCTCCGGACGCTCAGGCCCAGCGGCCATGGCTCACGGGCCTAGCCACTCCGCGGCATCTTCCCGGACTGGGGCACGAACCCATGTCCCCTGCATCGGCAGGCAGACTCTCAACCACTGAGCCACCAGGGAAGCCCTCTATTTTTTTCTTGATGAGTCTGGAGAAAGGTTTATCAAGTTTGTTTATCTTTTCAAACAACCAGCTCTTAGTTTCATTCATCTTTTCTATTTCTTTTTTTAGTCTTTATTTCATTTCTGCTCTGATCTTTATGATTTCTTTCCTTTTATTAATTTTGTGGGTTTTTTCTTTCTCTAGTTCCTGTAGGTGTAAGGTTAGGTTGTTTGAGATTTTTCTTGTCTCCTGAGGTAAACTTGTGTTGCTATAAACTTCCCTGTTAGAATTGCTTTTGCTTTGTCCCATAGATTTTGGATAGTGTTTTTTTGTTTTAATTTTCTCCAGGTTTTAAAAATTTTGTCTTTGATTTCTTCAATGATCCATTGGTTGTGTAGTAGCATATTGTTTAGCCTCCACATGTTTGTGTTTTTGCATTTTTTTCTTGTATTTGATTACTAGTCTCATAGTGTTGTTATTGGAAAAGATGCTTGTTATGATTTCAGTTTTCTTAAATTTACTGAGACTTGTTTTGTGGCCTAGCATGTGATCTATCCTGTAGAATGTTCCATGTGCACTTGAAAAGAATGTGTATTCTGCTGCTTTTGGATGGACTGTTTCATGTATATGGATATGATCCATTTGGCCTAATGTGTCTTTTAAGGCCAGTGTTTCCTTATTGATTTTCTGTCTGGATGATCTGTCCATTGATGTAAGTGGGGGTTGTTAAATTACCTTACTATTATTGTAATACTGTCATACTGTAATACTGTAATACTGTTTTCCCCTTTCTATCTGTTAATATTTGCTTTATGTATTTAGGTGCTCTTATATGGGGTGCATATATATTTACAATTGTCTTCTTAGATTGATCCCTTGATCATTAGGTAATGTCCTTCTTTGTTTCTTGTTGTAGTCTTTGTTTTAAAGTATTTTACCTGATATAAGTATTGCTACCCTGGCTTTCTTTTCATTTTAGTCCGCATGGAATACCCTTTTCCATCCTTTCACTTTCAGTCCATGTGTGTCTTTAGATCTAAAGTGAGTCTCTTGTAGGCAGCATATATACGGGTCTTGTTATTGTGTGCATTCAGCCACTCTGTGTCTTTTGATTGGAACATTTAGTCCATTTACATTTAGAGTAACTATTGATAGATATGTACTTATTGCCATTTTATTAATTGTTTTGGGGTTGTTATTGTAGTTCTTTTTCTTTCTGT
Organism: Pseudorca crassidens; assembly: GCF_039906515.1. NCBI lineage: Eukaryota > Metazoa > Chordata > Mammalia > Artiodactyla > Delphinidae > Pseudorca > Pseudorca crassidens. The sequence goes on along the minus strand of NC_090307.1, from coordinate 26,848,757 downwards.
CTTCTTTTGCTCTCTTCCCTTGTGATTTGATGACTATCTTTAGTGTTATGGTTGGATTCCTTTCTCTTTTTGTGTGTGTGTATCTATTATGGATTTTGGGATTGTGGTTATCGTGAGGTTTATATATACCAATATATATTTTAAGATGCTGATCTTTTAAGTTCAAATACATTTTAACAATCCTACATTTTTACTCCCCCATGTTTATTGTTTTTGACATCATATTTCCCATCTTTTTGTTTTTTATATCCTTTAAATACTTAATATGGATATAGATGAGTCTAGTATGCTTGTCTTTTAACCTTCCTACTAGTTTTACATGTGGTTGATTTACTACCTTTATAGGATATTTGCCTTTACCAATAAGATTTTTCCTTTCATAATTTTCCTATTTCCAGTAGTGGTCTCTTCTTTTTCACTTAAAGAAGTCTTTTTAACATTTCTTGTAAAGCTGGTTTGGTAGTGCTGAACTCCTTTAGCTTTTGCTTGTCTGTAAACCTTTTGATCACTCTGTCAAATCTGAATGAAAGCATTGCCAGATAAAGCATTCTTGGTTGGAGGTTTTTCTGTTTCATCTCTTTAAATACATTGCCACTCCCTTCTGGCCTGCAGAGTTTTTGTTGAAAAGTCAGCTGATAGCCTATGGGAGTTTCCTTGTACTTAACTTGTTGCTTTTCTCTTGCTATTTTTATCTCTCACTTTATCTTTAATTTTTGCTATTTTTATTACAATATGTGTTGGTGTGGTCCTCTTTGGGTTGATCCTGTTTGGGAATCTCTGTGATTCTTGGACCTGGATGTCCATTTCTTTTCACAGGTTAGGGAAGTTTTCTACTATTATTTCTTCAGATAAGTTTTCTACCACTTTATCTCCTCTTCTTCTGGGACCCTATAATGTGAATGTTAGTACCTTGATGTTGTCCTAGAGGTCTCTTAAGCTATCCTCATTAAAATTTTTTTCCTTTTTTCTGTGCAGCTTGTGTGATTTCTACTACTCTGTTTTCCAGCTCACTGATCCATTCCTATGTATCATCTAATCTACTGCTGATTACTTCTAGTGTATTTTAAAATTTCAGTTACTGTATTCTTTATCTTTGGTTCTTCTTTATGTTTTCTAACTCCTTATTAATAACTTCCAACTTCTCACTCTGCTCACCCAATCTTCTCCTGAGTTCTTTGAGCATCTTTACAGCTACTACCTTGAACTCTTTATTGGGTCGATTGATTATCTCCACTTCACTTAGTTCATCTTCTGGGGTTTTATCATGTTCCTTCATTTGAAACATATTCTTCTGTCACCTGATTTTACCTAATTTGCTGTTTTTATTTCTATATATTTGGTAGGTTGATTATGTTTCCTGACCTTGGAGAAGTGGACTTTTGTAGATGTCCTGTGTTTCCCAGCAATGCACTTCCCTCTGGTCACAAGAGCTATATGCTCTAGGGGTGCCCCCTATGTGGGCTGTGTGGGTCCTTCTGTTGTGACAGGCTGACTACTGTGGGTGGTCTGGTATGCCTGGCTGGTTTATATATAGCAATATATATATGTATTTAAAAAACTGGTTTGTTGTCAGGCCCTGTCTTGCGCTGAAGCTGCTAGTCACTGGTGCGTGAGGCGGGGTCACAGGGCAGCTGGGTACAAGGCCCTGGTGTGTTCTGGGGCTAGTGCTGGTCCGCTGATGGGTGGAGCCAGGTTCTAGGATGGTGGTTGTGGGGCTAGGTGTCCCGGATCCACTAGATGGCCTGCTGGTGTGGGACCTGTTCCTGACACAGCTGTCTGTGGGGTCTGGGGTGTCCTAAAGCTGGTGTTGGCCTGCTGGTGAGTGGGGCTGGAACCTGGGGTTGGGGGGATCCTGGGGCTAGTGTTGGCCTGCTGGTGGATGGGCCCAGGGCCAAGGGGTTCCCAGGACTAGTGGCAGCCTGCCGTGGGTGAGGCTGAGGCCCATGAGGTCCCGGGGCTAGTGCAGGTTCACTGGTGTGAGGGTTCTGGGGAACAGGACTGAGTCCCGGGGCAGCTGTGGGCTCGGGGGTATTAAGGCAGCTAGCCTACTGGTGGGTGAGGTTTTATCCCCACCTATCTAGCTACTTGGCCTGAGATGTCCCAGTATTGGTGCTTCCAGGCTGGTAGGTGGGGCCAGTCCCAGCACTAATAAGCTAGAGGGAGGATTCCAGAATGGCATTGGCCAGCAACAGTGTCCTTGTGGTAGAACAAGCTTCCAAAAATGGCTGCCACCAGTGTCTGTGTCCCCAGGGTGAGCTCCAGTTTCCTCCCACCTCTCTAGGAGGCTCTCCAAGATCACCAGGTGCATCTGACTCAGGCTCCTTTCAAATTATTGCTTCGGCCCTAGGTCCCAGCACATGTGAGATTTTGTGTGCATTTTAAAGATGAAGTCTTTATTTCCCACAGTCCTCTGGCTCTCCTGAAAGTAAGCCCCACTGGCCTTCAAAGCCAAACATTCTAGGTGCAGGACCCCCAGGCTCAGGAGCCTGATGTGGGGCTTGAACCCCTCACTCCTTGTGGGGAACCACTGCAATTGTAATTATCTTCCCATTTGTGGGCTGCCCACCCACGGGTATGGGTCTTGACTATACAGCATCTCTGCCCTTCCTACCTGTCTCATTGTGGTTCCTTCTTTATGTCTTTAGTTGTAGAAGAACTTTCCTACTAGTCTTCTGGTCTTTCTCATCACTAGTTGCTCTGTAAATAGTTGTAATTTTGGTGTGCCCATGGGAGGAGGTGAGCTCAGGGTCTTCCTACTCCACCATCTTGGCCGTTCTCTCCTATTTTATTTTATTTTATTTTATTTTATTTTATTCTTTATGTATTTATTTATTTTTTGCTGTACGCGGGCCTCTCACTGTTGTGGCCTCTCCCATTGTGGAGCACAGGCTCCGGACGTGCAGGCTCCGGACGCGCAGGCTCAGTGGCCATGGCTCACGGGCCTAGCCGCTCCGCGGCATGTGGGATCTTCCCGGACTGGGGCATGAACCCGTGTCTCCTGCATCGGCAGGTGGACTCCCAACCACTGCGCCACCAGGGAAGCCCTCCTATTTTATTTTTAATGACACTAACCTGTTCAAGAAACCATGCCAATTGTTTTGGAGAACATCTCCCTTTCTACAGTTGTCTGATTGTTTCCTCAAGGTTTCACCTGCTGTTCTATTCCTGGTGAGACTGTGGTGTCACCTTACTGTGATTGCAGTCTGATCTCTCCATCATGCAGCTGTGTTGCAACTAGAAAGTAGCCTGTCCATAATCTAGTTCCGTGTTTAATAACAATGGCATGGCACAGCAAGTCCCCTGTGTTTCAGTAGGCTTTATACTTCCCTGAAATCCCCAATTCTATAACGAGTTCAATCTCAGGATTTACAACAAATGCCTCCCTTCATGGAACACTGTTCCTGAGTGTAGCTGACCTGTTCTGATTTTGTATTAAATACAATAAATACCTTCCCTGGATCTGTAGATACCCCTTCTGGTAGTTCTAGTGCTTTGTCAAGTTGTGCAGCATTTGGAACTTGGGAAGTTTCTTGGTAGAAACAGGAGATAATCAGGAAACAAATTAGAACCTATGGGTATATATATTCAAGCTTTTAAGTGAATATTAGATGCAAGGACTGTAAAATAGAACTATAATGAAAACATTTGAAAGAAGAAATGTGTCCTTTTTAACTGTTTGTTTTTGAGATGGAAAGCTTAATGCAAAATTTAGATCTTATTACAGAAATTGAAACGAGCTCATGCAAATTAATCTCCATAAAAAAGAAATTAAAAGCACTAATGCTGTTTGTGGTGTATATACAGTAACATTTCCTAAATATCTTCTGGGTCTAAAGCTAGGAATGATATTCAATGTTTCTTTTCCTCAGGCTACAGTATCATAGGATTCAATTTTGAATCGGATAATGTAGGCACTTTTGTTGCACAGTAGCCCACAAAGGAAATGAAGGAAGTAGAAAACAGCCAGATTATTGAAGCAGAGACAAATGAGACACCCCAGTTAGATGCTCACTTCTGGGCCTCCTTTCTTTGGTAGACAGAAACTAATTGAGCATCTAATTGTGTCCATTTCAGGGGCACACCATCTTTTACAGTTTAAATTGACCATTGGTGGTGGCCTATTCTTAGTCTTTTAATTCAGAAGACAATTTTCTATGATAATTTGAATGGCATGAGTAGAAAGGTTTTATAGATCTGGCAAACTTTATACTTTTAATTAACAAATTTATAAGACCGTATTCTGTGTTTCAAGTAACCTCACGCCTTAAATACTTAACACTAGGTATTTGAATAGAGTTTTCTTATCTCTCCTTAAATTCTGAATTACCATCAAACTTAAAGCAGAAGTAGCATTATTATTTTAAGGCCTGGGCACCCCAACTATAAGCTGTTTCACAGTCTGCATGGTAAGAAAGCCATTTTTGAAGCAACCTCATTATCAAACAATTCTAAGTCACTGAACCAGAGTATCCTTCAGTCCCCATCATCTGCTGTAGAGATCAGGACTGTTTGCCAAACTTTGTGATTCCAGCCATAAAGCCCTAGAAATAACTCTTGATTGGAGTTGGGACAGCTATCGTTTTCCAGGAATATAATAAAAACTTGGTACAAGTCCCTCTGATAGATTGTTTATAGTCTTTCAAGAATATGATCAACATTGCTCAGATCAGCTCAGGATCCGGAAGTCCATCCCAAGAATTAGAGCTTTGCCTTCCTATTCATCCTGATGTACCATGAGTTCACTAGGTCAGTGGTGTTCACTGTTTGAGCGACTCTCCAGGGATTCCAAAAGGAATTTGAGGGAGATTATTCTGACAAATCCTCCAGCTCAAGTTTGGTGCGGGCAGCTGTGAAAGCCAAAGCTCTCCCTAGGGATAGTGGACAATAAGACTCCTATGTTTCTCTCCCTCAGTGTATATGCACATGGAGGGAGGGAGGTAAATTCAGGGGGACATGGGAGTAGGAAGTGTAGTGTGGAGGAGGAGCTGCCTTTGGGTGACTTTGTCTGGATCTTTCCCTCCTAGTGAATGGAACACCCAAGGCCAGCATCAGTGTCAGGACATTTCTCACCCCACCCCCATATCTACTGATGGAGGAGAGGGGAGGGAACCCAGATGTCAGAACGGCTCATCTGCCAAGGTGATGATGGAATTCCTTAGCCTGGAAATGTTTTGATCTGTGAACCGTTGAACCCAAGCCAACGTGTTTCTTTGCTCTTTACTTGCCAAAGTATTGAAGTTAAACAATTCAGAAGTCTATGGCTAAAAAATTGAGCCACTGTGCCCCCATCCCTTTCCTCTACCCAGAGGTAACTACACATCTAGATGTTTATTCCTTTCTTTTTCTATGAGTGAAAGAGTGTGGGTATGTATTTCTGTGATTTTTCACCTTACATATGTCTTAGAATTAGGTAGATTTGCATCTGCTCACATAGAAAGATGTTCAAGACATATTATTAAGTGGGGGAAAAAGCAAGATGCCCAACAGTATATATAAAATGATAAAATTTTTTGCAAATTTAAAAGAATTTGTGCATATATATGTTGATATATTCATAAACCCCTTTCAGAATGATTACATGAGAAATTAACAATGGTGGATAGGGTGAAGAGAGAAATGTTTCTTTTTAAACTTTTTGTACTAATCGAAGTTTTTCTTTGTCAAATTTAAACATTACTTTTTTTTTATAGGTTTATTGGAATATAATTGCTTTACAATGTTGTGTTAGTTTCTGTTGTACACCAAAGTGAATCAGCTATATGTATACATATATCCCCATATCCCTTCCCTCTTGAGCCTCCCTCCCACCCTCCCTATCCCACCCCTCTAGGTGGTCACAAAGCACGAGCTGATCTCCCTGTGCTATGCAGCAGCTTCCCACTAGCCATCCATTTTACATTTGGTAGTCTATATAGTCCATGCCACTCTCTCACTTCGTCCCAGCTTCCCCTTCACCCCTGTGTCCTCAAGTCCGTTCTCTACGTCTGTGTCTTTATTCCTGCCCTGCCAATAGGTTCATCAGTACCTTTTTTTTAGATTCCATGTATGTGCATTAGCATACAGTATTTGTTTTTCTGTTTCTGACTTCACTTTATATGACAGACTTTAGGTCCATCCACCTCATTACAAATAACTCAATTTTGTTCCTTTTTATGGCTGCGTAATATTCCACTGTATATATATATGTGCCACATCTTCTTTATCCATTCATCTGTCGATGGACATTTAGGTTGCTTCCATGTCCTGGCAATTGTAAATAGTGTTGCAATGAACATCGTGGTACATGACTCTTTTGAATTATGGTTTTCTCAGGGTATATGCTCAGCAGTGGGATTGCTGGGTCATAGTTTTAGTTTTTTAAGGAACCTCCATACTGTTCTCCGTAGTGGCTGTATCAATTTACATTCCCACCAACAAAGCAGGAGGGTTCCCTTTTCTCCACACCCTCTCCAGCATTTATTGTTTGTAGATTTTTTGATGATGGCCATTCTGACACATGTGAGGTGATACCTCATTGTGGTTTTGATTTGCATTTCTCTAATGATTAGTGATGTTGAGCATCTTTTCATGTGTTTGTTGCCAATCTGTATGTCTTCTTTGGAGAAATGTCTATTTAGGTCTTCTGCCCACTTTTGGATTGGGTTGTTTGTTTTTCTGATATTGAGCTGCAGGAGCTGCTTGTATATTTTGGAGATTAATCCCTTGTCAGTTGCTTCATTTGCAAATATTATCTCCCATTCTGAGGGTTGTCTTTTCGTCTTGTTTATGGTTTCCTTTGCTGTGCAAAAGCTTTTAAGTTTCATTAGGTCCTATTTGTTTATTTTTTATTTTATTTCCATTACTCTAGGAAGTGGGTCAAAAAGGATCCTGCTGTGATTTACATCAAAGAGTTAAACATTACCTTTAATTCACACTTCCTTTCTATTTGGGAGTAGACAGTAAGTGGGTGGAGAGAAAATACAATGTCTTCAAAATCTTTCCGCGTCAGTGTATATAGATCTACTTCGTGATACATAGTAAGCCTGTATCATGATTTAGTTAACCACTAATGGACATTTTAGAGTATTTCTAATTTTGGAGGGGAATACACATAATGCTGTATTAGACGTCCTTGAACATTTATTATTTTGCACATGTGAAGTATTTCTATAATATAGTATAATTGATCTAGCATAAATGGTGAGGTATGGAATTGCGGGGTCAGTGGGCATGTGCATGTTTCCTTTTGCTGTATAAAAGTGTTGTACTAGTTTATATTTCCACCAACTGTATCTGAGTACATATTCTTTCACACCTTGCCAACTCTGAATATTATCTGGATAAAAATTTTTAAATTTCTGTGTTAAAAAATTTTGAGATTCTTTTTGAAAGAAGTTTATTTTTTTCCAAATGAACTGAGGAAATATTAACACTACTTAAGGTGGTTTCTTCAAATTTTCTGTGTACTGCAAGTTGTGATAACAGCAGAAAGAAAACATAAAGGAAATATCTGCCTAGATGATTTTGTGTTTTCTTTTCTGTCTGGGGAGTCTACCCTGTAGCCACATTGACTCAGCAAGCTTGTTACAGCCAAGTCATCAGAGCAAGTAAAGAAGCATCATTGCCGCATCCCAAGACATGACCAGGCTCTACCATCAGGGTGGTGAGGAGGCCCTCACAGCAGTGTGGGTGATAAGCAGCCCTCCCATTTCCATTTTGAATAACTTCAAAATATTGCATGAAATCATTTCTATTTCCAGTCATATCATATATTTTATATTACTCAAAACATTGCTCAAATTATTTACATTCGTTTTAGCCTTTTTCCCCCTAACTCTCCCTGTTTTATGCATTTTAAAACAGTTTTATTGAGATATAATTCATATACCATGCAACTCACCCATTTATTTTTTATTTTTCTAAGATGATTCTTTTTTTAGATTTTTTTTCTTGGCTGTGCCGGGTCTTCGTTGTGGCATGCAGGATCTTCGTTGTGGCATGCGGGCTTCTCTGTAGTTGTGGTGTGCGGGCTCTCTAGCTGAGGCACACTAGGGGCTCAGTTGCCCTGCGGTATGTGGGATCTTATTTCCCTGACCACGGATGGAACCCGCGTCCCCTGAATTGGAAGGCAGCTTCTTAACCACTGGATCACCAGGGAAGTCTAACTCACCCATTTAAAGTGTGCAATTCTATGGCTTTTAAGGACAGGGGGTGACGGTTAAGGGGTGCAGAGTTTCTTTTTGGGGTAATGAATATGTTTTTAAATTATCATGGTGGTAGTTGTATAAATCTGATCTGGGCTCTACCCAGGTGACCACCTTTAGGAAATTCAGGGCTGTCAGCCAAAGCCAGTGCAGTGTGTGTCGTACTGAGGAGCACAAGCAAAACACTCCCGGCTGTTTTTTCTCAGCATCTTAGTCATAAGGGACCATTTGCATTAGTGCGTGTTTAGATTAGGAAGAAGCACGTGCTTTCAGAGTGAAGGATGGAGGGTCTCTGAACTATATGAACAAAGCAACTAACAGCTGTTAAGTACCCGCCAAACACTGACCTGAGGCTGGCAGAGCACCCCACAGTTTGCAAAACACCAGGTGGAAATGGACCTGGTCAGTGTCGAGTGCAGTCCCTCTGGAGATAGTCATGGCTTTCATGGCTCTTTAATTCAAATCCTTTTGTTCTCAAAGACCTTTGCGTACAAATGAGATGGATGGGCTTCACGTACAGCAGGACTGTGCTTTTCAGGAATTAAAGGCATGATCTCCTACAAGACGCACTCCTCCTGGTGCCGCAGGGTGACTAACTAACTGAGGTCTAGCCAGTAGTTGCTTTGAAATGGTCACTAAAATTGTGAGATTATGTTTGAGGAATTGTAAGAGACACCATTTGTTGCTATGTGAGCTCAGCTAAGACTGGCAACCACGGTTGTTTAATTTGGGCAAATTTGGTACAATTTTTGGCAGATTAGAACAGTAGCTTCTCTCTGGTCAGATGTGAATGTGCAGGGGCCGGAGTGGACACTGATGGGAAGGGTTAATGCAGGGGAGGAGTTGATGCAGGGAAGGGCACAGGCCGGAACCAGAGACCTCGGTTCTGAGTCTAACCCCCAAGCATGAGTTTGAGAATGTGGACGTTTAGAAACATATCCCATCAATCTTATTGCTGCTTGTTTAATATGCAGTTTTATTTTGAAAACTTGATTTGGACTAAATTTTGTGATGATTGTCATCTTTTTTATTATGTAAGTAGTAATTTGGAACTACCTAAATTTCATGAAGTACTTCCCTTCCTCATACACTAGATGGCACTACAGGCGAGGCAAATCAACTTAGAAAAATAGAGACTTCGACTACCAAGGCTAATTTTGGTAAATTAGAAAGGCTTCAGTCTTCACCAAGAGTTGTTGTGTCAGCATCTTCAGAAAGATGAGGGAAAACTGCCAGTGTTGGACATCTTAATAGGATGTCATTTTGTATAGTGGCTTTCAAGTTGTTTTTTTACTGTGACCAACTGTGAGACGTCTTAGACTGGGATCCAGTGGACACACACATGCAAACACAACAGAAGTTTCACGAAGCGATACTAAGCCTTCTTACCTGTTATGCATTCTGTGATAATTCTGTTGCGTTGAACTATGCTGCTTGTAGCCCATTGATTTCATGACCTGTAGTTTGACAAAAACAGTTTTCTAGTGGACCTATCAAATATCAGTCTCTGCTTAGCACTTGGCACCATGCCAGGTACTTGGGGGGGCCATGAAGAAATACTTAACTATACTTCTGTTTTCTGAGAAAGAGAAGAGTTAACTTGAGAAGCCTTAGAGAGCAACCCTGTAAGACACTAAAATTATGCCCCCAGACTAAAAAAACTGTGGAAGCAGATAATTGAAGTGAAGATATTATGGAATAGCTGGATCATACCTAAGCTCTTACTCTGACATGAATTTTTTTTTTTTTTGCGGTACGCGGGCCTCTCACCGTTGTGGCCTCTCCCGTTGCAGAGCACAGGCTCCGGACGCGCAGGCTCAGCGGCCATGGCTCACGGACCCAGCCGCTCCGTGGCATGTGGGATCTTCCCGGACCGGGGCACGAACCCGTGTGCCCTGCATCGGCAGACAGACTCTCAACCACTGCGCCACTAGGGAAGCCCTGATATGGATTTTTTTTGGGGAAATTACATACTGTGAAACAAAAGTAGTCACAAGAAATACATGTGTATTCCATTCATATAACATTCAAAAATGTAAAAACTAAACACTGTTTTTTTTACGGATGTATAGTTGGTAAAAACCATAAAGAAAAAGGGAGTGATGAGCATAAAAGTCAGGATGGAAGTTACCTCTGGTGGGAAGAGGGGAAACGTCCTAAAGGAACAGCACGAGGGAGTTTCTAAGACACTGAAGGTGCTCTGGGGCTTAACCAGGGTGATGCTTGTTGTTGTTATTATTATTAAAAATGAATGGATGTTTTGTACATTCTTCTATATGAATTATATATTTCATAATAATAAAAACATAGCAAAGAAGATTACTGTAATTGCCTTCTTGAGTCTTTAACTCGTCTTGGTAAGTTGCTTTCCGGTTTTTTAACTCACTCGGACAAAAGGGGTTTCTTCAAGGACAGAGGTAGAAATGTACCAAAGGTCAATTTTTAAGAATGACCTGTCATACAGTTTTAAAGCTCTCCAGATGTTATCAGATCTGTCCTTGAGGGCAAATTTGGATTTTAGAAAGAGTCAAAACTGCTAATAAAGTGCGTTCTTAAATTTAGTGAGGCACTACTTCAAATGAGAGGACTCTCCAACAGCTGAGGGGTGATTAAGTTACGGTGCATTCTCTGCAGTCATTAAAAGTCATGTTTTAGAAAAACTTCTAATAACTGGGAAAAATATTTACAAAGTATTGATATTTTTAAGAAGAAAAAGCACAGGTTATCAAAACACATGAGAAGCCTATTTTGTAAGAAGATGGAAAGAATGTGACCAAAACATCTAATTTTTTTCTTGTGCCGTTATGCATTGTCCCAGTTTTCTACAGGGCCACATATTATTTTTGTAAATGTGGGCTGGGGAAGACTGTGGTCATTAATCTACCTTGAAGACAATTTTAAAAGAGGAGTTTCAGAAATATTTTGAGCAATGGAATAAAAGCATGACCTGCTGAGGTAACTACGTTGAAGGGTGACTCCATTTAAATATATTAAGTCTGATATATTTGTTTAAAAATCAGTTAATAGTTTAAAAAATAGACATTTTTTTAGATTAGTTTTGGTTTCACAGCAAAATTGAGTGGAAAGGGCTTCCCTGGTGGCGCAGTGGTTGAGAGTCCGCCTGCAAATGCAGGGGACATGGGTTCATGCCCTGGTCTGGGAAGATCCCACATGCCGCGGAGCGGCTGGGCCCGTAAGCCATGGCCACTGAGCCTGCGCGTCCAGAGCCTGTGCTCCGCTGCGGGAGAGGCCACAACAGTGAGAGGCCCGCGTACCGCAAAAAAAAAAAAAAAAATTGAGTGGAAAGCTGCCCACACATGCACCAGCTTCCCCACACATGCACCAGCTTCCCCACACATGCACCAGCATGTGTGGCTGCCCCACACATGCACCAGCTTCCCCAGTATCAACCTCCTGTGTCAGATGAACCTACTTTGACACGTCATTGTCACTCAGAGTCCGTAGTTTACATTAGAGTCCACTTCCGGTGCACATTTTATGGATTTTGACAAATCTTTAATGACATGTAGGCACCATGATAGTATCATATAGAATAATTTCACTGCCCTGAAATTCTCTGTGCTCTGCCTCCCTCCCTCTCCCCCAAACTGGCCACCAATATCTTTTTACTGTCATCATAGTTTTGCCTTTTCCAGAATGTCATATAGTTGGAAACATACAGTATAAAGCTGTTGACACAAATAGCCAATAAATAATCTATAAAAGGACTAAAAAGGAGTTTTATTTGAGTCAAATTGAGGACTATAGTCCAGGAGACACAGACTCAAGAAGCATTTGAATTATGTTCTGCAGGACTACAAAATGGGGGAGGATTGTAAAGGCAAAAATTGTAAGGTTACAACTAGTTAACATGAATTGTTTATCACGAATTATGATTGGGGCTGGCAAGAAGTAAGGGTGCTTGTTAAGTAAGTATTGGTTGGGTCCAAAATGGTTGCAGCTGCTAGCAGATCTTGTTTTGAGAACGGCTGGTGGTGTCTGGTACAGTTCAGAAATTCAAGTTCTTAGTAATGCAGGAACGTGTCTGAAACCATATCCACAATGGCCACCAGGCTCCACTTTGGATGCCTGAACCAGTTACTCCGTTTTGATTTTTAAACGCGTCTTTTCCTTAATGGTTAAAGCAGACGTACAATTTGTCTGATAGGCTGCAGAACAGGCTATTCTATTCAAGCCAAATCACGTATATGCCAGAATGACTTCCCCATACCTCAATATGTGAAAATTTCTTGCATTGTAACCTTTTCACATTGGCTTTTTTTACTTAGTAATATGCATCTAAGTTTCCTACATGTCTTTTCATGGCTTAGTAGTTTATTATTATTTTTTTACTACTGATTAATATTCCATTGTGTGGATGTACCACACTTTATTTATCCATTCATCTACTGAAGGGCATTTTGGTTGCTTTTGGCAATTATGAATAAAGCTGCATCCGCAGCTTCAGTGTGCAAGTTTGTGTGTAAACATAAGTTTTCAACTCTGGAGTAAATACCAAGGAGTGTGACTGCTGGATCATATGGTAAGGGTATGCTTAATTTTGTAAGAAACCACCAAAATGTCTTCCAAAGTGGCTGTACTGTTTTGCATTCCCACCAGCAATAAATGAGAGTTCCCATTGCTCTACATCCTCACCAGCATGTGGTGGTGTTAGTGTTTTGGATTTTCACCATTCTAAGAGGTGTGCAGTGCTATCTTCTTGTTGTTTTAATTTGTCATTCCCTGGTGACATATGATGTTGAGCATCTTTTTATATATTTATTTACCATCCATATATCTCCTTTTGTGAGGTGTCTGTTCATCTCTTTTGCCCATTTTTAATTGGGTTGTTTATTTTCTTATTGTGGAGTTTTAAGAGCTCTTTGTATATTTTTAATAATAGTTCTTTATCAGATGTGTCATTTGTAAATATCTTATCCCAGTCTAAGTCACTATTTTTTGTGTTATATATTTTATTACTTCAAGGATTATAATTTTCCTTAAATCTCCTTTTCTCTTAGACTTCTGAGAACTTGATTTCATTTATTTTAGCCTGAATTCAAAGCAAAACATTAAACTAACAAAAACAACAAAATGTGTATAAAACTGTGATAAATAAAATGCAAATTAATTTTTTAAAACAGCAATAACTACCTTTTAATGATTTTTTTTTTTTTCGGTACGCGGGCCTCTCACTGTTGTGGCCCCTCCCGTTGCGGAGCACAGCCTCCGTACGCGCAGGCCCAGCGGCCATGGCTCACGGGCCCAGCCGTTCCGCGACACGTGGGATCCTCCTGGACCGGGGCACGAACCCGTGTCCCCTGCATCGGCAGGCGGACTCTCAACCACAATAACTACCTTTTGAGTGGCAGAAACCAGAATACCTTTTCGTTGAAAAAGTGGTACTTACTATACTTCCTTCACAAGCTCTTTGAAACACAGGTTGCTTCATTTTCTTTATTTTCTGGCAGTCTGAATAAAAACTTATTACCTTAAGCAACAAAACTTTATTTTAATAATTTTGGATGGATATCTTTATAAAATAGTGTTTTACCTGCCTACATAAACAGCAAATATTGAACATAACTGACATTGAATCATAAGAGAATAGTGCATTCAAAAAACAACAAGGGAGTTCCCTGGCAGTCCAGTGGTTAAGACTCTGCACTTCCAATGCAGGGGGCGCAGGTTCTATCCCTGGTCGGGGAACCAAGATCCCACGTGACGCATGGTGTGGCAAAAACAAACAAACAAATAAATAAATATTGGGAAACTGCTATATGTCTTAAAAAAAAAAAAGAACAAGATGTTGTGAAAAAGGAACAATCAGAAAATAAGAACAAGCTCTTGAAAAAAAAAAAAGAACAAGCTCTTGGAAGTTAAAAATATTATTGTCTAAATAAATTCTGGAGAGTGGTTTAAAGACAAGGCCAAGGAGGTTGCCCAGAAAATAGAAAAAAGAGACAAAGAAAAGGGACACTATAGGAGAAAAAAATCTTAAAAGATAAAAGATCAATCCAGGTTATATCCCGTTCAATTAATAGAGGTTCTTAAAAATAAACTGGAGAAAACATAGGGGAGTAATTTATCACAGAAATAATAAAAGGAATTTTCTTTTAGAACGGAAGCATGAGAATGTCCAGCTTGTCAACGGCCAGCACAGTGAATGGAAAAAGGCTGGCACCAACGAAGTTGTATAATTTCAGAGCACCAGAGTTAAAAATAAGATTCTAAAAGCTTCCTGGGAATAAAAGATCCTTTATCTGCAAAGGAATAAGAATGTTATGCCCTTTCAAACTATCAAATTTTTAAATAGAATAAAAACACTTGCAGGCATGCAAATTCTCAACCACATTTATCTCCGTGTACCTTTACTTTAGCGGATGTGTGCTTTACTAAACCAAACCAGTGACCAGTAAAGAAGACTCCATTTCTAGGGGATCCAATGCAGGAAAGTGTCAAAGGGAAATCCCTGGATGAGCACCCATAGCAGGCCTAACGGTCAGCAACCTAGAGTGGAGAGGGAGGGTGGAGGCTTCAGGGAAGCCATGGCTGGGGGGAGTGTAACTGACACATTGACTGATGTATTTGATGTGTGGAAAGTGATGCGAGGGGCCTTTAGAGGTATGTTGGGATTTGAAAATTAGCAATAGGTATATAGAAAAGTAACCAAATTTTTAACATAAGGCAATTCTTCATTCCAAGGAAAATAATGTTGTCCAGAAATGGTAAAGTAACCATAGTACCTTTTGACTCAGCAACATTATTTACACAGCCATAATAATGTAATCACTGCATACTGCTATAACTGTAAGGGGAGGAGAGGGTGAGAGGTCTGTAAGGCGGCTTACTGCTCATCTGCCTTAACAAGAAGTGAATAGTTTAATGTCTAATATTCATATATTATAAAACAGTGATATGTTTAAAAACATGGAGGCAAATATCAGAAGAAACAGCTAAAGTAATTAAGGTTGTTGCTCTCAGGAGTGGGGGGAGGGGGTAGTGGAGTGGGACAGAGATTACTGTTTTTCCTTACCAATGTATAGTACCATATTACTGAGCCACACACATGCTACAGCATGGATGAACCTTGATGACATTATTGTAAGTGAAATAAGCCAGTCACAAAAGGACAAATGAGTTCCCCCTATACGAGGAACCTGGAATAGGCAAATTCACTGAGACAGGAAGTAGAATGGTGATGGCAGGGGTTACGGGGATGGAGTTATTGTCTAAAGAATATAGAGTTTTAGTTGGGGAAGATAAAAAGTCCTGAAGATGGATGGTAGTGATAGTTGTGCGATTTGAATATACTTAACGCCACGAAACTGTACACTTAAAAATGGTTAAGATGGTAAATTTTATGTGTATTTTATCACAATGAAAAAGCAACTTAAAATGAAAGAAAATATAGTACTATTTGATTTTTAAGTAACTATGCACTTTTAATTTTATTACATTAATTTTTAGAAAGTTTAGATGAATGCCTGAAAAATTTTTATGTCATCAGTGTGTTTGTGCCTAGATTTTATGACATAATTTGGGCCACTCAAGGGCCTTTTTTGCTTTCATCCAGTTCTTACCTGTGTTCTCCTTAGATAAATGTAAGTTATTTTCAAGTAAGGGAAGTATTAGTGAAAGTAAATATTTTCTGAATACATTTCAGGGGAATTTGAGATACCAGGTAACGTAATGTAGCACATTAATACTGTGAATGAAAGTGCAAATTCATCCAGTTTGAATAAGCACATTGTTATGCAGGAATGTCCCCTTTATGGCCTCTGCTACTCAGTGGATATTCTAAGTGCTCAGCTGCCGGGTCCCCCTGAATGGATTATTGGAACTCATCTCCACGTTTGTGCAGGGTCTGGGTGGGACTCCGAGTGAATTTAAGATGCAGTAGCAAGTCAGTACCTGTGATGGTACATCTTGATTTCTGGCTCATGAGTTTATCTCACTTTCCTTCACCTGGTCCAAATAAATGTGCATATATTTGTTTCTTTGCGGTGATAAGCAAAATGCCAATTAGCTTGGCAGTAAGAAGTTAACTAGTCAAGTGCAATCCCAATCGAAATCACTGTACCTTCAGTTTACAATTGAGAAGGCAGCTCTGAGAAGAAAATAACAATGGAAAACAACTTTATATATCCTTAGAGACGTCAAACTGCCTTCCAGCCTTTAAGTTATGCTTCTTGCTTTTGACAGGTTACATTTACCATCAAGGGTTTATTGCTATAAAAGGAGTGTTATATTTCATTGTCGTCTCACCTACATTTTCTTTTTTGTTCACAGTGCGAGATGAGGACAGAAGCACGACGAAAAAATCTTCTTATTTTGATTTTGCATTATCTAACACAAGAAGGGTATGTTACATTACAAATATTTACAGAGATGATTCCTTTCTTTCTCTGACCTCTGCTTTTCCAAATACTCACTTTTAAAAACAGTTAATAACTTTATTTTTTAGAGCAGTTTTCTATTTCCAGAAAAATAAAACAGAAAGTGCAGACAGCTTCCATACACCAGCAATACCCCGCCCTGCCCCGTCTCCCCTGTTACTAACATCTTACACTGGTGTGGTACATTTGTTGTAATTGATGAGTCAATATCGATATATTATTATTAGCTAAAGCCCATAGTTTACATCAGGGTTCGCTCTTGTGTTGTACAGTTCTACGAGTTTTGACAAAGGCATAAAGTCACATATCCACCATTGTAGTATCATACAGAATAGCTTCCCTGCCCTAAAATCTCTTGTGCGCTACCTATCCCTGCCCACCCACAGCAACCTAGACACATACTTTTTTTTTTTTTTTTTTTGCTGTACGCGGGCCTCTCACTGTTGTGGCCTCTCCCGTTGCGGAGCACAGGCTCCCGACATGCAGGCTCAGCGGCCATGGCTCACGGGCCCAGCCGCTCCACGGCATGTGGGATCTTCCCGGACCGGAGCACAAACCCCTGTCCCCTGCATCGGCAGGCGGACTCTCAACCACTGCACCACCAAGGAAGCCCCAAGACACATACTTTTATTGTCTCATTTACCTAGATATTTTTCACATTATGCATTTGAAAACTTCATTAACAAAGCTACCCAGTTCTTGGGATACTTTCCCTTTCCCGTTCAGGTTTGAAGATAGTGTAGGCCATTCAAAGACAGTTTCCAGGGTCCCACTGCTTGCTGGCTAATGTACATAAAGATAACATTCTTTCGTCCCAGTTTTCCTTCTCTTGGAATAAAAGTATTGCATTTCCCTGGACGACCTATGCTCAGATCTCTTTCCTGTGCGATGCCCATTCTATAGCTGGCAGGGGGAGGAAATTTGGAATCATTTGAGTTTGGCCACCTACCTCATGTGCGAGCACTTACATGAAGGCTGCTGATATGCTGGGAGTTGCGAGAGGGAGAGAGACCACCAAGTATCCGAAGGCTACTCTTTAGAGTTTCCTTTCATTTCAGTTTTCAGCCAGGAAGAAAATATTCAGGTTTCAGGGTTCGGGCTCAAAACTTTCAAGTCAGAGCAGTGGTTCTCAACCTGGAGAACCCCTCAGAGGACATGTGGCAATGTCTGGAGACCTCCCGGGCAGCACACTGGCATCTAGTGGGAGGAGACCAGGATGCTGCTAAACATCCTTCATATGCGCAGGACAGCCCCAAATGTCAATCACGCCAAGATGGAGAAACCCTGCCTTAGAGCAGGAGGAACCAACCAGCTGCTGTATTTTCCCAAAAGTTTGAAAGAGCATCTTTTCCTCTGATAAACATAGTAGCTATCAGTGCACTAGGAGAGCTACCGTAACTAAAAGCCACATTTGAGAATCTAGCAACCCTAGTGCTGAGGTAGGAAGGAAAGCTGATGAGGGCGGGAGGGTAGGAGGCAGCTGGGATGAGAGTGAGGAGTTGATCCTTGTTTCTTGAGCTGTGCCAGCAACAGCTGTTTTAAATGAATCTAGTGCCTTCTTGAGGGGAATGACCGTTCTAGGGACCTTGAGGAATTTTTTCTGTTAAATTTTAAGGGAAGTAGTATTAGGGTCCCCATTTGAAGAAATCGAGGCTCAGAGGAGTCTAGGAACTTACCAGAAGTCTCCTGGCACTAGGTGGGGGCACTTTTGAGGCCTGTCTCACCCCAAGAGTCTTCAGGGTCCAATTCCTCTGCTCCAGTGTGGAAGATTTAGTTTTGTTTGAGGGTCACCTCAGGAAAATCAGAATGTGTGTGGGGCATATTTTATGAGTTTTTAAAAAAGTGATGGCTTTTTAAAGTCAGAAAATGAAATCACTGCAACTGTACTTAAGCATTCTTTTATTATCTAAGTCATTGAAGGATTTGAATTTTTTTGCCAAAATTTCAGAGGCACTGCATTTTGGTGACCAATTATAACACTGCACTTCTGAACAAACTTTGTTATTGAGTAATCTGATTTATTTTCTTCCCTGGACTGACCATGTAAGATCTTCAATTACAAAATGTGGCCTTTTTCATAATACCTTAACATCACAATTTTGGAAACGGCCCTTTTCTCAGGGTAAACATGATGAATTGTATCATCTTTAACACAAAAACGTTTCTCAGTCCACTTACTTTGAAACGGTTTTATCAGACAGTTCTCTTTTTGGTGTTGGGGATTTAAATTTTATTGAGAAAATGGCTCATTCTTTCCACATCACCACCAGTCTCAGACCAGAGAAATGAGTCCCTCTCCACCCCCCATGGTTGGCAGGCAGGCCAATCAGGTGATGCTCAACTGCTAAATCTCTGTGTCCACACACAGCAAGGGGGTGGAAGTGAGAGCCCGAGTAGAGAAAGGCTGCCTTTGGTCCTGTCTGTGCCTTTTTTCCCCCATCTGGAATATGAGAGTGTTCCTGAAGTTGCTGCACACTGTTCACCATCCATCCATGGAAAGCAATTCCAAGGGCAGCATGGAGCTGAGTGTTTGCTCTAAGACAAGGGCTGGCGGGTTGGCGTGGAAGGGGGGCTTCCTGGGTAAGAACACAGACTCAGGAGCCAACCTGCCTTGGTTCAAATGCCCACTCTACTCTTTGCTAACCAGCGACCTCGGGCAAGTTACTTATCCTCTTTGTTCCTCAGTTACCTTGCTTGGAAAATGGAGTAATGGAAGATAGTATTTAAGTGTCAGGCAGATGTTATTATTATGAGGATTAAATATGTGACATGGTTAGAGTAGTGCCTGGCACAAAGTAAGCGTATATGAGTCCTAGCTATTTTTACTATGGAGGAGGTAGGAGTTGGATTTTATTCTTTTAATACCCAACCTGGTTCAGCAAAGGACTTGAAGCAGTGGGAACGTGGGTTTGGCACATTTTACATTATCTTTTGATAAAATCTCAGCTTCATTCAAAAAACCCTGAGCTAAATTACCTCAGGGCAGTGTTTTCTAAGTGCGTGGAACACTGAAACAATCGTTCTGCAGAATGTTAATTGATGTAACTTTATTTTATTTTTTTATAAATTTATTTATTTTATTTATTTTTGGCTGCGTTGGGTCTTTGTTGCTGCGCACGGACTTTCTCTAGTTGCAGTGAGTGTAGGCTACTCTTTGTTGCGGTACGTGGGCTTCTCATTGCGGTGGCTTCTCTTGTTGCAGAGCACGGGCTCTAGGCGCGTGGGCTTCAGTAGTTGTGGCACACGGGCTCAGTAGTTGTGTCTCACGGGCTCATTAGTTGTGTCTCACGGGCTCTAGAGCGCAGGTTCAGTAGTTGTGGTGCACAGGCTTAGTTGCTCCACGGCATGTGGGATCTTCCCGGACCAGGGCTCAAACCCGTGTCCCTGCGTTGGCAGGCAGATTCTTAACCACTGCACCACCAGGGAAGCCCAATTGATGTAACTTTAAAAGAGCTTTATGGTCAAGTAAGCTTGGCAAACATTGGGTTAAACCGGGTTAAACAGGTTCTCTTATTTCAGGACTTCTCAGATCCTCTGACTTATTAATGTGCAATGGGAATATCTGTGCTAAAGTCACAGTGTTCAGGGCTTTGCAAACCAATTTGGCCAAGGAACCCTTTTTTTCCTCAGGCCAACTTTAGGGACTAGTTTTCCATGGAACACTCTGAGAAATGCTGCCTTCATAGATTAATTGACCCTTTTAAAACCTGAACTCACCTTACAAGACCCCAACCTTGTGAGCATTGTATTAATAGATGTTTGGCAAATGTTATTTGAACAGCCATTAAAGAACTTACTAGCAGGTAGATGGGTAGAATAATTAGAAAGCGACTCAGTCGTTTACACAAATAATTCTTGATTTTTATTGTAATGTATTCTGTATTTCAGAAACTGTATCAGAAAGGAGAACTGTAAAAACAAAAAGACAAAAGTCAGATAGATTTCCCTTCTCCTGCAGGTGCTATTATGGCCTCAAGAGTTTCCTATTTGCAAAGCATGCATTTACCCTTTTTGCCACAAGATGGCCTCTTGAATCTAGAAACGATGAAAATTATACTAGAGTTGATCATTTTCCTGAGACCTGCTGGGAAAGGGACTCACCAGTGGATTATCAAGATGAAAAGTAAACTATAGGTATTTTTAAGGACATATCAGTTTCAGAAAAGTAGACCTGCCTTTAACGAAAAACTGAGAATTCACAAAGAGGACAGATTATTGTGGATTGGAATAAACAATCAGGGAAAGCTTTGTAGGGAAGGTGATGTGAGCTGGTCTTGAAAAATGTGTAGAATATGGTTAGACAGATGGGATGGACAAGGACATTCTAAGCAGGGGCACAGAGAAAGAAGGGGCAGGGCGTAAGTGGAACCACTAGGGAAACAGAAAGAGCAGAGTTCAAATGCATGAGGGAGAGTTAGTGAGATCAGACAGTGGAGGGTCATGGCTACAGGTTCTTCTAGGTCTGCACATGCATCTCCTCTGGCCTAAGTCCCTCTTAACAGCCTCCCTGTCTCTCCTACTCTGTCTTTCTCTTTACTGCTCATGCCTCTTTTTGAAGTCTTGTCCTGTCACTCTGTTGGTTAAGAATTTCCAGTGGTTCCTCCTGCCAACCCTATTAAGTTCAGACCTCATTCAAACCCAAACAGTGGAATAGGAACACAGAAGCACTTCTGTTCCCCTGATCAGTTAATTTAGGAAATATGGGGCCTGCCATCATCTATTCTTTTTTTTTACACATCTCTATTGGAGTATAATTGCTTTACAATGTTGTGTTAGTTTCTGCTGTATAACAAAGTGAATCAGCCAAATGCATAGGTATATCCCCATATCCCCTCCCTCTCGAGTCTTCCTCCCACCCTCCCTATCCCACCCCTCTAGGTGGTCACAAAGCACTGAGCTGATCTCCCTGTGCTATGCAGCTGTTTCCCACTAGCTATCTATTTTACATGTAGTAATGTATATATGTCAGTGTTACTCTTTCACTTCGTCCCAGCTTACCCTTCCCCCTCCCCGTGTCCTCAAGTCCATTCTCTACGTCTGTGTCTTTATTCCTGTCCTGCCAATAGGTTCATCAGAACCTTTTTTTTTTTTAGATTCCATATATCTGTGTTACCATACAGTATTTGTTTTTCTCTTTCCAACTTACTTCACTCTGTATGACAGACTCTAGGTCTGTCTACCTCACTACAAATAACTCAATTTCGTTCCTTTTTATGGCTGAGTAATATTCCACTGTATATATGTGTCACATCTTCTTTATCCATTCATCTGTCAATGGACACTTAGCTTGCTTCCATGTTCTGGCTATTGTAAGTAGTGCTGCAATGCATGTTGTGGTACATGACTCTTTTTGAACTATGGTTTTCTCAGGGTATATGCCCAGTAGTGGGATTGCTGGGTCATATAGTACTTCTATTTTTAGTTTTTTAAGGAACCTCCATAGTGTTCTCCATAGTGGATGTATCAATTTACATTCCCATCAACAGTGCAAGAGGGTTCCCTTTTCTCCACACCCTCTCCAGAATTTATTGTTTGTAGATTTTTTGATGATGGCCATTCTGACCGGTGTGAGGTGATACCTCATTGTAGTTTTGATTTGCATTTCTCTAATGATTAGTGATGTTGAGCATCCTTTCATGTGTTTGTTGGCAATCTGCGTGTCTTCTTTGGAGAAATGTCTATTTAGGTTTTCTGCCCGTTTTTGGATTGGGTTGTTTGTTTTTTTGATATTGAGCTGCATGAACTGCTTGTATATTTTGGAGAGTAATCCTCTGTCAGTTGCTTCATTTGCAAATATTTTCTCCCATTCTGAGGGTTGTCTTTTCATCTCGTTTATAGTTTCCTTTGCTGTGCAAAAGCTTTTATGTTTCATTCGGTCCCATTTGTTTATTTTTGTTTTTATTTCCATTTCTCTAGGAGGTGGGTCAAAAAGAATCTTGCAGTGATTTATGTCATAGAGTGTTCCTCCTATGTTTTGCTCTAAGAATTTTATAATGTCTGGCCATACATTTAGGTCTTTAATCCATTTTGAGTTTATTTTTGTGTATGGTGTTAGGGAGTGTTATAATTTCATTCTTTTACATGTAGCTGTCCAGTTTTCCCAGCACCACTTATTGAAGAGGCTGTCTTTTCTCCATTGTATATTCTTGCCTCCTTTATCAAAGATAAGGTGACCATATGTGCCTGGGTTTATCTCTGGGCTTTCTATCCTGTTCCATTGATCTATCTTTCTGTTTTTGTGCCAGTACCATCCTGTCTTGATTACTGTAGCTTTGTAGTATTGTCTGAAGTCAGGGAGCCTGATTCCTCCAGTTCCATTTTTCTTTCTCAAGATTGCTTTGGCTGTTCGGGGTCTTTTGTGTTTCCATACAAATTGTGAAATTTTTTGTTCTACTTCTGTGAAAAATGCCATTGGTAGTTTGATAGGAATTGCATCGAATCTGTAGATTGCTGGGTAGAGTAATCTTGGTTGTAGGTTTTTCCCTTTCATCACTTTAAATATGTCCTGCCACTCCCTTCTGGCTTGCAGAGTTTCTGCTGAAACATCAGCTGTTAACCTTCTGGAGATTCCCTTGTATGTTTTTTGTTGCTCTTCCCTTGCTGCTTTGAGTGTTTTTTCTTTGTATTTAATTTTTGATAGTTTGGTTAATATGTGTCTCGGTGTGTTTCTTTTTGGGTTTATCCTATATGGGACTCTCTGTGCTTCCTGGACTTGATTGACTATTTCCTTTCCCTTGTTAGGAAAGTTTTTGACTATAATCTCTTAAAATATTTTCTCAGACCCTTTCTTTTTCTCTTCTTCTGGGACCCCTATAATTCGAATGTTGGTGCTTTTAATGTTGTCTCAGAGGTCTCTGAGACTGTCCTCAATTGTTTTCATTCTTTTTTCTTTATTCTGCTCCCTTGCAGTTATTTCCACCATTTTATCTTCCAGCTCACTTATCCATTCTTCTGCCCCAGTTATTCTGCTGTTGATTCCTTCCAGAGTATTTATTTTTAATTTGTTTATTTAATTTATTTATTTTTGGCTGCATTGGACGTTCCTTGCTATGCATGGGCTTTCTCTAGTTGCGGAGAGCCTGGGCTACTCTTCGTTGCAGTGTGTGGGCATCTTATTGCGGTGGCTTCTCTTGTTGTGGAGCACGGGCTCTAGAGCGCAGGTTCAGTAGTTGTGGCATGCAGGCTCAGTAGTTGTGGCACGGGCTCAGTAGTTGTGGCTCACGGGCTCTAGAACGCAGGCTCAGTAGTTGTTGTGCACGGGCTCAGTTGCTCCGCAGCATGTGGGATCTTCCCGGACCAGGGCCCGAACCCATGTCCCCTGCATTGGCAGGCGGATTCTTAACCACTGTGCCACCAGGGAAGCCCTAGAATATTTTTAATTTCAGTAATTGTGTTGTTCCTCACTGTTTGTTTGCTGTTTAGTTCTTCTAGATCCTTGTTAAATGTTTCTTGTATTTTCTCCATTCCATTTCTGAGATTTTGCATCGTCTATACTATCATTACTCTGAATTGTTCTTCAGGTAGTTTGCCTATTTCGTCTTCATTTATTTGGTCTTGTAGGTTTTTAACTTGCTCCCTGTCTGTAACATATTTTTTTGTCATTTCAGTTTTTTGTTTTTGTTGTTGGGTAGTGCTGTATTCTTGTCTTACTGGTTGTTTGGCCTGAGATGTCCAGCACTGGAGTTTGCGCTCAGTTGGATAGAGCTGGGTCTTGGTGCTGAGATGAGGACCTCTGGGAGGCCTCACTCCGATTCATATTTCCTGGGGTCTGAGGTTCTCTGTTAGTCCAGCAGTTTGGACTCAGAGCTCCCACCACAGGAGCTTGGGTCCAACCACCAGCCTGGGAACCAAGATCCTGCAAGCTTCGCGGCATGGAAAAAAAAAAGTAAGAAAGAAAAAAGGAGCAGTACAATATCAAAGAATAAAAAACAAAATAACGTTAGACACATAAAATATATATTAGGAAAAATAAAACTATAATTGGAACAAGTACAACAAGGTAAAATAAAACCACAACAGAAAAAAGAAAATAAAAAGGGTGGGGGAGACAAGCCAGAAGGAGAGAACAATAACAAAGTATAAAGAATAAAAGAAAATTAGGAAAATAAAAGATTTATTAGGAAAAGTAAAAATATAAAAGAATCAACAACAATGAATCAACAAGGTAAAACAGAACCCCAATCTAAAAGAGGAAAAAAGGAAAATAAAGAGCCTTGGCTATGGGGGCAGAGTTTAGGCAGGGTGGAATTTAGGCAGGGGTGGGGTTTAGGGTGGGGCGGGACCTAGGCAGGTGGGAGGTGAGGTTTGAACATGGGGCGGGGCCTAGGCTCAGGACCCATGCAGCCAGAAAAGGCCTTGGGGTTGGGGCCTTGGGGGTGGGGCCTAGGCGGGGCAACGTTCAAGCGTGGGGCGGGGCCTCTGCTTAGGACCTGCTCGGAAGGGGAGAGGCAGCACGTAGAAAGGAGGGCCTCTGGAGTGTGGAGTTCCGGAGTTTGAAGGTAGGGCCCTGGGTGAGGGTGTGTGTGTGGGGTTTAGGCCCAGTGCGCTGGAGGGGGTCTCCGAGTGTAGAGGTGGGGCCCTGGGTGGGGGTGTAGGGGCGGGGCTCGGGCTCTGCACAGCAGGAGGGAGGCTCCGAGGGCAGAGGATTAGGCCCGGGAGCCCAACAGGCTTCCCGGTGCCTAAGTGGACAGGGAAAGTGCTGGACCCGTTCCCTTCCGTTCCTTCATGCCCCTCCCCCACCATCTCCCTCAGGGTCTCTCCCGTCGCCACTGGACCCCTAACTGTGGGTGGGTCCCGCTGGGTGTAGGAACTCCTCCCCTCCCCCAGCCACCCCTCAGGGATGCTGGTCCCGGAGGTCTGGCCTTTACTTTTGCTCCCCCTTCCCTCCCTCCCACTCCCTCAGGACCCGCGTGGCTGGAGGGGGCCTAGGTGGGCAGAGTATCAGGCCTGGGATCTCAGCAGGTTCCTGAGGGCCTAAGTGGGCAGGGGAAACCTGGCCACGCTCCCTTTGGATCCTCTGCCCTCCCAGTGTTCCCCAGTTTCCCCCTTTGGGCGTGGGATCCCTTCCCCTCCCCCAGCCGCCCCTCGGGCGCCACTCCCGTCCCGCCTCCACTTCTCCCCCTGCACTCCCCCCACGACCCACGTCCTACCCGGTCGCTGGGGGTACCTCCCGTCCCCTTAGGTGTCCATGGTCCCCCTCCGGTGCCTGGTAGGTACCCTAGTTGTGAGGAGACGCGAATTCCAAATCCTCCTAATACGCCATCTTGACTCCGCCCCTCATCATGTAGTCTTATAATTTTTGTTTAAGTCAAAATCCTATGATTGGGAGGGAGATGCAAGAGGGAAGAGATATGGGGATATATGTATATGTATAACTGATTCACTTTGTTATAAAGCAGAAACTAACACACCATTGTAAAGCAGTTATACTCCAATAAAGATGTTAAAAAAAAAAAAAAGACTCGACCCCAAAAGAACAAAAAAACCCCCTATGATCCTGGGAAGAGTTCAGAATGTAATGTGATGTCAGCAGTCTTTATATTGCTGACAATAAAAGTAATCTTTATATATACAAGCAATCTATAGTGTAGGTTCCCATCTTTTTTTTTTTTAAACAAGTGCATATATGTAAGTATATGTGTTTTTAATCATTTAAAAAATGTTTGGAAAGAGAGAAAATGTTAACAGTCATTATCTCTGAGTGGTGGAATGTTCTTTTGACTCATCTGTATTTTCTAGTGTTTTCTTAAATGAACATGTATTACATCATACTAAACAAAAATTATTAATAAAAATGTATTTAGTTTTTCTCTCTGTAAAATGGTGATTAAGACATCGGGTAGAAGCGTGGTGAGCCATTAATAAGTATAGAAGCTGACAGACTACAGTCAATTGATGTTTGCAAATTCTTTAAAATTAGCAAGGTCATTGGAAATAGCCACGGCAACCTCTTTCAAGGAAGTCCAGTCTTCTAACTGATCTGAATCTGGGACAGGGAAGGAAGCATAATAAAAAAAAGTTTTCTCGTCTACCTTGCCAGATTTGAAATCAAAGAGAAGGAACTCTGACTGCAATGAGAATTTTTAATCTGAGGCCCTTGGATGAGCTTCTGGAATTGTATGCTAATATGTGCATATTGCACATTTTTCAGGAGAGAATTTTTGGTTTTAAAAGAAGTTAGGGACTCAGGTTAAAACCAGAGAGTTTTTCCACTTTCAGAGGATTGTGAGACAAGGAGCTTGCCTTCATTGCTAAGACCACTTAAGTCAGATGGCCTTACAACTGACCACGTTAAAAACGAGTGAGACACCCATGGTGATGACACTACATGCATGCAGAGGCACCTGGTAGTATAATCTGTGACTGATGAAGAAATTATCAGAAATACAATACATCCAAGTAGATGACGTCTTCTTATACTAAATTTCCTCGGTGATATTGATCAACATATTTTTGGAATTCCCTTTAGAGCACATGACATATTCTTTTGAGTTGCCTCAGTGATGGCAAATCTTGCCTGTTGGGGTTGAATTGGGGTTTTATCAGTTGTCAAATGTGACCTAAAATGAATACTGGTAAATAAAGAAGTAATCAAGTTGGGCAAATAATCATCTTTGGCTAAAAATGAGTAAAAGTAAATTACAAGACATTTTCTTAGTTGATTTAGTTATTTGACTTTTAAGTACTTACAAAATGTTTTGAAAGACAATATTTGGATATACTTAACCTATGTGGGGCTTCTTTCTCTATAGGCAAACCCCATGTATTCTAGTTTTCATTTGATGTACTCTTTAATATAAGCTTACTATTTGTATTGAGTCTCCTTGGACTTATGATGCCTGTTTGCCTTTATTCTTTTTACCTAGAGTTAATTTTTTCTTTCTTCTGTGAAATGGCCAGATATATTGATGCAGCCAATGCTTTGGAGCAAGAAACTAAACTGGGGTTACGACGTTTTGAAGTTTGTGACAACGTTGATCTTGAAACTATTTTGATGGAATATGAGAGCTATTATTTTATAAAATTTCAGAAATACCCCAAAATTGTCAAAAAGGCATCAGACACAGGTATCTTTACGTTTTGTGTTTCTTCCTCATTTTATTTCCAGATAGATGATGTCCCCCACCCTACACTGAAGGAATAGACCAGAAGGATTGTGTAGCCTCTCTTAGATCCAGTGCAGACAATTTAAGCATGACATCTGGACATTGATGTCCCTTTTGTCACTTTGGCATTTGTTTGAGGACTGTATGATGTAGGGCAGTGAAAGCAAAACCCCAGTGTGTCACAGGTACTTTTTAGAAGATCAGCATTACTTTCATTTCTTTAGAGATGAAAAGAGCTGTTGGAAGACAATAAGTGACAGAAGACTTTTTTCTTGTTGGGAAGACCTATTATCCATCTTGAAAATAACATGAAAATGAGTATTGGTGAGGCTAATAGCTCATGTATAGATAATGAAATGCTTTTGGAAGCCATCAATCCAGATAATGATCAATATAATGCAAAGACCCAGTATAGGTTAACAGTCAAGGAGGCTGGCTGGAGGAAAGATCTAAAGTTAGGGTCCTGTGTTTTGTAGTGACATTGACTTAGAAGCCTGTAAGTGGGGAAAGTAATTATAAACCAAGGGAGATCATTGTCCTGTTTACAAGGCGCTTGTTAAGCCACAGACTTTAACATTTCATGTGGGGACCAGGAAACCAAGAGGAATATCAATTAAAATTAGCCAGCACTGAATCTCAGAGCTGGAGGTGTTCTGAGAGGGTGGTGTTTTATCTGAGCTCCCTTCCAATGCAGGGTTCAAAGCTCCACATCCTTGGCTGCTTGTTGGACCTGGGTTTTGGCAGAAAATGCACTGACTCCTAACCACTGGGCCACCAGGACTGTTACTGACATGATCTGATATCTAGAATGCTAGTTCTAGCTTGGAACCACACGCTCCTGGGATATTGGACACAATGTCTTTTTTTTTTAAGGTAAACAGGCAGAATAGACTGGTAAGTGTTCCCTGCCAGGCTCATGCAATCATCCTGGTGTCCCAGGGACCACAGCAAAATGGTGTCAAGTTTATGAAAACTTAATAAAATGGTAACTATAAAGCTAGCCCACATTGGAGGTGCCACTGAGTCTGTGTTCTCCAACATGTTTAATATCTGAGGTCTTTGGGGTCCTTGTGTGGAAATGCTTGGGAAGCATGGGCTTCTGTCTCTTCGCCGGTAGGTAATTCCACTCCTCTCTGGATGAGAATAGCTTAGAGTTTATGGATGTAGCACAAATTTTAAGAACAATGTAAAAGGAAAAACATACCTGAAAAATCGCTTTCTCTTAAAAATTAAATCTTTCCTTTTCCTCCCAATATTTGTTTTGCCACAGCAGAAAATAATTTACCACAAAGAAGTGGAGGGAAGACCAGAAGGTAAAGTAAATGGTAATTCATCTTGACCAACTCAACTCTAGGAATTTGTGGGATCTGTTTCCAGAAGATTCTGTAG
Source organism: Pseudorca crassidens (assembly GCF_039906515.1). Classification (NCBI taxonomy): domain Eukaryota; kingdom Metazoa; phylum Chordata; class Mammalia; order Artiodactyla; family Delphinidae; genus Pseudorca; species Pseudorca crassidens. The sequence goes on along the minus strand of NC_090307.1, from coordinate 26,819,681 downwards.
TGCAGCTCCATGTCTGCCTACCAGCAATACCAGACTGGTCCTGTGACCTTGGTGGACCCAGCCACGGGTTCCCCTCATGTTACAGATGTTCAGGACATGGACCAATGTCTGTTGGTTCTCTGGTTTTACCACAAAGAATTGTGTCCACTGATGCTCTGTCTTTCTAGGTAGGCTGGGTGGTATGAAAAGTATGGACCTCAGAGATTAAAAGACCCATGTTCAGCTCCCAGCTCTGCCACTTACAAGCTTGGAGCAGGAGCCTGACACATAGTGAGTTCCTGCCACATAGTAAGCACCCAAGAAATATAATTTTCCCTTTTCATGTCGTACCTGTCATTTCTTTGTGCACTCCAGATCACATGTCCTGACTGTCTGAAGGGAATCAGATCTATCTTTTCCTCTCCTTTTCTCATGCTCACCTTATATTTCTTTCTCCAGCTTCTCAAATCCAAATCTCATCTGGCACTTGGGGTATCTGATTAGAGCCCCTCTGTCTCTTGACCATCCTGGGTTGACACAGGCCCCCAGTCTTGCCTCAGTGTCCATCCCATTCCTCTCTTCACTCCAGACCACACCCCTGTCGTCGGAGCCTGTTCAGAAATGCCCCGGACGGCACAGCTTTGGGGCATCAAGGCCTGTGGTATTACAATAAAGCCCAGACCTCAGGGGAAGGTGGAAGTGGGCTTCCGGCAGGGGCCACACAACCACTCAGGCAGTGAACAACATTTTTTAAAATCTTAGAATGCAATTGAAAGGAGTAAACTTAGATTGTGATCATAATAAGCAACTCATTAGGCCATCAAGAAGTGTTGTGAATTCCGCGAATCCCACTGGGCTCTGCTCTGTGACTGCAGTCCCTTGTCTGCAGCCTAAGAAGGAAGGGACTGAGCACCTCACCTTTTATGAGCGAAGGTGTTTGACATCGCTTATAGAAGAGCCCTGGAGCCCGAGCCTGCTTCCTGATGATACTCACTGTGATACTCAGCCTGAGGCTCCCTTTGCTTTGTGCGATTCTTTAGGAACAGGTTTACTGTTTTGACCAAAGTGTTCTTCTTTTATTTATGGTTTCCATAAAGCTAGTCAGACTCTGGTAATAAATGATAACTACTTGGGAACAGAAACAGTGAGCAGCATTTTAAGAGGCAGCTTTGGAGCGCATTCGGATTCTGATTGCTTTTCAGCCACACATTCATGTCTGGAACTTCCTCAGCATTCCTTACCTGGCAGAACGTTCTGTGAGTGAATGTCCCTGGAGCCCTTTGCCTCCCTTTAGGGCTGGAGCATGGTGGCATCGGACAGCTGGGGGCTTCTTCAGCCCCTCTCTGGGTAGCTGTTTGTACATGGCAACCATCGAGGTTGGATGGCAAATGGTTGGCGTCAGGAAGTATAACTAGAAAAGTGATGCATGGTGTTTGTGTATAATTTTCTACTTAAAATAGTTATTGAAGTGAGAGGTTGTGTCATGAGACTGGTTATTAACAAATGAAAGTGCTTTTTCCTAATTCCTGCATCTCACACCAGAGAGCAAGCTCCGACTTTACAGATTTGCAGATGACCCAAAGGAGGAAAGGTTACCTTGTGTGACGAATGACAGAATTAGGATGCCAAAAGATCTGGACAAATTAGGAGACGGGTCCAAAATAGCAAGATGAACTGTAATGAAATAATGTTTAAGATCTAATCAAAGATTCACAACAAATAGCTCCATTATTACAAAATCTGAGACCTAGAAATCTGAGTGACAGAAGATGCAGTGTGAGTCGACAGTACGCTGTGATTGCTAATGTGGTCTCGGGCCTCATCAATAGAAACACAGCGTCCAAAAAGTAGGAAGTGGCTCTATTCCAGTCAGATGACAGTGGACAAAGGGAAGATGACCAGGATGAGGACGACTCTGGGAGCCAGGTAACCTTAGGAGTGCTTGGAGCAACTGGAGGTGTTTAGCTTGAAGAACAGAAGACTTGGGGTGGGGGTGGGCACCTAGAACAACACGGTGGCAGTCTTCACTTTCTAAAGAGAGATTAGGCCTTCTTTGCAAAATTCCATAGGGCACACCAAGGACTGGTGACTAAAGTTAAAGCAGGGTGAATTTGGTTTCATATCCAGAAGAATTTTACAATCCTTAGAGCTGATTGGAAATGAATTGCATTGCTTGTACATTAGTGCACATGTCTTTGGTCATGTCAAAGCAAATCTGTGAATCAGTTAACCTCCAATGGGAAATCAAAGTGGGAAAATGACTCCCGGTTCTTCGCCAGCCTCACAAGGATGTTTAGGCACGTTTTATATATATATCACGTATATATATGTATATGTGTGTATGTGTGTATATATATATGTCTCCTTACTTCATTTAAACCAATGCTACTCATAGGGTTTGTACTTGTACAATGCTTGGCACTCATTTCATAGATGGTTGATTTTTGTGCCAGCAAAATGCCTAAGGGACAGACATTCTTGTTCCTTGGTTACAGATGAAAGACAAATGCCCTGAGAAACCGCCAGTTGTCCACGTCTTATGACACTCACCCCAGAGGGCCCAACACTGGGATCACCACCAGCGGACACTGGTGTGGTATTGGCGTAGGTGATCTTGCTGGCCAAATACCTACGCGTTTATATTAGACACCAGCAACTTTTTCTTTCCTACAAAAAAATGAGGTTGAAATAGCAGCTCTGTGAGACCACTTAGAACATGGGGAGAAATACTTATAGCGAACGTCCTGTAAACGCTCCTCACGTGAGGGACGAGAACCAAACAACTTTCCGTGGGGGAGCTCATGTTCTGCCCCGCGAGCACACCCTGCCTCTCTCTGGATATCGTCGCCTACCTGAAAATATTCCATGTCTACTTATGCAGACATAATGACAGGTTTATTTTACCTTTGAATTGATGTATGACATAAACACAGTCAAATGCATGCATACTATTTGAACCACCACAAGTCCCACCCCCGGGGCGGGCCTCCTTGCAGGCAAGGCTCCCCGTCTCCACCAGAGTTAGCTACCACTGGGACTTCCAGCCCCATCAGTTCATTTTGCCTCAAGTGAACAATATTTGGTGAAAATTTGTTCTGCAAGTGTGAATGATCTGTGACAGCAGAGATGAGGGAACTTTGCCTCCCTTCCACAAGCCACTTTTGATGCTGGCTGTGCGCGGCTTGAAAGGCAGTAGGCAGGGTGCACCCAGCACGATGGATTGAGACGACGGACAGATGCCCAGGACTTCCTAACGTTTCTTAATTTCAGCAGGAGGACCCCTTCCTGCCCCGCACCCTTCCCCTGGTCTGAGTACTGTTGTTAAAGGAAGGTGGGAAGAAACATCGGAGGAATGCTTGTAGAGCAGTGTGTTCTTAGGGATAGAAGGCTATCTGTAGAAGCCACGTGGTGTGAAGGGGAAATGAAGAGAGGGTGTCGGGGACCTCCAGGAGGAAGTGGACCCTCTAGCCCAGTCTTGGAGGAACCTGGATAGACTGAAGAGGGACAGGGCCGGGCTGGGCAGAGTGGGAGGACGGTGCAGACAGACTTGCATCTGCAGATCTTTCCAGAACTCTCTTTAAATGCACTATGCAAGGTGTTTAGCTGCCTCAAATTCAGTTAAAAGGACTTCCACCATGGTCTTTGTTCCCTCCTCTAGAGTGACGAGCGACAGTTGTCAAAATCTTCCCAAGATCAGCCAGCAGAGGCCACGGTCCAAAACCATGGTGGGGAAGCCAGGGGGCGCCAAGCCCCTCCACAGGGAGCATCCTAAAGAGGTCGGGCCGGCTTTACTTGACGTTGGTAAAATTGCAGGTGGCTGAGAAACAGCCCCAAGAAAAAAGTCACATTTATTTGTTTATTGAGCACAATTTGATTTTGTTAAATTGTAGATTTTCTTCCAGCACACTGGGTTAAAAGGACGGGCAGATCCCCGGGCTTCCTAACGTTTCTTCACTTGGAAGGAGGACTCCTTCCTCCCCACAAGCTTTCCGTTGGTCTGAGTCCTGGGTGACAGGCCTTGAGGGGTGAGTCCTAGGCCCAGTCAGAGCAGGAGGGCCTGGTCCTCACGAAGCACAATCCTCCCGCTTGAGGAAACCGTAGGTGCCAGCTCTACCTGTCCTGAAGCGTGTCCCTGGGGTCCGAAGTGTAGGCCAGTGTAGTCTTGGGTGTGGCTGGGCCTCACAGTCTCCTGCTGGGTTTCTCCAAGGCGCACATGGTGGGTCACCACCCCAGACCTCCACACTGGACTTTCTGGGGAAAGAGATGGGTAGCAAGAGGAGAGAGCCCAGCAGGCGGGTGAAATCCTTGCCAAGAACCTTCTGGTTTAGGACAAAACATACCAGGTTTCAAAGGAAAGAGAACTAATGGAAATGGTGAAGAGGAATGAAAGAATGCATGTCGAAGCGGTCTGGTGGGATAGAAAGGCATCATCACAAAACTCAGTTGGTCAAAAGGCATCTCTCACCTGCAAGGAGGTTGTGTGGTCCTGGCCATTGCAAACTGGCTCAGGGGGAGGGGAGGTGAAGGGGGGCAGGATGAATCCCACAGGAGGCTGGCTAACTGTCGACTATGTTGCATCTCCAAACTCAGCCGCCCCTGCCCACAAATACTTCTGGTCCGAGGAGAAAAGACAGGCCAGTGAGTGGGCATGGGTGGAGGCCCAACCATTTCCTCCACTGCTTGTGCTCTCAGAGCCCATGGCTTCCTGGGACAGCTCCTCCTTCCTGGCACAGGCAGAGTTTATTCATCTTGTTGGGTCTGCACAGAAGAGGTTGAATCACACGTGGGAGTCCCCGTTTGCAGAATGGTGTGGGACGACGGGACGGGCAGCTGCAGCCAGCATCTCGAAGTTGCTTTCCGCAGCTGACTTCTCACTGTCTTCCTCTTTCTCCAGGAGCTTGTCAATCACACTCATAAGGAGAGTGCTGACTTTGGCTTAAGTATATCTGGAATCAACAAAGGCAGTGGAGAAGAAAACATCCACCCACCAAAAGTAAGTGGGACTCATGAACTGAACACTAAATGGAGGAATTCCCTTTTCTTTTTGAAAATGAAAAATTCTAAGTGTTATATTTGTCAAAGAGGAAAAGTAATATGTGATGATCAAAGGTTGGCTGTGGGGTGAATTGGCAAGGGACTGGCTGCGGATGAGACCCTGAGGTGCTGGTCTGGATCCCCCTCCTGGGTGGATGGACTTGAATGAACGGCCCCATCTCCAAGGGGCTCAGTTTCCCATTTGTAAATTGCTGGGTTTGGAAGAGATGGCTTCTAAGGTTCCTTTCAGCTTAAAAATTCTGTGATGACAGTAACAAAGTGCTCTGCGATACCTAAGGAGCTGTGGCCTCGCACTCATTCTTTTCTGCCCTGTCAGTAGGAGCTGACTAGCAGTGTTCCTTTCTCCTTGGAGATGTGGCTCCAGGCTTGAATGTAATTTCATGTGAACCAGGAAACCTCAGTTGATATAAGGCTGATCTTGTCCTCAATAGATATTTATCCCTTTCCTAATGAACCTCACGTCCTGATTCGTAAATAACAGTCTCTCAAACAGAAAGGACCCATATTGGGTAGTTGTAGGCCAAAGGTAGGTAAAAGTGGGTCACGTGGAAATAAAAAGCAGCATCGACACCAACGTGTTTCTCTTGATTATAACTTTTCAGGGTTGAATATCATTGAGTCATCTTTCTTTCTTCGATCGTACGGGACTGCTGACTTACCTCTGGCCAGTTCTTCTCAGGCAGACCAAACTCTGGGTGTGTGTGTCTGGAGGGGAACTGGGAGCATCTATCTCCCTGAAATCAAGGGGAGCCGCTTCATGGGCCAGAACTGGCTCCTTTTAGGCCCTCGATTATATGGGTGATTCCTGGAGGTGACACATTCGAATCACTGCTGCCCGTGGAGAAATACTTCCCTGCTCACCGTCACTACCTATGTCACGTTTTTGGTCACTTGTGTGCCCAGCAATGCTGCTCTCATGAACATCTCATGTTAATGTGAATGGATGTTTCTGATCAGGTCAAGGAAGGGGCTATTTAACCCAGCACTTAACCTTTGAAAGAATCTGGCTATAAATTCTCTTTGCAGCAGAAATGTCCTCAGGGTAAACTGTGGACGGTTTTCTCCCTAGCATTTCATAAGCTGAATGAGGGCATATGGTCAGGGGCCTATCTCCAAAATGGGTCTTTCATCACCATCTCAGAGCCCCTAGCTTCATGATTCCCAGGCCCCCGTGCAAATTTTGTAGATGTGCTGTTTCCAAAGGCACTAGCTTTGGAGTCAGCCTGCCTAGGTTCAAAGCCCAGGTCAGACCTTCCTGGCTGTGAATCTTGGGCAAGTTGTTTAATCTCTCCAAGGCTCATTTCTCTCATCTGTGAAATGGAAATAATCATAGTGCCCACTTCCAAGGTCATAATGAAGGGAGTGCCTTAGTCTTACGCCCAGCACATAATAAGCACTCAGTAAATGTTGGCTACTGTTACTGTCTTTTATTTTTTACAGGCATCCTTGCTTTTTCATTCTGCCTCTAGGGGAGACAGAAGGAGTATGGGTAGGGGAGACAGATATCTGGGTTTGAATCCTGGTCTTAAGTAACTTGTTAGCTGTGTGGCCCTGGGCAGATCATTTAACTTCTCTGGCCTTACCTCCACATCTGTGAAACTAGGATGCCATTCCCGACTAGCAGAAGTGTTAGAAGGATTGGAAATAATCCTCACAAGTACCTTGCACACGTGTTTTGTGCCAGGCAGTCTCCTGAGTGGTAAATGTACAGTGTAGTCCATAACTAGGAGCTATCAATATTCTTGTGCCAGTGAAGTCTTCCTGCATGGAATGTTTAAAAAGGATGAGACAATACAGGGGAAGTAGACATGTAGGAAGCAGATGGTGTGTCAGGAACTGACAAATGCTTGGGAATTTCATCCAAACCAACTCCATTCTGAAGAATTTCTTTATAACTTGTTTCTTTTTCCTAGAGTGCCCCAACGTGATGAAATCATCTTGTTCATTATTAGTGCAGTTTCTTTTTGAGGCTTTAAGTTTGCACTACATACCAAGGCACATAAATGTGTCTTAATTTAATGAAACTGAGCTATTAAGGTTAGTCTCCCCTCATGTTTTAATAGCCGTTTCAATAACTGTTACTCCCTTTCAGGGCCAAATCATTGACTTCCGAGGGCTGCTCACAGATGCCATAAAAGGAGCAACCAGCAAACTTGGCTTGAATAGCTTCGACTGCAACCCAGACCCTTCAGTAAGTGGCTAAGATGGGACATTCATCTTACAAACTGCCAAAATCCAGATGAACTTTGGGAATATAATTTTGAGTCCAGAGAAACCTTGAGATCAAGTCAAAGTTCATAGCAACCTGCCACCATTTGTGTCCTGGAGATCCGTGCCCTGTTTTTCTTCCCAAGTGATGAAGTAATATTGTAACGTTAGGCTTTCTATTCCTATTGTCAGGAACGATTGTTGAAACCTCTGAGTGCATTTATTGGCATGAACAGTGAGATGCGAGAATTGGCAGCCGTGGTGAGCCGGGTAAGATCTGATATTCAATTCACAAATTTACGGAGGCGGATTGGGGCTCCTGGAGCATTGTGGGCTGCTGCTTTTATTAATAACAATAAATATAATCATTTATTTATAAAGTGCCCCCACTTGCAAAGGCACTCATATTGTTTAGAGGCACAATAATGCATGATGAATAAATTATAGAATCGTAAAATTACAATATAAAAAGCCCACCATCTCACTATAGAGGCCAAGAAAACCCAAAGAGAAAAAGACTTAGAGTGGAAGGGACAGGTGAAAGGGTGTAGAGCCGAGCCAAGGCTTAAGGAAAGAAAGCCTCTCAGAGAAGGAAAGAGCACGTCTGCGTCTTGTTTAAACAGTCGAAGCCTAGAAATAGAGATGTTGGGAGTCTGATTTCCTAATTGGAAATTTTCATGAAGAAACAGATCAGTAGGAAGGATCTTACCATCCAAACTACTGATTTTTCAAGATTGGCCTCCAGAACCTAAAGACAGTGAAGTCTAATGGTTAACGACACAGGCTGTGGAACAGGTTGACCTGGATTTGATTCCTAGATCCTCCTCTTTCTAGCTGTGTGACTTCGGGCAAGTTCCTTGGGAATAGAATAGATTCCTGAGTTATAGGAGGTTTTTCTAATTTCCAGTGATCTTGTATTTAATGAAAGACTGAAACCTAGACAGGCTCAGAGAGATGTTTAAAATGATGCAAGAACTTTACATCTGCTCTGAGGTCATTAAGGTCTGCCAGGTCTCCTTTCAGCCCAGCATTTGTCCCCTGCACGCCTCTGATGTGTCAGCCATGTGCTGGTGGCTGGAAACACAAAGGTGAATGACTCAACACAGTCCTTGCCCATAAGGGTTTCTCGTCCCACGGGCAAGGTGCACTTTGGGAGCATAACGGATGGGTATTGTTGCGCCAAGGAGTGGGGAAAGTGTTAGGGAAGAAGATACACAGGAAACAGCCACGTGAAAAAAGAGTAGAAGAGGGTGGGGGGAGGCGTTCTGGGCAGAGGTGCAGACCTGTGAAATTGTAGCGCTTGTGCAGTGCTTCTCAGGAGCCACCTGGGACGCAAGGAATGGTGGGAGATGGGCTGGAGAGAGAGGCCAGGGTTCCTGCATGTAAGGGTGCTGCGAACAGGACCCAGGGCTGGAGTCAGTCTGTGGGAGACTGGGAATCTTCGAAAGTCGTCCATCAGGAGAATGGGGCAATCAAATGTACTTTTAGACAGCTTGTTCTAATGACAGTGTGGAAGGCTATCAAAGACATGGAGATAGGAAGACCAGCTCTGAAGTTATTGCCAGTGAGAGGATGAGGGATTGAGCCAGGCTGTGGTAATTAGGATGCATAAGAGAGCAGAGAAAAATATTTTTATACCCCCAAATCAATAGTCTTGTTAGTGTTTTTGCAAAAGGATACCAGGACTAGTGATAATAAAGTAGAGTAGAAGTGGCCTGAAAGGATTCCATTTGGAACCCTTCCCACAGTACAGTGGGAGGCAGTCGTGCAGACCCTGCTTGAATGCTGACAGGGATGGAAGCTCACCACCTCCTGAGGCAGTCCTGCTGAGTCTTGAGAACTTTTGATTGATATAAGGAGGGACTTCCTACTGGGAACTTAAACAGTACCACGTGGAATTCAATGTCAACTCTAGAAGAAGGCAAGGAATACTGCTATTATCTATGGATGCCTTGAACTCCAGGGTAGTTGAATCCCCACTGTGCGCCAAGCTTTTCCTAAGAAAGTGTGGTAATAAGAATGAGTGGGTGGTCCTTTAAAGACAGGGTGGTTCTCCCAAGATTTTGGAAGACTGAGACCTTTGTCAGCTCACCCAGGAATGGGTCATACATACATCATACACCATGAAAATCACCTGCATAAATAGTTTCTCTAATAAAATTTGTCACTTCTGGTGAAGGGAACTGGGAGGATGGGGGACAGAAGTAGAGGTATAACATCTCACCAGAATTTTTAAAATACGTTTGTATATTTTTGAACCATGTGCATGTATTATTTATTTAAAAATTAAATAAATATAAAAGTAGTTTCCAGATTGTTCTGTAGTCACTCAGAATGACTTTGGAAAAGAGGTGGGTTTTTTGTTTTGTTTTGTTTTGTTTTTGGCCGTAACACTCTAGACATTCAGCTTGCCCAAAACAGCTCCTACTGAGAAAGGCCCCTGAGTGACTGTTCTGATCATCTAGCGAAATTGAAGTTTGGAAACTGTAAATTAGTATCAGTAAAAGCTACCTTAATTGATTACCCTCAGTGGTTGCTGCAGGGCTCTGCTATGTGAGGGGAAGACTTTCGCTTGGTTGTTGGCTTCCTTGGATTTTGTAGAAGCAATTGCTCCTGATGGAAGTAGGGAGCGATCACTAGGGAAAAAGAGAAATTGGTTTCAGAGGAGCGTTATCTCTTTTAGGCAGCAAATTACGAAAGTGTTTTCGAGATCAAGGAGTAAGAGAGAGGGCAGGCAACGGCTAGGAACTATGTTTCAGAGTAAAAGCTAATGTAATTTGTAGGCATGTTCTGTAGCTTCTTTGATTACGGTTGTAAATCAGCATGGTTTGCTATTGACCGAAGACAGGTATAGTCCCTCATTAGAAGGTTTTTTTTTTTTTTACCCTAAAAGTACCATATTATATCAGCAATGTCTTCTTCAGGGAATATCACTGAACATTTTCATGACATCCCTTTGGTGAACTAGCCTCAGATTACAATGTGTATATATACACATGTATCTAATATGAAAAGTGTTTATCACAGGCACTTTATGTCCTATTGTAAGTCAGGTATTCTGCTGCTCCAATGTTTATTACAGCTGTGGAGGAGAACATTAGTTTTAACAAAATGATCAAATGTGCATTGCAGGACATTTATCTCCATAATCCAAACATAAAGTGGAGTGACATTATTGGACTCGATGCAGCCAAGCAGTTAGTCAAAGAAGCTGTTGTGTATCCTATAAGGGTAAGGATGGGAAGGAAGCCTCTTGGGAGATATTTCTGTTCATTATCCATTGGACAAGCTATATGTCATATACCCATCAGGAAGAGAATGACAGGGTGCTTTTCTGTCCACAAATTAACTTTTTGCCTGTGTCACAATATTTTGTCAACACTGGAGCACCAAGGCTCAGTCCATTCTAGGCAATTTGAAATCATGTTACATATTGGGTGAAGGCAGGTGTCTGCTCTAAGAGGTAATTTAAGATCTAAGACTCTATAGTATATATGATTTGTCAGTTACTATAGGTTCAAATCAGCCTGCCTCCCTAAAAATATTTAGAGTAGAAATACCTGCCATAAGAGAGAGCATCTGACTTTGTTTGCATAGATCTTCCCCCTGCCCCCAACACCCCCATCATTGGGGGCTTTGCTTTCAGCTGGTTGTAAAGACTAGACAGCCCCTTCCAGGGCACTGGCCAATAGAGCCATAGGGCTGTGCTCAGCTTATTCCTGACAAAGTTTTGTGCAGAGTGGCTCACTAAATAGGAAGAAAAATAGAAAAACAAGACTCTTCATGTTTGGTTTACAACAGTGGTGATGAGAAGGTCAGTGTACCACATGGCTTTTGCTGTATAGCAGACCACCCCAACACTTAGTGCCTTAGAATGACAATCATTTATTTGTTTGCAATTCTGTGGGTGGGCTCTTTGGGCTGGGCTTAGCTGGGCCAGCTTGGCTCTTTTCCACGTGATGTTGGTTGGGCTCACTCACACGTCTGGGGCATCTGGGGTGGCTGGAAAAGCTGGAAAAGCTGTGAAAGCTGGGATCACCAGGCAGCTGAGGCCTCTCTCTGCCTCTCGTCCTCTGGCAGGAGAGCCCAAGTCTTGCTCACACGGTGCAGAGAGTTCCCAGACAGAAGCAAGAAAGGGCAGGACCCAATCCGTGAGCCTTTCCCGTGTCTCTTCTCATATTCCGTATATTTGCTCGTCTCTATTTTCAAGTCTCTTCTTCTATTTGCTAATGTCCCACTGGCCAAATTCACAAGGCAAAATCCAGATTCAAGCGATAGACAGATATCCTCTCCCTCTTGGTGGAAGGAGCTGCAAATAATTTGTGGCCATTTTTTGTAATCTCCTGCAGTTAGGATTACAGATTTACTTTATTGAATAACCTATTTATTCTTACCACTGCGCCCTTGCAGCCCCTGATTTTTGGATGCTTCTTTTTGAATGGGACAAAATCAGTAAATTTGGACTGTCTTCCCTTTCTTCCTTCCTGTGTTCAGACATGGGGGTAAGAAATATACTGGTGTTCAGAATTAGTAGAAATGTATTTATTCCCTGTTTCCTCTGAGTGGCTCTATTGTACAAGACTTCTTGTACGAAAGAATAGAACTGCCCAATCAGACTCTGGTTATCTGTTATCTCCATGGTATTAGAAGTTCCACATGATGTCAACATTTTGACATTAGCATCAGCAAGAAACTAATAGCTAGTTATAATTTTACTATTATTTTTCCTTCTCCTTGGTTCTCTATCAACTCCAGATGGCTTGAGTTTGAACTAATGGGAGAGACTCACTGAAAGTCCACGCATGTCCTGTTTGGAGTCAGTGTCTCATAATGTATTCTGCACTGAATGTTTGCAACTTCCAAATCAGGCTTCACCATAGCTTTGAGCTTTATTCACATACACTTTTGTATGTTGGTTCTAGTATGTATCTTATACTAGTATGTATCTAGTATGTATCTTATACTAGTATGTATCTAGTATGCTCTGCATATATGTCGGACTCTGGGGGAAATGATGTTATGCATGTGAGAAATGACTATTGAAACGGAGAGAAAAGTACCTACATATGCCTTTCTTCTCCTTAAAATAACTGCTCTTTTAAAAAGTGACAAAAATTAAGCCATGCATCCTATCAAGTGTGAAGGTAAAATTGGGATAAGTAAGATATATATATATATATATATATATATGTATAGAGAGAGAGAGAGAGAGAGAGGGAGGGAGAGAGGGAGGGAGGGAGGGAGGGAGGGAGGGAGAGAGAGAGAGAGAGAAAAAGCCAGCCTTAAAAAAAGGAAGGCCTGGGCTTCCCTGGTGGCACAGTGGTTGAGAGTCCGCCTGCCAATGCAGGGGACATGGGTTCATGCCTTGGTCCGGGAAGATCCCACATGCCGCGGAGCGGCTGGGCCCGTGAGCCATGGCTGCTGAGCCTGCGCGTCTGGAGCCTGTGCTCCGCAACGGAAGAGGCCGCAACAGTGAGAGGCCCGCGTACCGGAAAAAAAAAAAAAAAGGAGGGCTTGACGCAGAGTTGCATGTGTTTCACCCTAGCTCCCCTAGCTTGCCTGAGCTCAGGGCGCGCAGGCTGACGTACCGATACTAAACCTCATCCTTGTTCCTTGCTCCCATAGTACCCACAGCTGTTTACAGGAATCCTTTCCCCCTGGAAAGGACTGCTGCTCTACGGACCTCCAGGTAAAGGGCTTTCTGTTTTGGCCTTGGTATAAAGCGTGTGTGCAGAGGACAAGTTGCCCCATCTGTCCTTACTTCAGGGCTGGGGCAGTGCTTGCTGAGTAACCACCTCCTGTTTTGCTTGTGTGACTGCCTTCTGTCTGCAGGCAGAGGAATGGAGCTCGAGGGCCGCTCATATATTTTACCCACATGTGATTCTAGGTACAGGAAAGACTTTGCTGGCCAAAGCTGTGGCTACGGAATGCAAAACAACCTTCTTTAATATTTCTGCATCTACCATCGTAAGCAAATGGAGAGGGGATTCAGAAAAGCTTGTTCGGGTAGGGATTCTTGATTTTGGTTTTTTAGAATAAGTTCTGGCAAAATACCGTGGTACAAAATGAGGTTATATCTTATTTGTTTTAAGTGATTTGTATGTTCAAATTTATCCTGGATCTTAATTACCAAAAACCTGGGAGGTAGATTGACTACTATGTGTGGCTATCAGTCATGCCCCTATCATCAAACATGATCTCCCTTCCTTTGGGAATTTGACCAACAGCCCTTTTGCAATTCATGTGACTTGGGAATAGAAGCTGGAAAAAATTGTCTCTGAAGTGGTCTATTATTTCTTCATTCAAGAAGCATTTATTATTAAGCATGTGCAGTATATTTAGTTAACATTTATTGAGAGGCTACTATGGTATGCTAGTCCCTATACTAGATACTCTAAGGAAGAATCAAGAAACTTAAAACTTAATTATTCTTTCAGGTTCTCTGAGCAACTTTCCTTTGCAGAGCCCATAGCCTGTAGGGATTTTTTTCTTCCCTTCAGAGATTGTTTCCATCTTTACAATATCTCATTCATAGTATATGGTATATTTTATATTATAAAATTTTACTATATCTTCCAGTCACCTTATGAGAACACTTGTTTTTTGATTTATGCCTCAGTGTAAGGTAGGTCCTGCTTAGAAATCCTGTTAAACTATTGCACTCTGTAGGATGACTGATAAGTAATCAATACAAAGTGGATAAATATGATATATTTCCTGAAAAGAAATTACTCTAAAATATTATGCTTAAATTACATTACTTTGGATAGACTTATTTTCGAAATATTGTGGCTTATTTGGAAGTGATAATAAAATATTTTTAAAGGATTGATTTACCTAAAATAACCTATTACTTATTACTTTGTGATTGTTCTCAAGTTACTTCAAATGTGTAAGTTTTTATAAATTCTTATCACCCCTACCAGATTGTAATTCATGGAAATCTATGTTGACATCTTCTATTTCATTGTTCTTCATCTTGAGTCTAACTCAGTGCCAGACAGGGTTTAATTTTAGCTGCTCCTAAATTTATGGGTTCCATGTGATTCTAGTTAGCTAGATTTCCATTAGCTTAAATCCAACAAACTAGAATTCTTATCAGCCTGAAGACTTTTCTCTTTAACATTCCATTTCTGCGTGATGAGGAACAACAAAACTTACAAGGTGCCCCCAGAATCAGTTTAGATTCATCTCCTGTTATGAAAAGTGGTGTTTTGAACTATGAGCACAAAACACTGCAAGGTGCTCAGAGGAAGATTCCCTGGACAAGACTCACCCAGGCAAAGAAGAAATTCAGATGTTTAATGAATATTCTGGGTTTTTTTTGTTTTGTTTTGTTTTTGCGGTATGCGGGCCTCTCACTGCTGTGGCCTCTCCCGCTGCGGAGCACAGGCTCTGGACACGCAGGCCCAGTGGCCACGGCTCACGGGCCCAGCTACTCCGCGGAATGTGGGATCTTCCCGGACCGGGGCACGAACCCGTGTCCCCTGTATCAGCAGGCGGACTCTCAACCACTGCGCCACCAGGGAAGCCCTAATGAATATTCCTAACAAAGATTTAAACTAAATGGACTTTCTTGTTTAATGTTGAATAGCCAGAAAAGTCATTTAACTAGAATGCTCCATTCTGTGTGAGCATTTTATTTAACTCAAGTTTTCCTCTGCTTCAGTATTGTTTTGCTAGACTTCTAAGAGTTAGGAAATGATTCCGCCCCCAATTTTTTCCCCTTCCTTTACCATACATTTAAAAAGTAGCCTTTCAGGGACTTCCCTGGTGGCGCAGTGGTTAAGAATCCACCTGCCAATGCAGGGGACACAGGTTCAATCCCTGGCCCGGAAAGATCCCACATGCCACAGAGCCACTAAGCCCGTGCACCACAACTACTGAGCCTGTGCTCTGGAGCCTGCGAGCCACGACTGCTGAGCCTGTGTGCCACAACTACTGAAGCCCGCGCACCTAGAGCCCGTGCTCTGCAACAAGAGAAGCCACCGCAATTAGAAGCCCATGCATGGCAACGAAGAGGAGCCCCTGGAAGAGTAGCCCCCACTCGCCGCAACTAGAGAAAGCCAGAAAGCCAGAAGGCCCAGGTGCAGTAATGAAGAGCCAATGCAGCCAAAGAAAAAAAAGTAGTCTTTCTGAAAAAAATAGTAAAAAAGACCCCTGAGCCTTCTCCCTGGAGGAAACTACTACAATTGCTTTCCAGAACATTTATTTATATCTACATTAACATCAACAACTGTATCTCGATCTCCCTCCCTTTAAGATACAAGTAGGAACATGGCACACATACTCTTCTGTACCTTGTGGGTTTTTTCACACTTAACAATGTAACTTGGATATTGTTCCACACTATTATAGATAGACAGAACATGTTTTTAATATGTCTGCATGACACTTCATTGCATGGTTGTACCAAAACGTGTTTAACCAATCTTTTCTTAATACACATTTAGGTTGTTTCCAGTCTCTTGCTATTATGAAGAAAGCTACAGTGAAGAGTCTTTCTATACACGTGTCTTTGCATATAGTGTAGTGTAGGACAATTTCTTAGAAGTAGAGTTGCTGGGTCAGAAGGAAAGAAAACCACTGATTGCCAAATTCCCTGCCGACAGGGTTGCACCAGCTTACATGCCCATCAGTGGTGTGTGTGTTTGCTTCCTCACACCCTGGCCAACACCATGTAATACCCATATTTAAAAATCTTTGCCAGTCTGATAGTGAAAGTAATATTTAAGTGCTCAAACATGCATTTCTTTCATTCTGAATGAATTTGAGCATCTTTCTATAGGTTTAGAAGATATTCATATTTCTTATTTTCTATGAAATACATTTTTTGGATATTAAAAAATAATTCAAAAGGAAAACAGGACTTCCCTGGTGGCGCAGTGGTTAAGAATCCGCCTGCTCATGCAGGGGACACGGGTTCGAGCCCTGGTCCGGGAAGATCCCCTATGCTGCAGAGCAACTAAGCCCGTGAGCCACAACTACTGAGCCTGTGCTCTAGAGCTCATGATCCACAACTGCTGAGCCTGCGTGCTGCAACTACTGAAGCCCGCGAGTCTAGAGCCCGTGCTCTGCAACAAGAGAAGTCACCGCAGGGAGAAGCCCTTGCACCACAACGAACAGTAGCCCCCGCTCGCCACAACCAGAGAAAGCCCGCATGCAGCAACGAAGACCCAAAACAGCCAAAAATAAGTAAATAAATAAATAAATAAAGTAATTAATTAATTTAAAAAAAAAGGAAACCAGATAACTCTGCTAATGCTAATCTGGAAGGATCTTATCTTCTGTTCTTTCAGAAATTACTCTTATTTTCTGAGCTCCTGGAAAGAGCCTCACCTGGAAAACCTTGGTCATGCTGTCAAGATTCTTACAGTGAAGCTTTCAGATAAAGAAAGCCCTTCAAGGCCTTCCCCTAAATCAGAGACGCTTTCCTACCATTTGCTTCTCTTTCTATTCCAGTTAAAGAGTTATTTATAGGGAGCCCTTGGTTACGTTTCTCCCTCCCCTCCTAATGTTCATGTCTCTTAGGAGTGGATGCTATTGAGTAGCTGAGTGGTCTCTTTAGCAAATGCACACACCTGTTGCTGCTCACATCTTTCAACATTCCACCCTCCCCCAGTTGTGTGATTTAACTTCCTCCAAGAACTTCTGAAAATTTTAGACTAATGCTTCCCAAGCACTTACCCAGGGTTCTATATATTCTCTGGCAGTGGAAGGGTAGTGGTGTGGTCCATGTGGAGACATAGGCTCCAGACGTGGTTCTCCTTCCAGCAGGATGTTTGGTCTTATCGAGGCTGTTGGTCTCTCTGCACTTTGGGGAGCTCCTTAAAAACGTGTAAAAGTGTTCTAATATGCCATTTTTCATTGGGTAGATTGCTGCTGTTGTAATCATCCTTAATACCAGGTATATTTGAGCTTTTCTTTTTGTGACAGGAAGACAAATTACCTGCTGCTAATGAGTTGGTCTCTGTTGTGTCTAAAAAACATTTGTGATGAGTGTCCCGGCATTGACACTGTTCTCTTAAGCTCACTGGGCTGAGCCAGAAATAGGATTCTGTGAAAGGAAAACACTTGCGCATGAGCATAGAGGGACCACACACACACAAGCAGCAGTGAAGGTGAGGAGTTTCCCATTCAGTGACAGGGAGGCCTGTAAGGGACGACCTGCTACTACTATGAAAACCACAATCTGGCCTTTTCTGAGCCCTTCCCCTCTTATTTATTCTGTGATGCTTTGCTAGTGCTAAGTGACACAGAGAGTAAATCTCCTATGCCTATTAAAGAACATCTAAGTCTCTAATTCTTTCTTTTCTAAGTCTCTAATGCTTTCTTTAGAGACTTTTCTAAGTCTCTAATGCTTTCTCTGTCTCTAATGCTTTCTCTGATCAACCAGGGAAGAATTGTATATGGTGCTCAAGAGATTAGTTTCAGGGTTTTTTAAAAAAAGGTATAGTTTTTTATACTCTTTTCATCACCACTACATCTCCCTTTAGAGCTCTCGATTTTGTTTTTATGGCTGTTCTTTTGCTGGTTGCTTTCCTGTTCTTATTCAGTCTATAATATTTTATTATGGAATGGAACATTTTATTCAATTGGGAATTGCCTTCAAGTACCTGAGCCTACCAAACAGCAGTGTTGGGGACCCCGTGGAGTAATTTGGTGAGCAGAAAGGGCAAAATTCTTTGGCTTTGTTGCCCATGACCGGAACTCTACCCTTTCTCTGCAGTTCTTCCTTCCGAGAATAACCTTATTGTCTCTAAGTGGTAAGGGAAAAAAAATTATTAACTGATTTTACGTATTCCAAGGCTTTTGTGTCCATATGGAACATGTTATTGGCGGGGGGTCTCAAGGGTTAACTAACAAATTAGCTAACAAACTAACTAACAAAGTTCAGGAACTGAGTTTTATCTTAAGCTCTCCCATTTATGATTAGTAACTTAAAAAAATAAATTTATTTATTTTTATTTATTTAGTTTTGGCTGTGTTGGGTCTTCGTTGCTGCACGTGGGCTTTCTCTAGCTGTGGCGAGCGGGGGCTACTTTTCATTGCAGTGCATGGGCTTCTCATTGCGGTAGCTTTGCTTGTGGTGGAGCACGGGCTCTAGGCGCATGGGCTTCAGTAGTTGTGGCACGTGGGCTCAGAGTTGTGGCTCGTGGGCTTAAGAGCGCAGGCTCAGTAGCTGTGGCGAACGGGCTTAGTTGCTTCACGGCATGTGGGATATTCCCGGACCAGGGATCGAACCTGTGTCCCCCTGCGTTGGCAGGTGGATTCTTAAGCACTGCGCCACCAGGGAAATCCTATGATTAATAACCTTGAGCTAACCACTTACTCTCTCTGGCTGTAATTTTACCAAGTGGTAAATGGAAATAATTGGACCATGGGGTAGTGCTAGGGAGAAGTAACTGTAATGATTATAAAGTTATTGTGAAATAACAAAGTGAAGCATAAATGCTTAATATTACAGCTATCCTAAGCTTTTAATCTCTGGGAGCATCTGAGAACTTTAAGTATATGAATTAACAAGTGGTTGCTTTTCTCCTACCCAGGTGTTATTTGAACTTGCCCGCTATCACGCCCCCTCCACCATCTTCCTGGACGAGCTGGAGTCAGTGATGAGTCAGAGAGGCACGGCTCCTGGGTAACAGACAGGGTTTTTTTGGTCATCACTTCTCCCCTCTCGTAAGTGTGTTTGACGGTCGGAAGCCCATCGACATTTACCAGCAGAATGAGCCTATTAATAAGCCCACAGATTTTCTGCAGACACACGGAAAGGTCTTTAAATTAGATCATGTTAACTGAATAGCTGATTTAAATAGTTTTTATAACCAGAGGAAGTGTAATTCTCCCTTGCCCTTTCCCCACAGAGTGGATTTCAGGCCTGAAGATCACCCAGCCCCTGATCCCAGGCTGCCATAACCATCCTGCTGGCTCCAAATAGCCCCCCGTGAACACCTCCCCTGGAGCCAGAGGGGCTGCCTGGGGGGAACGGGGCTACCAAGGGCTAAGCCCTGAGAGGCAGCCCTGGACAAGGCGTGTGAGGCCAGGGAAGCCGCCACTTCTCTGTGACACCAGACTGTGGCTCAGCCGGACCGATTTTAAATATGTCACATATGTTATCTCTAAAGATTAAGTGTCCACTAATGTCTGCAGCAGGCAGAACACATCCCAGACTGTAATGAGGTTGTGTGTGTGTGTGTGTGTGTGTGTGTGTGTGTTTTAAGAACACCTTTCTGTCTTCATCAGAGGTGTTTTTCTTTGAAACTTTTTACTAAACTTGGTATCCCTGGCTTGAAAAAACAGCTCTCAGGGAAAACTCAACACAGCTGCATTTATTGATGGCTTCTAATGGTCTATCATCAAGGCAGAACTAATATTAATAAAAAGTAAACAATTATCTTGTTGGAAGTATAACTAGAATATAATTTATGAAATTTTACTTATTAAAAACCATTTTCCCAGCAGAGAAAAACAACCATCAAGATGCATCCAAGATGCATGGGATTCATGTCGTTGATTGAAATGCAACTGTTTCTATGGCTTCATGGGTGCTAGTCAGCCCCAGGCTAGGTGATCTGCCTCTCCAAAGGGGGCCTGGCGGGAACAGGCAGCTGCCCGGGGGCCTGGCTGGGAGCCCACCAGGCCGCCCTAGTGGTCACTTCCTCTGCAATGCCCTGTGCTCCTGGCCTGCCTTACTGCAGTGACACTCGCCCTTACATGCACGCTGCCCACCTCCATCCCCAGGGCCCTCCACAGCGTTGATTGAGCTACTTTGGAAACTTCATCTACCAGCCTTGAGTGTGTCAGTTTCCTTGTCTGGAAGTTAAACACTAAAACGAGAGTCTTCAAAGGATAAAGGAATAAGGGCAGGTGGTCTGAAGACTTTGGGGGTCATGTTATGTTAAAAGAATAGTAATTATGTGTAAATGCTAGATAAATATATAACGATATTTATATTTCCTCTTAGATAGAAAGGGGCACAGTTCTTAAAAAACCCATAAGCCTAATTTGGGCTGCCACCATATACAGGCAGAGATGAGAAACTGAATGTTGTGTTGTGCTAGAAAGGCACTTTTTTTTCCTTTTAACTTGATCTACATGAGAGCCTGCTGGAGCTGGTCAGGACTTTGAGCCAGTTTTGATTGTGCATGTCCTATGGTGTAGTGACCTCTTTCTTGGCTGGAGGGTCTCAGCAGTGAGGGTGGTGGGAAAATCAGAGGATGAATTTGCACAGAAAACTGCCTCTATTCTGCTGTGCAAGGAAAGCCTAGTTTCCGTGTCCTTATCTTGTCTCTTATTAGAAGAGAATGAAATATTGTGTTGTGGTTCATCTCTTCTTGGACAGTTTATGTCCATACATTATACTAAAAGAAATAGTGTGTGTAAAGTACTTTCATGCCTGCTATATAAATGAAAAGGATTATTCTCAATGAAGCCATTTTTTAAAAGGGTAAATGGTACGGCAGGTCGACACAGTGGGGCTGCCTTTTTTAATCTACTAGTGCCACTGTCTCCCCTTCGGTTATTTTCTGGTTCATTGTCAACCTTTGTTTTTCTTTTCAATATCATCATTATATTCATTTACTTCCTTTCTGTTACTGTTTGAAAGTAGTACCAATTGCTTCTTTTCTCCAACCCTGGGATGAGTAGCTCCTGAGAATGCGGCAGGGAAGGGGTTAGTTGTCAGAAGGGAACCCGGTCTGCCGTCACTGAGTCCTTGCTATGAGTGTCACTCTGGTCATGAAAGCAAAGACTCTGCCTCTTGGGAGCATCTCACCTTCTCGTCTTTCTCTAGGGGAGAGCACGAAGGAAGCCTGCGGATGAAGACTGAGTTACTGGTGCAGATGGATGGGCTGGCCCGCTCCGAGGATCTCGTGTTTGTCTTAGCAGCCTCCAACCTGCCATGGTAAGAGATCTAGAGAGTACATTCTGAATGCATTTTCATGAGCCACTGAGTACAGATGAAGATATTATACTGAGCACTTCAGGAAAAGTCCTCTTGTTTGGTTCCAGCCCTGGAAGATGAAGCTGAAGGCTTTCCTGGTCAAGTCCTCAATCCTTGCTACTTGTACCGTGAAAGAATCTGCCTGAACAGAAGGAACATAGGTCAGGGCTACCACTGACAATATTTAAAATGGAGACTCTGAGTTTAAAGCCAAATTATTAAATGTGTTTAAGCAGGGGTTTGGCAGAGAACTGTAAAATGCTAAAATCTGCAGGACTCAAAGAATATTCCAGAAATAACATGTTTGGATTTTAACATGTTAAAATTAAACTTTAAGTTGGGAGGAAAATCTTTACCTTAATGTTGCGCAGTAAATAGGAAGCTAAATAATATCTAATTGAAAATATAATCTACTCTCAGAGTCTGTTATTCAGACTGTATCCCAGAGTAGTTTAAGACCAATTCTAGAAGCAGAATTGGGAAATAAGAGATGTTGACTAGAGAAAAATAATATCTACTTGGAGAGAATATTTTAAAAAATAATTATAATCCCTTTATAGTTACAAGAATATTTTCACATACCTTGTTTCTTTTGAGCTGCAGATAAGACAGGAGCCAGATAAGGAAATGCTGCTCTTGCCATTTGCAGAGTGGGTACCAAGGTCAAGGGAGGTCAGTCCACCCAAAGTCAACATCCTATGTGCGGCAGAGCTGGGACTCGTGACACTCTTCCCCTTCCCCCTACCTCGTCCATTTCTGTTTCTACATTCCAAGGTGAAAAGAGACACCCTTCTGCCCGTGCATGCTGATCATCTAGGCTCCCAGAGAAGTCGTCACTGGCAAGAGGTGATGATGTTCATGTGTAATCTGTTATTTTAACTATATTCATAATTTCAGCCCAGCTTCAACTCTTCTCAAATTTATAAGACTTTTCTAATGTGCTAAGGTGATCAGCATTTTACATTGTGAAGAGAGAGGTGTTTACACACAATGTTAAAGTTGAATCCACACAGAGAACCATCATTTAAATGTGGTGGTGAAGTCCTTTAGAGAAAGAATCTCCATTCCTTCACCTGTTTGAAAGAGGGTTGATCATAACCTCTTTACTTATGACCCAGGGGGACCGTGAGAGTCAGCTGAGGAGGGTGGGTGAAAACTGGACAGCTTCGTGCACGGCTCCGGGAAGGGCTGTGCCCCGCAGGGAGGAATAGAGAGCCCTTACCTCCCAGCGAAACCTGGGCTTAGCTGAGGAGGTTATAGTGCTGCCGCAGTTTCCCTGAGGTGATCAGTTGTTGGGAAACCTCACATAAAATGGTTCAGAGAGGAAAAACAAAAAGCTAGTAAGCAATCAAAAATAAAGAAGCCTAGAAGGGTTTTTCTGAAAGAATTGCCTCTCCTCATGTCAAATGGCAAATACATATGTGCTTTTGAGCTTGGATTCCTTGACATCACAGATTGCATCCTTTCAGCATATCTGGGAACCGGTAAGTCCTACCCATTCTTGAATGTCGCTGGGTTGAAAAAAAAACTTTTTATGATGAAAAATTCTAGACAAACACTAAAGAGAAAAGAGCACAATGAACCCACCATTTTCTAGTTTCCATAACTAGCATCTTGCCCAATTGATTTAATCTATTGCTGCCTCCTCTCGTTTTGCCGCAACATTTTAAACTGTATCCTAGATTCTTATGTTATTTCTCACATATATATACTTCAGCATACATCTTTAAAAAAAATAAGGACATTTTCTTACATTATCACAGTGTCATTATCAACCCCAACAAAATTAACAGTAATTGCTTAGTATCCTCTAATACCCAGTTTATATTCAGATTTCCCATATTGTTCCAAAAATGTCTTTTTACAGTTGGTTTACTGAACTGGTAACCAAACAAGATTTGCATTTTGTAATTAGTTGTTCTCTTAAGTATCTTTTAATCTAGAACAGACTCCCTCTTTTTTTCCCCCACTTGCTATTGACTTGATTGCTAGGGAGGTTGTCCTGCAGAGTCTACACTTTCTGGATGTGGCTCACTGTATGCTCATGGTAATACTTAGCTAGTTCTTCTTGCCCTTATAATTACTCTAGACTAAATGATAGCTGGAATTATTCTCTACCGTAGAACTTTGCCCCATCCAATAGGGTTATTTGGTTACCCTGAAATGTAGTTCATACTTGAAAATCAGAATTCTTTCTCTTTGATTTTTAGAGTCATGAGTTGTGCCCTAGCAACCTCCAGTGGTAACCAATGAGTCAGTCTCCCTCCCTCCCTCCCTCCCTCTCTCTTTCTCTCTCTCTCTCTCTCTCTCTCTCTCTCTCTCTCTCACTATGATCTCATGACTTGTTTGGTATAACATCATTAGTTTTTTTTTACAGCTTTATTGAGATATCGCTCACATACCATACAATTCACCATTTAATGTGTACAATTCATGGTTTTAGCTATATTTATATGATTATACAATCGTCACTACAATCAATTTTAGAATATTTTTCTTTACCCTGAAAAGACACCCTGTACCCATTAGCAGTCATCCCCATCTCCCACCCCCAGCACTAAGCAACCACTAATCTATTTTCTGTTTCTATAGATTTGCCTATTTTTATACCTCTGAGTGCAATTATTATGGTAACTCTATGTTTAATTGAGGAGCGACCAATCTGTTTTCCAAAGTGGCTGCACCATTTTACATTCTTACTAGCCATGGATGAAAGTTCCAGTTTCGTCACATCCTCATCAACACTTGATATTCTCTGTCGTTTTGATTATAGTCATCCTAGTGGATGAGCAGTGGTATCTCCTCTCTTTGATTTGCATTTCCATGATGACTAGTGATATTGAGCATCTTTTCGTGTACTTATTGGCCAATTGCATATCTTCTTTGGTGAAATGTCTTTTCAAATCCTTTGTCCGTTTTTGAATTATTGAGTTATAAGATTTGTTTCATCCTCTATCAGATTTGTAGATATTTTCTTCTGTTCTGTGGCCACTAGTCTGTCTTCCCTCCCTCCCTCCCTCCCTCTCTGAATTTTTTGTTCCTCTTTCTCCATGCCTTTGCTAAACTTCCCATGTCTGTCCCATTTCCCAAGCTCCGAGCCTTTCAGAAGACCCTGTAACTGGTTTTTCTAGAGCAGCGCTGTCTAATAGAAATATAATGTGAAGCACACATACTTAAAAAATGTCTAGTAGCCACGTTAAAAATTATCAAAAGAAACAGATAATATGCAATTTTGATAACATATTTTATTTAACCCAATATATCTAAAATACTATCATTTCCATATATAATCAATATAAAAATTATTGTGATATTTACATTCTCTTTTTCATACTAAATCTTTGAAATCCAGTGTACACTTTATACTTAGGGCACGCTTCAGTTTGGACTAGCCTTGCTTCAGGTGCCCAGTAGCCACCTGTGGTCGGCAGCTACTCTGCTGGACAGGGCAGATCAGAGACTGATTGTCAGCCCCCATGCTGCTGTGGCAGAGATTGATAACTGCCTCCCAATATTTTTTTTTTTTTTTTTTGCGGTATGCGGGCCTCTCACTGTTGTGGCCTCTCCCGTTGCGGAGCACAGGCTCCGGACGCGCAGGCTCAGCGGCCATGGCTCACGGGCCCAGCCGCTCCGCGGCATGTGGGATCTTCCTGGACCGGGGCACGAACCCGTGTCCCCTGCATCGGCAGGCGGTCTCTCAACCACTGCACCACCAGGGAAGCCCCTGCCTCCCAATATTTACTTCATCCTTCTACTTTCATAACAGAACCCCAACTTTTGGATTCTATTTCTTAGCTTCCCCTTCTGTTAGGTGTGGCAGGGCCAAGCTTCTTTGTCATTTGCACAAGGTGACCCAGGCTCAATTTGATATTCTGCTCCAGACCTGGAATCAGCCATTGATTCACAGAGCCCTGGTTCCCTTTAATGGGAAATATATTTAGAGATCACAGTCTCACAGTTATGGGTGTTCCTTGCTACTGGATTATCATTGCTTCCTGGCCTTTTGATTGGGCAGAGCTAGGAAATACATACCTAGTTTTAAAAAGAGGCAAATGATGAGTTCATACTAATATTTACCACTCAAATTTAAGATTACAAGGTTTTTAAATTATTTGATTTTATATTTGTGTCTTTTCTCTAATTGTGAACATTTTAGTTCTTAACAACATTAATATAATTGTTATTCACTTTATCCTAATATGTAGATATATTTTATATTTGTGACTATAACAGAATTTTCAGTAATAATACCAAACCTATCATAACAGTAACATTTTGATGAAGAAAATGGTACAGACCTGGCATAACTAAGATGGAAGAGCTAATTCTGGATTTTTCATCTTCAGCACTCTTGACATTTGGGGCCAGAGAATTCTTTGCTGTGGGGCCTCCTGTGCGCTGTACCATGCTGAGCAGCATCCTTGGTCTCTCCCCACTAGATGCTGGTAGCATCACCCCCCGTTGTGACCGCCAAATAGGTCTCCAGACATTGCCACATGTTCCCCAGGGAGGGGGGCAAAATTACCCCCGGCTGAGGCTCACTGGACTAATGGAAGGAATGACAGACATTATTTAGAAAGACATTATTTAGAGACAGACTGTCACATCCTCCACAAATAAACTGTCAAGTTTTTTTTAAGAACTCCATAAAATAACTGAACTTGGTTTACTTACACAAAAAGCGGCATATTATAGAAATTGTTCTGTATTTTTATTTTTTCCATAACAAAATGTTCTGGAGATCTTTCCAAATAAGTACAGAAAGTTCTCCCTCCTTCCCTTTGTAGCTGCGTGTATTCCATCTTGTTCATATGATAATCTACCCCAGTCACCTACTGATGGGCATTTGGGCTGTTGCTACTCTTTTGCTCTTATAAGTAATGTTGCAGTGAGTAATGGTGTGCATGTATCACTTTGCGTGTTTGCCAGTGTATCTTTGGGGAAGGTTCCTGGAAGTAGAATTGCTGGGTCAAAGGGTTAATGTGCATGAAATTATAGTAGAGATTTTTGCCAAATTTCCCTCCATAGAGGTTGTACATTTTGTATTCCCACCAGGGTCCTGCTTTCATTACTTAACATTATAGTAAGAACATTTCCAACGTCATTAAATAATCCTTGAAAATTGGATTTTGTAATGGCTGCCCAAAATTCCCACATGTGAATATACCACAATTTAGTTAATCATTCCTTTCCTGTTGAACATAAATGATGCTCCCAACTTTCTCTATTATAAATAACACTGAAATGAACTTCCTTGAATAAAAATCTTTGACCAACATCTAGTTATTTCTTGAGTACAGATTTCTGGAAGTAGGATTGCTGTATGAAAGGGCATAGTTTTTATTTTTAAGTATTTTGCTACATACTGTCCAACTCCTTAAATTAGGAAATAGTATATTTTTATCAAGAGTATTGGGACCAAAAAAAAAGGAGTATTGGGACAGACTTTTATTTTGGCTTCAGGGTCTTAGATGAGGGAATAAACTTATCTGATTCAAGCAATCTATGCTTGTTGGGGAAATAACTAAATTATACCAAACTATGTAAAAATCCAGTCGTAAAATCCCCAAAGAAATTCTTTATGGTTGATTAGTGGTATTTCTTATCTACAGCATCTTCCAAGGCATTAGGCTATCACCTACTGCTTGTTAACTTATCACTTTCCCTAGACAAGTCCATTCTGTCTCAAAGGGCTAGTCATTTTCTCCCTTCTCAGCAGTGAGGTGGCGTGCAGCATCTTGGTTTATTCAGTGCTTCTCCTCCGAGGACCTCCTTCCTTGATCTATAGCATCACAGAAAGGACAAGAAGGAAGCAAGAAATAACAGCTCATCTGTGTCATTTGATGTGTAAATTAGCAATGAGAAGAATAACGAATGCTGCATATTTAATATTACCACTTAAAGTAATAGCCATGGAAGAAATGTTTAACAAGCACAGCTAGTATTGTTGAGTATTCACAAACTCAGGCCTAGGAGTACAGAGGGAAACAAAATACTGAACAGGGCTATTAAGGCAAATGCCATCTTTAGATGTCTACTAAACTTGATGATAGTTTGTACAAAGAAGGTATAAAAATTGTATGTGTGAAGCGTGTTGAAACTCATCTTTTCCTTGTTATTTGCAAAAGGGCTAGACATTTCACTATCCCTTTTAAAAATCATCCACCTAGAATGACCACACTCTGGATTTAAAAAAAAAAAATCTTAATATGTAAAGAAAGCATAAGATCCTAGAGCTTCTGGCACTGGGAATGTGGAAGAATGTACCCGTGTAAACTGACTTCTTCTCATATGGGCTCTCTCCTGTCTGGCGTGAGATTCCTATAGACGTGTATACATGTCATCGAAGGGGTCAGCAGACATAACCCTGGGTTATTCCGCAGTAGCTCCATGTGTCTCCTGGGCTCTAGGGAGAAGCTGTGCTCTCTGAGGTCCTACCTTTTGGCCTCGTGCCTTGACTATCATTACCCTCTAGATCAACATTTCTCCAAGAATGGTTCCCCACAGGTCTTTCCAAAAAATGGGATCTAGTGGGATCTAATTTAACTCAGAGATACTGAGTTACAGTTCAACTGATTTCCACCCTGGCAGGAGTTCTCAGTGCCTTTAAGATGCTATTGTGTGTTGTGACTCTCCAAGAAAAGCTATGAGAAAGCAGTACATTGCATATTTATTTGACCCCAGAATCCCTTCCTTAAGGAGCATCTCATAAGACCAATGTTCTATTTGAAAACCTTTCGGAAAACAGTGGTTTGCATTAACTCACTCTAATCTGATAGTTGCATCTTTCATTGCAATAGCATTCAATCGTGCTTTCAGGCTTTTAAAATCTTTTATCATTTTAAAAAAGGGACAACAGGCCCCAAATGAAGTCACTTGTTCTAAGCCCACATCATCAAACTGAGACTCAATACTTAACCTAATAGCAGTTTCAGCCTCTCCCAGGAATGTAATCTTAACCAGTCAGTCTGGAATTACCTGGTCAGTACTAGTGAGGTAATCCACTGGATAGACTCTGCTGTTCCCCAAAAGAAGGTGACCTTACCCAAAACAATCCACCCTTTGCTCATAACTTTCTTGTTGCATCTCCTTCTGCCTATAAAACATTTTCCATTTTGTACGTGTCTTCAGAGCTCCTTTCTGTTTGCTAGATGGGATGCTCCTGGATTCCTGAATCGTTGAACAAAGCCAATTAGATCTTTAAATTTACTCATTTGAATTTTGTTTTTTTAGCAATAGTATGTCCGTGCCTACCAGTGGTCAAATTGCTTTGCTTGAAATTGCTTCTCTCCATACAAAGCTTCACTAACCTGTGCAGTGATATCAAGTTCATGACCCTCCATATGTGGTTGATGGGTGATTCTGACACAACCAGGAAAAAAGTGTGTGGTGCAGGATTTGGTAGGTGCAGCGGGGCAGGCCCAGGACTGACTGGGCAGGAGTTTACTAGGAGTAACCCTGCCCTTGCCCCATTCACACCTTCTCAGTTTTTTGGTTTCATGAGACATAAACTGATTGCAGCCTGGCCTGCTGTGGCATTACTTTATCTTAACAGGGTGCAGGTTGACATGTGAACTGTAATTCTAAAACCAAATTTTAAAAAGTATAAAATTAACATAACCATTTTACAGAAAATTTGAGAATCAGGGAAAAACTACTCATAATTTCACCACTGTGACGTAAGTACTATCATCTCTGTATATACCCTAATGGTGAAAATGGTTTGGTTATTTGCTATCATTTGTTGCCTTTGTATCCTTCTGTGGTAATTTTTTTCCCCAAGAGGGAAATCATTTTCACCATTTTGGCTATTTAGAAAAATAATACATGTTCATTATAAAAGTCATATTTTATATGCTTTGGGGTTGCTTGAAAGTGCACAGTCCCCTATAACTGTACACACAGACACCACCCCACGCCCCACACACAGAAACAAAAATGTGAACGTTCATGGATACGTATTATTTTGTTCTATGGCCTGTTTTTTTCTTTCACTTAATACATTGTGGACAACTTTGAAAATCTACCTAATTCCATATAGAATCCCATGTATGGGTGGGCCTTAATTTATTTGACTTTTCTTTTTCTTGAGGGTTTTAATATGGCACCAGCGCATTGGACCAAGCTCCTTCCACCATGACTCCCAGCACAGACACTCTGTGGGGGGCAGTTTTCCCTCTGACGTTTAGCTGGGGTAGGGCAGGTATTATCAAAAAGGCTTTGTGTCCTGGTGGACCTGCTCTTCCCAGCCGTTTGTTAGAGAGAATGAATGAGCTTTTCTTGAGGCTTCTGTCCGTGCCTGTTAGCAGTTTGTCAGTGGGCTTCTCCAGCGCCCCGTGTGGGAGGTCTGAGGGAGGCAAAACAGAAACCTGAGAACACTGCCCTGCCGTTCCTCATGTCCCCCGCTCCCTAGCCCCTCGTCCTCCTTCTTTCCAGCGTCTTCCTATGTTTAGAAGCTGTATTACATGCAATGAATTTTAGTAGTAGTGTGTGGACTAGAGAAGGATGGGCTACTCCATCTTGGCCAGAAGCGAGTCTCTCTCTTATTTTTGATTCCCTCTTTTATCATTTTATACATCTTAAACACAATTATTTTATCGTCTGTATCAGTGGAGTTTAATTCTGTTCTTAGTTTCTTCTGCAGACTCTCATTCTTGGTGGTTCGTTATATGTTTCAGAATTAGGGATGGTGAGCTTACATTTAGTGAGGGGAACTCTATCTGTGAGAGTCTTACACGTGTCCTTTCACAGAAAATTTATGACTGACAGGCTTTGGACAACTGTAAGCTAATTTCTTAGCATAGGGTTTCTTCATCCATGCCAGTGAGGGTAGGTCGGATTCTGAATTATCAGTGAAGACTTTTTCCCACCCCAAAGTATAAGACAGATTCCCTTGGTTCTTTCCATTGCTAGTGGGGATATCTTTCTAACCCATCCTTTCATAGAGGATGTGCCACCTGGTTTTTTGTTTTACGTGATGGGCCTTGTTTCTACCTACCATCTTGAATGGGCCCAAGGCCTTCTATGCTATGCCACAGGTAGACTTTAAAATCCAAACTTTTCTTTGTAACTAAGAGGCAGACACTCAGCCACAGCTTCAGTTTCAGCTGCCCAGTCTTGATGTTTGGCTTCCTCTTCATTTTTAGGGCTTGAGAATTTTGCTGCTTCCTGTGGACTCATTTGTTGTGTATACCAAAAGTGATTCCTATAATTCACCAAGCTTTTAAAGTGGCTTTATAACAAGAGATTTCTGAATATCTAGTTCATCATTTTGCTGGAAAAAGAAGATTCCCATTTCTTCTCTCAATTATTGGTCATACATTTTCTGGCAAGAGTAATAGGAATATATCTCCTTGTTGGTATTCTAGTAACTCGAAGTAATTGTCATTCTTTATTATAAATATGTGACGCTCTTACCCTAACATCAGTAGGACATAGACTGAACTGATGGCTCTCCTGTTGGATCCCCTTGTCTCCTGCTTGTGAGCTCACTCTTCAGAATGAGAAGTGCAGTCTCTGGAGATGAGAGGCCCCCTATGGAGACTACATCTTTCACCTCATCTTCAAAAGCACTGCCCAGCCAAGTGAGCTGAATCATCATTTCCGTGTTTTTTTTTTTTTTTTTAACTAAAGATGAAAATAGAATGCTTTATTCCCAAGTTGATGCTTG
The DNA here is from genome assembly GCF_039906515.1 of Pseudorca crassidens. NCBI lineage: Eukaryota > Metazoa > Chordata > Mammalia > Artiodactyla > Delphinidae > Pseudorca > Pseudorca crassidens. The sequence goes on along the minus strand of NC_090307.1, from coordinate 26,788,824 downwards.
TTTTCTCTGTTAATTCGAACTAATGATGCTTATAAAATGCTAGTTTTCAACAAAGCAGATTTACCTTCGTAAATAAAGACTGGGCTTTAAGGAAGCAGATCACTTACATGAAGCCAGTAGCCCTGAACTGAAAGTTTATTCATTCACTCAAGTAGTATCTATTGAGTACCTACTGTGAGTATTCTGCATGATGGAAGGAGGGGGAACCCAAGATATATGGTCCATGATCCTTGGCCTCTAGAGGCTGGCTATCTGATGGGACAATGGATGAGATATAAACGCAAATCACTAAGAAGTGAGGATACAGCCAGCCACGTGGCTGGTACAGACAATAAGTAGAATAAAATTATATCGGGAAGAGGCCATTTCTGATTAAAGATATTTAAAAGAAAAGGGGGTAGAGAGCACTTGCACTGGACCTGTGAAAAGGACCTGGCTCTTGGTAGACCAACTGGAAGTTCCAAGTAAAGAAAATGACCTGAGTACATGCCCAACTAGGATGGCAAAATGTAGATTCAGATAACGGCCGACGGAGCAGTTTGGCCCAAGTGGGAAGTGTAGGTAGGAGTCAACTTACACAGAGCTCAGTGCAGGAGACAAAGTAAACTTCAGTGCTTTATTCATTGACTCCCTGTCATCTACCAAAGAATACAATTCCTGAATCTGCTTTTCAAGGATTGCCACGATCTCTGACTTCACGTTGGTTAGGGACATACTGCAAAGACTTTGCCTACAAAACTGAAGGATCCTTTTCTCTTGTCACACTGAGATGATTTGAACTTAATGTTTTCACTATGGAATGAACACACTAGAATTATGTTTGATTTCCAAATTCTGTAAAATTTGGAATGATCATTATCCCAGGAACAACATGGTTTAACAGAGGAGACAGGCCAGGGGCTGAGGAAGGGCCCCGAAGATTTGGCGTGGGAGCCCAGGTGCTCAGGTGCAAGGCCGCGTGGCCCACGCAAGCTGTCTAGGTGACCAGTGGGCGCTGCCACCTTGTATATAGCAGCGGGCACCGGTCCAGTGGCCAGGCTGTGAGGTCTGTGAGCCGTCACTGTGTCACAGTCACTCTTGCTGGTTGCTTTTGACCTTCGAGGTGATGGAAGTACCAAATGACCAAGATGAAGGAGATGTGAGAACAGAATAACTTGGGTGTGAAAATCAAAATGTAGCAGCTAAAGGGAGTGTTTTCTGGTTGCCGCAGGTTAAAGTTTTTCACATAAATATATTGGCATAAAGAATGATTCCTGGGTATATTCCATTTGTCCTTTGTTTCCTCCCTTGTATGATTATAATTATTGATGTCATTAAAAGTGCATTAATCAGGCCTGGCTGTCAGAGAGTTGCACTTACTTTGTGCCTACAAGCAGTTTTGAGATAAATCTCTTGCTTTAGGGCATTAGCTGATCAATACAGTCATCTATAGTGAGGGATTGTTTTCCCACCTCCCTCTGCCTGCCTGCATTTTCCTAGGGCATTTGGGGATCTGGTCTTCCTTTCAATAAGCAGTCCCCCTGGCTGGGATGAAGAGACCAGAGGTGCTCCCACCAAAGAGCCTTCCTTCTGCAGCCCCTGCCCTTTCAGGAGGAGCAGCTGGTCCAAGGAAAGGCCTTGGGGGAAATAAACGGCAACTGCTCATCAACCCAGCACTGCCATTTCCCCAGCTTATTCTCTCTTCCTTCCTGCTTTTAGCTTCAGGTTCCCAAGTCTTATTTCATTTTTAAAGTTTACAGGACCAACATTCCTGCAGTCCAAGGCCCAGACCTCCCAGTTATTGCCTATTATTTACATTGAAGTAAGGAGTTTGTCATATTCACTTCTGTGTATCGGAGACTCAGCAGTGACAATACACTTGGCGGGTGGGCAATGTTGCTGGACCGAATTCCTAAATGTGAGTCTAATGGTGTCTCTTCTCTATATCTCCCTGACCCCCCTCCTTTCGTCCCCCCTCACTCACCTCCTCCTGCCACTAATCGAGGCCCATCTCTCTGCTAACTGTCTAAAACAGCTCTGGATTTACTCAGACATACCAGGTATTCAGTCAAGTTTATCTTCTTGGAGGCACATCTTCCAGAGCCTTCTCTCCTTCTCCAAAATGAGCGGATCGTCCTCTGCACCCTAGGCACCCCCTGCAACATCCTGGAGGTTTCCTTCTCTCTCTGTGTCAGACCCTCCGTTTCTTGGAGCCCATGTGGCCCTTTGGTTTGGTTTCTCTCTCCCTTTGGTCCTCCAGTACTTTCCCGATAAAGGGTACATGGGAGGTAATATTTTTTAGGCTCTGCATATTGAAAATGTCTTTATTCTATCCTCCCACTTAATTGATGGTTTGATCAAGATACAGATTTCTACACTGGAAATTATTTTTCCTGGACTTCCCTGGTGGCACAGTGCTTAAGAATGCACCTGCCAATGCAGGGGACACGGGTTCGATCCCTGGTCCAGGAAGATCCCACGTGCCACGGAGCAACTAAGCCTGTGCGCCACAACTACTGAGCCTGCGCTCTAGAGCCCACGAGCCACAACTACTGAGCCTGCGTGTCACAACTACTGAAGCCTGCGTGCCCTAGAGCCTGCACACTGCAACTACTGAGCCCACGTGCCACAACTGCTGAAGCCCGCGTGCTCAGAGCCCATGCTTTGCAACAAGAGAAGCCACTGCAATAAGAAGCCTGCACACTGCAATGAAGAGTAGCCCCTGCTCACCGCAACTAGAGAAGCCCACGCGCAGCAACAGAGACCCAATGCAGCCAAAAATAAAGTTACAAAAAATTATTTTTCCTCAGAATTTTGAAGGCATTGCTCTATTTTCTTTCTTTCTTTTTCTTTTTTTTTTTTTTTTGCTCTATTTTCTTTTAATATCTCACATTGATGATGAGAAATCTTATTCTCCATTCATTGGATGCAACCTGTTTTTCCTCTCTGGAAGCTTTTATGATCCTTTGTTCGTTCTCAGGGTTCTGAGATTTCACCGTGATGTGACTTGGGGTCTCCCTGCTGTTACTGTGCTAGTATCAGGCCAGTTACTGAGGCACAGTCTCCAGAGTCTCACTGTTCAGGTTCAAGTTCAGGGCCGCCATTCACTAGCCTTGACTTCAGGCAAGCTACTCGACCTCTATGCCTCAGTTTCCTCATCTTAAACAAAGATATTACCTACCTCATAGGTAGGTTCTGAGAATTAATTAATATCTGAAAAATGCTTGAGACAGTACCTGCCACCTGGTGAGTGCTATTTAAGCACTAGCTTTTATTAATATTTCAAACGTAAAAAATAATTTCCTAGAGCTCTGCAAAGTTCCCTCAACCCTGTGTCTGGAATATAAATGTTGGCCCTGAGAGGGGGCGTGGTTGTGCAGGTGGCTTTCTCTGATGAGATGAATTTCAACAGGGTGAAGCTGATAAAGAACAAAGCAAATACAAAAAAGAAATAGGTACTTTTTATTGCCGGGAAAGCAGCCCTGGAGTGGATTCTCAGCTCAGGACGGGAGGAATAATAGGTAAAGAAAAGACACAATCTTTTAAGAAACCTGGTTGCTCCAGTTTAGGATTCAGATATGCTCCCTGGAAGGGTATTTTCATGTTTTCGATTTAAAAGGAAATATCATGACATAGATTCAGAATAAGAAAAAAGGGAGGGTGCTTTGGAAATTCTCGGTATCTTTATGAGTGAGAAAATCCGGTGATGATGCTTTTCATTGTTACTCTTTATTATCGGCTAAGCCAGACCAACACACAGGAATTTCCTAATTTCTGTGCTAGAAAATCAAAGAGATACTTCCCTCCCATCTAGGAGCTTGAAATTTTAACGTAAAAAGGGTTCACAAACTCACACTCAAAAATGATCTGTTTTTAATAGGAATGGTAACTCAAGGTAACCAAAGAGCCCCAGTTAATGAGGGAAAGCTCTACTTTACATAATAATTCTACATAATCATTTGGAATGGAAAAAAGTTTTAAATCACCATTTTGCACCACTCTCATGAAACAGTTGATTCAAAGATCATCAGATGCTAAAACCACTAGTTGAAAGGGATGGGGAAAGGGGTGTTCACATGGTGCTAAAGTACTGTATGTAGAATATTTGCTCCTTGCAAAGAGATGCCTGAGAGATCGTCCAGTGAAGAGAGCTGTGGTCACCAGATGATCTCAGTAATTAAACATCCCATCACTAGCAGTGAGGCACACCAACATTGGATTCCAATGTAATGAATGCGAAAACATATTATCTGTGAAATATACTTGCCAAAAATGTTCATCCTGATTCTGATTAAGCTTTGAGGTCTAACTTCCATCTTGGAGGACAGGGGATATAGAAACCAGTTACCTGATACCATGAGGAAAACATCAGACAAATCCAGAATGTGGGACATCGTACAACTAGCCTTACCTATTCAAAAAGGGGCCAAGGCAAGGAGACTGCTTTGGATTACAAGAGATTTAAGAGACATAATCATATGTAGTGCATAATCCTTGATTGAATGTTGGTTGGGAAAACTGTAAAAGATATTTTGGGGGTGATGGGAGAGATTTTACTATGGAATGGGCATTAGACATATTATTCAATCTGTGTTAATTCTGTTAGTGTCATAATGGTATTATATAAGGAAATGTCCCTTTTTTGGGAAATGCATACTGAAGCATTGGGGGGTGGGGTTTCATGATGTAATTTACATTGAAATAATTTAACAAGAATAGATAAATGCGTATGAAGCAGATACGGCAAAATGTTAACTGTTGTTGAATCAAGATGGTAGGTATGTGGATATTTGTTGTTTTATTCTACTTTCCTATTTGCTTGAAATTTTTATATTAAGAAATATAAGGAAATGGCTTGCAGATGCAAAGTGCATAAACCTGGCCTGACAGTGTTTTGGGAGGCCAGGAATGAGTGTTTCAAAGGGCCACATTTGCACTGGGTGCCCAGGAAGGAGCATTCGCACTTCACTTCACCAGAGCAATGGAGTGAGATAGTCATTCACTCCAGAATATATGAGAGTTTTTGAAGAATTAGCGTACTTCCCAGAGTGCCCAAGTTATGTCAGGAATAGTGTACTCGTTGGCAGGGTGAGGTTGAATAATTGATGTTACAACTGCAGTGGGAATGCTCACGTTTGGTTGGTGTTAGCTGGATTTATTCCCCCTCAAATTAAGTCACCTAAAACTACCTCCTTCACATGAGGTATCTGGGGGATGTATATTTCCTTTCTCTTTTTCTTCCTTCCTTCCTCCCTCCCTCCCTATCTCCCCTTTCTTTTTTTCTTCTTTTTAACCATTTGTTTCTCCCAAACAACATGAAGTAATGGTCCTACCCACTCAGACTTAGATGTAGAGTAACAGTTAAGATGCAGGATTGCTTCCTGCTAAATTTGTTCTTCAAATATAGTTGTTGCTTAAGAAGTGAGTTACTGCTCCAACCAGTTCCTGTGTTTTGGACGTGACTCAGGGAGCTAGACTGTGCCATGTTGCGGCGCCTGGAGAAGAGGATTCTGGTGGACCTCCCAAGCCAGGAGGCCAGGCAGGCCATGATCCACCACTGGCTGCCGCCCGTGAGCAGGAGCTGTGCCCTGGAGCTGCGCGCGGAGCTGGACTACAGCCTGCTGAGCAGGGTGAGCTGCCTGGGGAGGCGCCTAGGCCCAGGGGCCGCCCCGTGACCGTCTTCTCAGCTGTTCGGAGCCTCGAGTCACTTAGAAAAGATCCAAGCTGCCCCAACAAGCGCAACGGGCCTCTCCTTCATGAAAGACCAAGCTCTTTGTCCCTCGGGAACATTCAAGCAGAGATGTGATAAAGTGGAATAGGGTTTAGTCTCAGAGGACCTATGGTCAGATTCTGGCCCTGCCACTTATTAACTGTGTGCCATCAAGGAAGTCACTTCCTCTCTGAGCCTCAGCTTCTTCATCTGTAAAATGGGTAACAGGCCATAGAGGATTGCTGTGATGATTAAATGCAAGTCTTTCACAAAAGGAAAAGCATGTTACCCCCGTGCCCACTGGTGTCATTGCCTCCTTGAGAGGACACTTGAATGTGATGTTCTCTGAGGTTCCTTAAAGGCAGGTTATAATCCTATTTACAAGAACAGAAGTGTCTACCAAATTTTGCCATCCTTGAATTTGGGCACAAGGGCCCCATTAGTGATTGGGGCTTGGGTGGGCCAGTCGTCACCAGCATCTCACCACCTACGTTTGGATGGCGTTAGGAAGTTGTTTGTGGCCCAGATCCTTAGGTTATCCAAACACATTAGCAGCCTCTCTCCCCCTAAACACTATTTATCTGGGAATCTTTACATAGTGTCCATGGGTGACGGATACAGAATCCAAACAGGGGCTCTGACCCCCTGTCCTGCCTGTAAGAATGTAACCACCACCAGCATTCTGCCTGCTGCCTAATGGCTGGGTTTGTGGCTGTTTCAGGAGATGGAGGGCTACTCGGGCTCGGACATCAAGCTAGTCTGCAGGGAAGCAGCCATGCGGCCTGTGAGGAAGATCTTCAATGCCCTTGAAAATCAGCAGTCAGGTATGGTGAGGATGACAGCCAAGGTGCTCTGGGAGAGAAATTTGTTTTTAAAAATTGGTCTTTCACCAGCAGGTGGCACCTTGCCCCTGTTCTCTGTGGCTTGTTACACTGGCACTCATTCTTTGGTCAAAAATCCTCCTTCTGCACCCAACTCCTTCCTCCTCTGCTGTTCTGTTTCGGATCAACTTTGCCCCCAGATGATAAACTCCTTAGGGCTCGGGCTTTTATTGCCCTGGCACACTATGTTGGGCTGGATCCATTTGTGGCACTATATAAATATTAAATAACACTTTATAATGATACATTTAAGTCACATTTTGTGTATGGGCTTCAGGGGCTGAGTTGCACATTAAAGACTTTTTTCCCCAGCCCTCTTTAGTCTTGCCTGTTGCTGCCTTAACCATTAAGAATGCTGCATTGTGCATTGTCTTGAAAGAAGGTCTATTAATGTTTCAAGAGCATTGATCACCATTAGGTAGACTGTTGTGCTGTTCCTCTTGTGTTTTTATCTAGAGAGCAGCAGTTTACCTGGGATCCAGCTGGATACAGTGACCACTGCTGACTTTTTGGATGTGCTGGCCCACACCAAGCCTTCAGCAAAAAATCTGACTCAGAGATACTCAGCCTGGCAAAGTGAATTCGAGTCTGTGTGAAATCACATTTACCCTGACTTGGCCACAAAGACAACTACAGAGGCCTCCTCATTAATTAGTGTAAGTGAAAGAAGAATATTATGCTTGGAATAGAAAACAAAATTATTCTTGAAGACTGGATTAATTTGGACAACTGTACCGTTTTGGAAATATATATTTTCATGGTCGATGTCAGCAAAATATTGAAGATTCCAATTACAGGTATGTGTGCTATGAGGTCTTGCAACGGAGACTTTTCTCACGAGATCCCATAAAATTTAGATGAATGATTTCTTGTAGTGTTCCTCATTTGTGAACTGGCATTTTCATTTTTTTTTTTTTAAAGATGTTGGGGGTAGGAGTTTATTATTTTTGCTGTGTTGGGTCTTCGTTTCTGTGCGAGGGCTTTCTCTAGTTGTGGCAAGCGCGGGCCACTCTTCATAGTGGTGCATGGGCCTCTTACTATTGCAGCCTTTTTTCTTAATTAATTAATTAATTTTTGGCTGTGTTGGGTCTTCGTTTCTGTGCGAGGGCTTTCTCCAGTTGCGGCAAGCAGGGGCCACTCTTCATCACGGTGCATGGGCCTCTTACTATTGGGGCCTCTCTTGTCGCGAAGCACAGGCTCCAGACGCGTAGGCTCAGTAGTTGGGGCTCACGGGCCTAGTTGCTTCGCGGCATGTGGGATCCTCCCAGACCAGGGCTCGAACCCATGTCCCCTGCATTAGATGGCAGATTCTCAACCACTGTGACACCAGGGAAGCCCTGGCATTTTCATTTTGAAAAAGATGTGGTAAGGAAAGTTGTGTTGGGATGCAGAGGGTGGTTCTAAGTTGGGGAGCCAATCAGAAGCTAAGCTTGACAGACCATCTGACAGCTGACAGTTCAAGGGTGGATAAGGGTGGGAGCAAGGAAGAGAAACAGCATCTGCTTCTCTTGACAATATTCTGAATCTCATCTGCTCTCCCTGATTCTGACTCCAGTTTTATCAGCAGAGCAAACCCCTACCAGACTAGCCCCACTCAGGAATATCACTGGCCCATCTCTGGAGATGAGCTAATAGCAGTGGTAACAAGCACCCCACTATTACTACCTACCAGTTGCAGTGTTTTGAGTTCTGGCCCCTAGTAACATCCTGTGTATTCTGCCCTTCTCTTTTCATTGCCACAGCTCCTCATTGGATCCAAAACTTAGGATGGGGCACCTGAGCTTCTAGAACAGTCTTCCCTGCGCTTAGGCTCCTCCACATCTCCTTACGGGGTTGGAAACAGCTAGAAACATCTCATTCAGAAACCCACAATCTGAGGCATCTACTTTCAACTCCTGGTAAATTCTGAAGGCTTCCACTAAGTAATGCCACCCCTCCCCCCGCTTAGAATTTTCCTATGGTCACCTTTTGTTGTCTCCCTTGCCTTGTTTTCTTCATCCCTGCAAGGCAGACTCCTCCAGAGAAGAAAACACTTCCAGGAAAAGGGACATTTGGGCTAAATAGTCCAAAGTATTTCACCCCTTTAAACAAAAACATTTGGGGTTTTGATTGTTTTGAATAGAATATTCTCAAATGCCTCTTAAAATATCATTTTATGGAAAATGTAGTCAAATTCAATGAGTTTAAAAGAAACAAAAAGACATTTCATCTTAGTAGAAGCTCAGCTGAAACTTCTTCATGGTCACTAGGTAGTAGTACCCTGTGAGCACTGCCGATATGCAGACATGGAGGTCTCTAAGCTCAATGGCTTAGACTGCTGTGCTGTTCAATTTCCCACATCTGCCGTCTGTGCTTTTGGGTTATTTTGTCAGGCTGTCAGCTGACATTTCTTATAGCTGTTAGTCCATTTGCTTGCGGCCTTTGCCACCCTTTCTGATTTCATAAAATCTCAAGTGGATGGAACCTCAATAATAGCTAATTTGCTGTGGTTGGAAAGCAGGTTAAGTGTGCACTGTATGTGTACCTAAGAATGAACAGGCAGAGGGGCAGAGGAGGGCTCCCGTGGACAGCATGCTTTGTGACAATAGGGTTGGGCCCTTTTAGCTTACTGCTCTGGAGTTCCTGATTCCGTTCAGGTAAGTGTGGTTGGCCATCCCTCCCAGCACATACCGGTAACCTTCCACTTCCAAAACCCACCTCCACATCCTCCCTCCATTCCTTTTAAGAATCTCCAAGTTCATCTTTGTACAATCAGTCACGTAGTCCATCCTTCTCTCCTCATTCCTTGGAAAGTTTGTCTACAAATGATCACGCACATATGCTTTTAGGTCATGCCTTTATTTTGGTGGCTTCTTATCAGTTTTATACATTATCTAATGACTTCCTGCTTTGGATGAAATGAAATATAGCCTTTTCAGCCCTTTGCCCCATCCCTACCACACACGTCTTTCCCTAATCATCCCCAAACAGTTTTACTACAGTTTTAGGTTAACTCAATAATCAATATTTTTATGATATTGTTCACTGTACATTGTTTAATGAAGAGCCAACTAGTGGATTAGGATTACATTTCCTTGTTGAGTTCTTTCTTGGAATTAATAACTGCCTCATTTTTTTCATTTGCTTAATTTTCTAAGTATTTATTCTTAATTTTTTGGGCAACATTTTCATATCTGTCCGATATCCATCAGTATTGTCTTCTAAATGGCCAAACATATCAGATTAACTTTCAACTCCATTCCCACGCTCTCTGGTCCTGGTTGTAAGGGGAAGGGGACCAGACAATGGCTGTAGAACAGGCAGAGATTTCCCTAATCCCGTTTTCAGCCCTGCCTCTCAGCCTGGCCCACCACCATGTCCAGTGTCTCCAAGGCCTGAACGTTCATAGTTCCACTTCTCCAGAGCGTAACCCCCGCCCCGTCTCCTGCCTGGCTGCTCAGGGTGGGGAGGGTTTCTGGGGCTCCAGCCACTTTCCCAGCTTTGAACCAATTCCTTGCTTCTCAACCTTGCCTCACACCTCACGACCACTCTACCCAGTGTCTCCAAGCCTTGAGTCTTTGAGGTGATAATCTACAGGATGAATCTTGGTTTTTTCCTTTGTGTTGATTTTAGTTATCAACACTCCATCATCCTCTTTCCATCTCCCGAAGCCTGAAGCCTGTCATCCACTGCTGTCTCCTCTACCATGCTCTTGTGGGTTGTCCTTGTTGGTTTATAACATCTTTATTCCTTTCCTCTTCTTTTAGTGGGGCTTTGAGAGAGATCAACTAATACATGACTAATCTACTGTTTAGAGTCTCTGGTTATTTTTTTTAAAGTAGACTAAAAGTATATCTAAGTTTATAGGGATATAGGAGATTGGCCCGTTAGTTGTTGGTGGAAATTTGAACCTAATTCCACATGTGGTATTTTCTTCTAAAGCAGAGGTCATAACTCAAATGCTGTAGGAACTTGGAATATAGTTACACATGGGTAAAGGAAGACAAGGAAGAGGTGGGGGACTGTGGCAAACTGGAGAGGCCAGAACTAGCTGAAGATAGCTCAATTTCCCAACTAGAAGATACGTATCTAGGAGTTGGAGCTACGTTCTGCTGTCTTCCTTAGTGATTTACTCCCAAGGGCATTTAAAAATATTTGGGAGACTTCCCTGGTGGCGCAGTGGTTAAGAATCTGCCTGCCAATGCAGGGGACACAGGTTCAAGCCCTGGTCCGGGAAGATCCCACATGCCGTGGAGCAGCTAAGCCCGTGAGCCACAACTACTGAGCCCGGGCACCACAGCTACTGAAGCCTGTGCGTCTAAAGCCCGTGCTCTGCGACAAGAGGAGCCACTGCAATGAGAAGCCCGCGCACCAAAACGAAGAGTAGCCCCCGCTTGCCGCAACTAGAGAAAAGCCCGTGCGCAGCAACGAAGACCCAACACAGCCAAAGATAAATACATAAATAATTTAAAATAAAATATTTGGTTTTCTCAGGCACATCAGCCAGTGAAACAAACAGGCATTGAGATGTGTATGACATTAAACACAGGAAAAAGATATCAAAATCTGTTTCATCTTAACAGATGCGGTTTGAATTATGATAAACGATTTCTGGTGCGCTGGCACCTCGCCTCTCAAGGACAGCAGCATGCTTTGGGTAGTAGGTCTTGATGGCTGGTGTAACACAAAGTCAGCTCAGCAAAGGCCCTGTGCATTTACGCGGGAAAGGCCTTTTTGACTTATGTCAAAGAAACTCAATAACGCAAACATGGCTCTATGCAAACAACTGCTAACAGGACGAAGTACTCTGCTACCCAAGGCAAGTGTTTTAATGAAATAGATTAGTGCAGTTTTAAAAATTCTTTATTATAGGTGCCCAAGGACTTCAGTTTCATACAACATGAACCACCACCGATCCAAAACCAACTGAACATAGTGCGGTTGTGTTTTGACTTTCCTGTCCAACTCACTCCTGTAATTTTTCAGTGTGGGGTTAAGAGTGAGGTGACGACAGTCACTCCAGGGCAGTTTCTGATACCACAACCGCAGGTGTTTGATGGAACCGTCACCAGGGAGGTGGGCCAGCCCCCTTCTCCTTTCCAGGCATTACAATCTGCTCCGCTCGGGTAGAGTGGTGGGTAGGTAGAGCCACTGCAGAACTAGCTGATTCTGGACGTGTGAGAGTGAAGTGGATGCAACAACCTTGTCTCCCCACCAGACTGGTCCTTCGCCCTCCTCCACGCCCAGCTCACAGGAGATGCCCAATAACCGCCTCCTGACAATGGGCATTCTCTAATGCCCTTTCAAGTCCTAAGATGTCACTTGGTCCCTTTTCTGGGGCCAGGACAGGATTATAGTAAAGCTGGCACCAACACTATCCTTGGGGTCAGCACCACAAGACAGCCCCTGAAATGTAATGGCTGGAAAATAAAGTCCTTTATGTACTTTGGTTATTCAGTCTCCTCCATGAAGCCCAAGGCAAACCAACCAGCTGAGCTGGGAATGTTTACAGTAACCTCGACCTAAACCAAGATTTCTATTTATCCTCACGAACTTCATACCGTGGACAGGTCAGTTAGAAAGTCCTATATAATGTTTATTATGTAAATAAAATAGCCAAGATTTTAATGGCCTAGAGGGCCGAGCGAGAATGGAGGAAAGTAGAGCAGCCGTTTCTCTTGGCTGGCTCGTTACACGCAGCAGGATTACCCCCTCCTGCCACTTGCCCATCAGTGATGTCTACAGCTTGGCTTTAGCTCTAACGTGTCTCCAGAGCATCAGAGCCATTATTTAAGTGCCTAACGGGCCTCCCCTATGAGCAGCAAGTCTAAAATGAAACATTTTCTCCTCCCTACCCATAGCTATACCCTCTAGCATTCAATTCCTATAATATTTACAGCTAATTTTGAGTTGTCTGGTGACGGCCTGAGTGCCCATCTGTGTTGTAGCACAGAGTCCTGTCTGGTGGGGAGAAGAGACGTTTGAAGACCTAAGTACAATCTAACAACTGCTCCATGGCACGAAGGAGGGAACACTTCACTCCATCCTGTGGTCAGGACCACGTCACAGAGAAGGGAGACACAGAGTCTGCACACTGCCTTAGGTATTCTCCTTAGCTCCTCACCTAGTAAGGGCCCTCCAGGCAAAATCCTTCTCTTCAATGTTTATTTCCTAGCAGGCACTTCGCACACAGCAGCTAGCAAACCCTTGATAACGCCTGGGCCAAGGAATCAGTGACCCAGGTGCCGGGGAACAGGCCACTGGTGAACACGCCCAGCAGCCCCTCTTGCCTGCATGCTGGGCTTTTCTGTGTGGCTCTGGCCTGAAGGAATTTAAATGTCTCTCTTTTTTAATTCTCAGGAAGACTTTCCCCACTGAACTGACGGTAGAGATGAATTCTACCAACCTTTTCCGGATTGTTAAATGCAGATACTCCTGCTACATCTGTGTCATCATCGCAAACAGGCAACACTTAACATTCGTCCGATTCTATTTAAAGTCCTTGATATACGGGTTGTGCATTTAACCCTCACAACAAACCTACGTGGTGGGGTATCTCCACTTTACAGAGAAGGCAAAGGATGCAGGAGTGGCTAGGGGAGTTGCCCCAGGTCACCGAAGGGAAGTGCTGGCCAGGCTCCCTGCTCTGTGCCCCAGTCACTGCACTCCTCCTCCTGATCTGGGGTGGTGCCCTAGCACATCTGTCTTCTGCACTCTAGGACCGTAAGGACTAGGTTGGGGCATCTGCAAAAACAAGAAAAGTGTTCACCAAACGACCAGAAGGAGAGGAAGCGGCCATTTATTTAGCTTTACTCCCTCCCATCCAAGACCAAGCTGATCTCTAAACAAGCATCAAAACCCAGAGCTCATTAACACTGCTGTGCGCTTCAGTAAGGTGAGCACCACGATAATGGACAATTACAAGCTAATAATCCAGTGCCCAAGAGCCCAGTAAAACAATTGCAAAGGCCCAGGATCATCACAGTATGCAAATGCACTAAGAAAATCATTACCTATTTAGTCCCCTTCATTTTGGTGGGTTTAACATGAGAAGAAGAATCCATGCTGCAAGACGAGATTTCATTTTACAGCCCTAGTAACCAAGTACATAAAAGCTTGAATCTGTCCCAATAGCTTCTGAAAGATTTTTCCCATAGTGTCAGAGGCAAAAATAATGAAATCTTGCAAATGTACAGTTAATAGGACCCGGGTGGACACTAGCCTCAAAAATGCATGGTCTATAAGACATTAAAGGCTTGATTTTAGTTTCTGCACTGTTCCTGTTAATAACAATGTCTAATTAAAACATCTGTAAAATACTGATAGTTTTAATTTTACATAAAATTTCCAAAACAACTGTTACACAGTATAATAGGTATCTGCAATGAATAGGTTATTAATGGAAATATTATTTTAAATTAAAACCAGGTTCTAAATTTAAATTACTCATCTCTGGCTAACGAAGAGAAAAAGAAGTCACCCGTGCTGGGAATAATACAGTAGCTAATCTAGTTTTCAACATCTGTTAAAGCAAATTCACTCCTTCACTTGGGCTAAAGGACACTTTATTCTGCTGCTTCTGTCCTGTACCCTACTTGGCACTTCTGATGGATTTCACAGTTGAACTCAATATTAAAACTACAGCCTAATGCACTCTTCAATGCAATACTTTATAACTTAAAAAACACCATTCAACTTTATTCAGAGTCTGAACCCCTCCAATTTACCAGCGAGGAGACAGCAGAGAACAGGCTCCCTGCAGGAGACTCTTCCCCAGCGCCGCTAACCTGATGAATATTTTAAAAGGAATGGCACAAAATCTCAGCTTTCCCTTTCTTTGGATCTCATCTTCTTTTACGGAAAAAAAACAAAAGGGATTAGCCAGGCTTGGTGTCTGGCTGCAATTCAATACCTTTCTTTCTAATTACTGCCCAACAAAAGAGGGTTAAATGGTGACCAGGGCTGAGTGGTCTCTGTCTGTCATTAAGTGGCATTAAGTTGTTGAGGGGTTCTTTCCAGACAATGAAAAGCTGCGTTTCAAGTTGCTTCTGATTCACATAATGGTTCACAGGAGATGCTGCAGAATGTGGTCCACGGCATGAGGGAAGCTGTCACAAGTTAAGTAAGGAGGTGGATTAATTTTTTCTTCGTCTGCTGCTCGATATTTCCCTGAAATGAAAGTAAAGCCAGTGACAAAGCTAGAGAGAGGCATGGACACATATACACTACCAAATGTAAGGTAGATAGCTAGTGGGAAGCAGCCGCATAGCACAGGGAGATCAGCTTGGTGCTCTGTGACCACCTAGAGGGGTGGGATAGGGAGGGTGGGAGGGAGGGAGACGCAAGAGGGAAGAGATATGGGAACATATATATAACTGATTCACTTTGTTATAAAGCAGAAACTAACACACCATTGTAAAGCAATTATACTCCAATAAAGATATAAAAAAGTAACAATAATAAACTACAAAAAAAAAAAAAGAAAGTAAAGCCAGTGAACAAAGGCTACTGGTAGAACACCAGATTAATCACACCCCATGAGCACCTGGGACACCAGAGACCACCCTTATAATGATGAGAGAATCAAGGTCTCCACAGCTCCCAAAGCACCTTTTATCCAGGCTTCAGGAATGCCATGAGGCAATTCAAAGCAAGGTCATATTCAGCATTTCCCAGGCCCTCTGGTCTTTCATGATGGACAGTCACAGGTACTGGGTCACCTGAGAGCTAAGGGTGCCTTCGAATCTCCTCAGCTGTTGAAATCATTTTCTTCCCCCAGCAGCCCTACAGATAGGGATGGTGAATAAATCAGTGCTTTTAAATGAAAGCCCAGACCCCACAGGGCAGAGGCCTTGTCAGCTTCAGAGGGTGACTGGAAACAGCATGAGCTGCTGCCTAACAGGAGCCCTGTGAGCGGGCAAATGAGGGCGCCCGGGAGTGGGAGGGGAGGAGAGATGGGTGCTCACAGTGCTCACAGGCGGGCCGGCAGGACAGGCTGCCCGGCAGGGCACTGATGGGTGGGCCTGCTGCCGAACTTTCCCTGGACCCTGCAATTCAAGGGCCACAACTGAACAGTGCAGCACGGTCACAGACTCTTACAAATGTAAGTCAGACCATGCATGGCCCCTGTTTAAACACCCTTAATGTGTTCCAATGCCCTTCAGAAAGAACCCTGTATCTCTGTTGTTGCCTACCAGGCCCCTCAGTCACCAGGCCCAGCACCCCTCACCTTAGCACGTGCTTCTCTCACCAGCTGCAGTCCTGTGCTGGACACATCTGCCACTCCCTTTGCCTGGAACATTCTTCTCAACGACAACCTCCTTCAGGCTTCGGGTCAGTCCAACCTTCCCATCCAAATGAGATCCCCTCCCTGTTATTCTCTCTCTCTCTCCCCCCTGTTCTTTGTCTCCACAATATTTATAACAATTCGTAATTATATATTTATTTGTTTAATGTGTGCCTCACATCTAAAACTATAAGTTCTCTAAGAGCAGGGACTATGTCTGTTATGTTCCCCCATGTATTCCCAGCACCTGACATAATGACTAGCACATGGTGAGCATTCCACAGCATTTTAGGAAGAAAGAAAGGAAAGAAGAGAGGGATGAACACTGTATTAGACGGGGCCTTGGGGGAACGAGGCCGACTGCCCTGTAGTCTCAGCGCTGCCTCTGCACTTGCCCTTTCTCCTCGCTCCCTCATCCCCTTTTCTGTGATCTCTGCTATTTATTCTTCTGCATTTTTCAGTATTCTCTGTCTAAATCTGGGTTCCCCAACAACAGACCCACCACTTTCTACAATCCCTTCTGTTTTCTGTAACTACTCTTTAAGAGGCTTTGTTCAGCAAACACCAAGCCTGAAAACCCCCCTTCCCCAACTTGACAATGTGGTAGTGAAGATGCTTCCTGTCCTGTCTTGCTGACTGTGAATTCCTACAGGAAAGGAGCCAGCACCTAACGTACAAAGCTAACTTACCTTAGCGTCCTCAAGGCACCTGTCCACAGTATGGTCCACACAGCAAACTCTACTGCTAGTTTTTTTCTAGCTTAAATCCCATTGAGTATAAACTCCTCTGCAAGGTTTCTGCTTGTTCTCATAGGTAAGTTAATGACTAACTTTTGTTATACCACCCATTTCTTGGAGCCAGTGGTCTAAAGGCAAATGCGTGAAAGTCAGGTTTCTTAGCCATGAGCTTCCAGAAGGCTTTTACTTAGTCTGGCTCTGCAAGTGGGGTTTCTACAAAGTACAAATTGACACAGTGGCTCATACATGGGTGATAGTTCTAGCAACCTGCACTGTGTCTGGCATATAGCAGATGCTCAACAACGTTGGCTGAGTGAATGAAGCAGGCCCCCATCGCTCAGGCCTGACTCAGTGTGCCAGTCTATACTCTCCTGGACGAATAAATGGTGAATGGAGGGAGAATGCAGGAAGCCATGTTGACAACAGTGGACAAAGGCTGATCCCATCTTTTCTAGGTGATTGTTTTACATGCTAAACAGAAACAGATTCTAGTTATGGCTAGTCAAAAGTCTTTACTGGGGCCTCCCTGGTGGCGCAGTGGTTGAGAGTCCGCCTGCCGACGCAGGGGATACGGGTTCGTGCCCCGGTCCGGGAAGATCCCACATGCCGCAGAGCGGCTGGGCCCGTGAGCCATGGCCGCTGAGCCTGCGCGTCCGGAGCCTGTGCTCCGCAACGGGAAAGGCCACAACAGTGAGAGGCCCCCGTACCGCAAAAAAAAAAAAAAAAAAAAGTCTTTACTAACAAATCGTGGAGCAAATGTATATTGAGCATCTATTATGTGCTACTACTGAGAAACAAAACTGCTCAAGACTATCACTGAATAATTTAAAATCTCTGTGGTAATTTTCAAACACTGGGAAACCCAGCAATTGTTCACTGCACTGAGTTCAAATTTATGAGTGGAGCCAGCTGCTCTCTATGCTTTCAGAACAGTGGGCTTACTTGGGACTTTTTTCTGACCAAAGATGAACAGTACAAATGGGCCTGTTTTCATGAGCTGGACTTAGCTACGTTTCTAAGTTAGACATTTTAGATTTGATTATGTGGAGCTGCTGGCTTCTCTAAGACTAACTGGATGCCTCTGTGACAGGCTGACAACAACCAACTGCCAGTCAGAAAAGAAGGCAGAGCCAATGGAGACCAGCTAGGGAAGCTGGGCCTACAAGACCCTGGCATAGGACCAGTTTTCATACTTGGTGCAAATCCTTAGTTATGTGACCTAAAGAAAGGAAATGTTCATGGGAACAATACCCGAGAGGAAAATAGTTAGCTGAGGGTTTCCTCAATGAGCAGATCATAAAATGATGAGGAATGCCAAGCGTCTGAAAATTCAGATACAGGGGAGGATGAGGAGTGTGGCTATTTTTCTTGACTCCCTGATATATCCTCTTTTTTGCTTCCATCAAAGGGCATGTTTCTGGGAAGACGGTGATCATTTTGAATTAGAAATGTGAAAACACAATACTATTAATTCTAGAGTGACTGGAGTCAGTATCTGCAAGGCTCCACTGGTTCACTCCAGACGCCCAGCATGAGAAGACTGTTCCCATTCTTTGTTCACACAGGGCCTGGAAAATACTTCTTATTCAATTGTAGCAACATCTATGTTTTCTTGTTTCTGTTTTTAAATTCAAAATAGCTTTTATGCAACCACATTTTCTTGAACATCACAGTCATGAGTAAATATACTCTATCTAAAAAATTTCCCAGTGGCAGCTCGTCTGTGACTTAGTGTTTAAATCTTCCCTTTTCTGAACAGCCTGTATGAAGCCAGGCATATGAACTCACAGAGCCATCTATGGAACCACCTATCTGCTATTTAACTGATAAGAGCCCGATGACAATTCTTGGACCAGACTCCTGGCTGTCATCCTCAAACACATGCTATTAGTTTTAAGCTCAGCAGGTTCCAGCTGGGGGCAGGTGCGGGGGAGACCTTTTCATTTTATCTGAAAAGGCTCATCAAGTTCCTAGTGCAACAGCACACAAGCCCACACAACTCTCATGACTATTCTTTCCTTACCTTGAAAGGACTTCATTAATCACACTCTACACAGGAAAACTGCACAGTGTAATACTCATATACTGTGAGAGCTAGAAGGGTCCAGTCCAGCCCCATCATCCGTAAATGGCCCAAAGAGGTGAAGGGCCTTGCCCAGAGTCTCACAGTCAGTGTAGAGCTGAGACCAAGACACCTAACTGGTCCACTGTTGCCATGATACCGTATTAGCTGAGTCTCCTCCATTAGGTTCTTTCCCTTTCCTTAAATTTATTTGAGGGACCACACCCGGTTTACCTAATTTTGGTACAGGAAATTGTTACTAAAACAGTAAGTGAAAAGACAAAAGTTTTTTGTGTGTTTTTTTAAAAAATGTAAACATTAACACAAAGTATCATATCACTTAGCTAGCCAGTCGCTAAAAAGATAAACATCTTATAGCTGGTGCAAAAAGAAAACATATTTTTACAGAGCCCCACTATCAATGGTCTTCTGGTCAACTTTGGTGATTTGCATATCCAGAAAATCATACAAATGCTAATGGTCAATTGTGTATGGTTATCTCTGTGTAACTGTTAAAATACCTCTGAACTCTGATCTGATCCTCCTAGCTTTGCACAGCATGGGCCCTTTCACGTTCTTTTTTCCCTGCAATCCTAAACCCATTTTATTTTTGCTTTGTGGCAGAAAGAGAATTAAAATGCTCAGTGGGCTTTGCCATTTCTTCAAAGACTGTTCTTTAAGCAGTTGTGTATTCTACCATTCTGTTTTAGAGAAACAGAATATTATACTGAAGATACATACCAGTTTTGACTAAGATGCCCAGCATGCCGACATTCTGAGCCCCACCAACATCATCCCTGCAATCCTAGAAAAGCACAACGAAGCATTTAGTCCAGTGTCATCAGTGAGCCTGCCAACAAAACTGACCAATTGATCTGATTTATTAGGACAGGATGGCCAACTGTAATCCCATGTTTTTTTCCTTAAAATGAAAGAGAAGGAGGTGTAAAAAAGGATAAACCCATGTCTGAAGGAGCATACCACTGGAAAAGGGAAGCGTAATAGAGGTAGAGGTAAAAAACAGAGTAGTAATCCTAGTAACCAAACATAAAAAGCAGTTACAGTGCTTCATGTTTTGCCACATGTACATCTACTTCCTTTTAAAACAGATCATGGAAAAAAAGTATTCTATCATTTGGCAGCTTTTAAGGTAAATGATCCAACTGCAGGACAGTGAATGAACTAGGTTCAGAAGACAGCTCTTGTGCTGTCCACGTAACATTATCCTTACGTTCCATCCAATCGTCCCTAACGGGGAATCAAATCAGATCAGTGTACTTAAACAGATTCTGAGACTGTCTGATATTCACTTCACACTTAGGAATAACAGATCAGTTTCAAAGGGAAGCTTCTGTTTTCCGATTCTTAATCAAGATAGGGGTAAATATACTTGGCTAATTGTGATGACAAATTCAAGGTAATAAAAATCCAAAAACTGGAAGAAACATCATCAATAAAATCAATCCTACCATCTCATGTGTATAAGCAGGATTCATTCAGATCACACCCAAAGAAAAGTTTTTTCCTTAAAAATCATTCATATTATTCAACAACAGCCCTTGGAAATGAGTCTTAAAATGTCAAAATCTTCATTTAAGGTCTAACTTAAAACCTTTTCTGTGCATCTAAACTTGCCTTGTTGAAGCAGGGGAGATGGGGGAGAGGGACAGGAGGAAGGGAGGAGGGAGAAAGTGAACAAGGAAAGGGAGGGCCCACTGGGTAGGGCCCCCGGTTGTCCAGGTTCAGCCCTGCCACTCCTAGGCCTGAGGCAATCGATATCTTTAGCTATTTGTGGCACACAGACTGGGAAGTTCTTCCATAAAGCATATACTAGCAAAAAAATCAATAATGGGAGAATTCCTTGGGTATAGGTGTTCTTTGCATTAAGGAATAGTCAAAAAAGTCTAAATCTGTAGAAGTTTTCTTCAAAAAGACACATAAAGCATTTAATTGCCTTGCAGTTGATGGTCTTTTGAATTGTATATATCTCATCACACTATGAAGAATGTCAGAAATAATCAATATTTCAGTTCTTTAGAATACCAGTAAACAACTACTGGAAAGCCTGTTTTATGGGTAGCCTCTTACTACCATCTGATATCACCAATAAGAGCCTGCTTGTGTCTCAAAGCAGTGCTTTGAAGTTGGCTCCTCCCAGCATGACAGGTAAGCCCAGGGCATTTCCTGGGCTCTTCTACTTACATCTCCAATCATGATGGCCTCCTCAGGTTCACAGCCAGTGCTCCGCAATGCCTCCAAAAAGAACGTTTTCTCTGGTTTCCCCACGACTGTGGCTTTGGTATCTGTGGCATGCTCTAAAGCAGTCACAAATGGTCCGGGCCCCAGGGCTAAGCCATCTTGCCTCTTGTAATACCTGGCTTTGTGGATTGCTATCAGAGGTGCCCCATCCAGGAGCAACCTAGAGAGACAGAGAAAATGGAAATTGGCTAAAAGCAAGGTTTCTATGACTGGAAAAGAATGTCAGACTTACAAAGTGGTTTTATTCACACTCACAGAAACGAATAGTTTCTTATTAACTTTTAATGACTTGCTGTCTTCTAATGAATTCGCTAGGAACTGCTGAGAATTACACTCAGATACACTAAAGAAAGGTGATAGATTAAATCTGTGATTGCTTCAACCTTTTACCTTTAGTGGTTTCAGACATTTTACCCAAATCACCATGGAAAGAGAATTAAGGGAAGTAAAGCTAAATAAGACACTTGAGGGAAGAAGCTTAACTTAATGAGACAAGTTGTTTCAACCTCCCTAATGGTAAGCAGGAGGCTCCTGAGCCTTTTACAACACGACTCAACTGATGCTGCAGTGACATGTTCAGCTAGCTCCTAAAATACCTGGTTTCCTCTTTCCTCTGCTCCAAAATATGATTCTTTCGAATTCAGAAATTTCATAGACCATTTTACAAATACTTTCTGCTTGTATCTTTCCCTCTTCATTTTACCTTTTGACTGCTTCGGGCGTTACTTTGCAAATCAGGCTGTCTTCCCTGAAGGACACAGCAGTAAGGCTTAAGGGTGAGCCTATACTGTCAAGTCCTTTCCTTCTTCCTGATGTAGGACAAATACTCTCATACCAACCGAAAGGGCATAAAGAGTTTTCTTGTTAGAGAACTAAACTCTACATATAGTCAAGGATCCTCATTACTTACTCAGGCAAAACATAACAAATCTAAAAAAACCCCACCAACCCCCATCCAAAAACATCTGCCAACCATCCCAACAGTGCAGCCTGTAAGTCACAGAGCAGAGAGAGTCACACACATATCATCTAATCGAATGCAGGACATGATATTCTTCTTAAACTGCTTTTAACCAATGTAATAAATGATCTCACTTAGCTTAATTTAAGTCATCTACTTAGTTAAATATCTAGTATGTCCATCGAGGAAGAATTCATCACATCTCACCCTTCACAATTATGAGTAATTAAGCGCTCAACTATGAAACTGCTAAATTATTCTTGTCAGTGGGCATGGAAATGCCTTCCTGTGGGAGATGCAGGATTCAGACATTTATGATTAAATATTTTATTAAGTAAAAACCAATACCGGACTATTACAGGGCCTTATTGTTAGTTACTACGAATTGCTCACAGCACAGGACAGATCCTTCAAATTTATTCACTAATAGTAATACAAATTTATTTCTTAAAGTAGATCTTAAAATCCAACTGTTAGGAAACCTGATAAGGCCACTATGTTGGCCTTAAAGAACCACAGCTGATAGCAACGAGATAATAACGGGTGGTTTATCTATCTCCCCTCTTGTCACTCTGCCCCCAATCCCATTTACTTGCTACTCTACCATGGAACTGGAATTCTTTATGCAACAGACCTCGAAATTGCTCTCCACTTACACAGCTAAACTAAAAACTCGTCTGACTTAGCTTTGTTAATATTTTATTATATATTAACTGGGGATGAGACTTATCAGCTCGATTGACGTGTGTACTTAATTCCCGTGCCTTCTCTGGAAGGGCTGAAACTGTGGGTTCCTCTACATTTCTCTAAATGGGAACTGGTTCTTCAGGAGCTTGGAGAAGACAGGCATCTCTCAGGGAAGTGGTTCTTGCTTCTGTCATTCTTCTACGTTCAGCATAAGCTTTACTGACTCTTTGAAGAGCCAAGGCATGTTCAGGATAGATTGAAAGGTAAATATTTTCAAGGACGCAGATTAAAAGATTTTTGTATAAACATTTTCAAAATGTAAGAAAATAGACACCCCAATACTTGGGACTGTTTTCACACTTCCTAGACAGGGCAAAAAAAAGTTGGTTGTTTTGTTACCGGAAGTAATGTATCGGGAAGAAATCTGAGAATCTTCTGTCT
Organism: Pseudorca crassidens; assembly: GCF_039906515.1. NCBI lineage: Eukaryota > Metazoa > Chordata > Mammalia > Artiodactyla > Delphinidae > Pseudorca > Pseudorca crassidens. The sequence goes on along the minus strand of NC_090307.1, from coordinate 26,765,842 downwards.
CTATTTAACTATAAGCCCACTGAGGTGCACGATACAAGAAAAAAAGGCATAAAGAAGGCCTGATGCAAAAATCCATGGCTATAAATTCCATGTAGGCAAAGGAAAAAAACTATAAAAAGTCCTAGCCAGGGAGCTGGACCACATTATAAAAATGTTAGGCAGAGCAGTGAGAGAAAAGCTAAGGGGATGACTTAAATTCAGTGTCACAGTACGTTACTGAAAGGGACCATAAAGAATACCAAGTCCAACACGCCCATTTTACAGAAGAGAAGATCACCTTGTGATGCTGGCCAAGACCAAGGAGAGCGGGAACCCAGAACTCCAGAAAACCAATCCAGCACTCTTCCAAATAAACTCACTTTTTTAGAAAAAATGATCAACTTTTCACCATTTCTGCTGAAGATGGAGAATGTGGAAATGAAATTACACGGCAGCTTAAGTAAGAAACCTAATATGCCTGATATTGAACGATTGAGTCCTTTTCTTCCCACCCCCCCAAAACGACCCTCCCCCAATCTTTCCCAACTCAGTAAATTGGCCCCATTGCTCAAGTCAGAAACTAGTAATCATCCTTGATTTCTCACTTTCCCTCACCCTTCCACATCCCTATTATTAGTAAATCCAGTCACTTCCAAGTCCAAAACAAAAACAAAACTTTCTCAAAATGGTCTTACTCCTTCTGGCGAACCTCTGCAATAGTCTTAACTCATCTTTCTGCTTTCTACTCTTCCCCTGTTATTCCAACCCATCGTACATGCAATACGGGGAGTTTTAAAAGTACAGATGGGATCGTGTCCCTCCCCTGCTTAAAACCTTTCAAGAACCTCTCATTGTAAAGAGTATAAAACCCAAAGTCCTTACCGAAGCTTGTAAGGCCTGGCCTTACCTGGCCACTGTCAGCATCTCCAATCTCAAGTCACCTTCCCCGTCACTGACTATGTACCAAAAATGTACACAGTCTTTCCTGCTTCAGCCCCCACACCTGGTGTTCCCTCCTCCTGAAACAGAGCCCCATACTTTACACACAGCTATCTTCTGCTCACTTGTCAGGTCTCAGCTTGAATGTCAGCACATCAAAGAGCCATTCCCAATCTCCCTGCAAAGTGGACTTCCTCCTCACATTTCATCTCTATCTCATCCCCTTTTTCCTTTATATCACTTCCTATAGTTTATAATCCTTACTCAACTGTGTTTGGTTTGTCTTCCTCACTAGCTTACAATCTCCACTATGCCCATTAGTTTTACTCATCACTGTATTTCTTACTTCCAAAAAAAAAAAATCCAAAACAAAACCAAAAACAAACCCTGGTACCTTTCACTAAATATTTATCGGGTAAGTTAATTAATGCATGAAGCACTGTATGCCTTAGTGTCCTGATCCATAAAATGCGGAATAACGCTTACCTTCTTGGGGAATAGAGATGATATATGCAAACTTTTTCATGCTATCTATCTGACAGTAATGACAATTATTTTTATTCATAAATATAGGAAGTGTAGTGTCTGTGCTACTTAAAATAGGTAACAACAAATCACTTCACATTTGTGGGCCCCGGTTTCTTATCAAATGAAGAAACTGAATCAGATCAGGTCTTTTCACTCTCAACACTTCTGTCATTTTTTAACTGAAAAATGCTTTATGTGGGGGGATCTGTCCTATACCTGTGGGATGTTTAGCCGTATCCATGGCCTCTACCCACTAGATGCCAGTAGCACTCTTCTTCCCCCAGTTGTGACATCCAAAAATGTCTCCAGACATTGCTGAATGTCCCCTGGGGAGGAAAAATGTCCCCAGTTGAGAACAAATGAACGAGGTGATGCCAAAATCTTGACATTCAATACATTTAAAACTAATACCAATCAACCTGACAAACACCAACTACCAAAAGTTCAAATTAAAACAATAGCAAATCATGAAATATATCAAGAGAAAATCCCATCAACACTTAACTGAAACCCCCAGAATATCTCCAATATCATACTGACACAGCAATTTTCTCATTAATAGTAGGCTACCTACTATCACCACTTCTATCTGGTATTGTAGTTCCCAGAGAGTGTAATAAAGCAAGAAAAAGAAATGAAAATACAAAGATTGGTAGGTGTGAAGTAAAACTGTCATTATTTGTGGTTGACAACTGTCCATGTAGAAAATCCAATTCAAAAGATTCTATAAATAAATTATTAGAATTACCAAGTGAATGTAAGAAGGTCATGAATACAAGGTTAACATACAAAATCTCAATTATACTTCTATGTATTAGCAACAAGCAATTAAAAGTGAAATTTAACAAAATACCACTGATAATCACATCAAACAACATGAAATACAAGGATTAATTCAACAAAATTTCTAAGACCTACACTCTAAAAACAGCAAAACACTGCTGAAGAATGTAAGACTAAAATCTAAATAAATGGAGATATATTCCATCTTCATAGACTGGAAGACACATTACTGTTCAGTAAATTCTACCCAAATCCACAGATTTAATAAAGTAGCAATCAAACTCCTAGTGAGTTTTTTTTGTGGAAATTGACAAGTTGATTCCAAAATTTGTATGGAAACGATGTAGAATCTTAAAAAAGATTAAGTTGAAGAATGTATACTACCAGATTTTAAGATTTATTATAGAGCTACAGTATTCAAGACACTGTGGAAGTGCACAAGTATAGATGAAAAATCTAGAAACAGAGCCACACATATATAGTCACTTGATTTATGTCAAAGCACTAAAACATCACTGCAATTCTGTGAGGCTTTTGAAAGAATTGATCTACGCAATAAATGTTGCAGAAGCAACTGGATATCTGTAAAGAAAAAATGAAATTTACTTCACACAATTCACAAAAGTTAATTCAAAACAGACCTTAGACCTAATTGTTAAAGGTAGAACAATAAAGCTTGCAGAAGAAAACACAGGAGAATATCTTCATGACCCTGAGGTGGGCAAAAATTTCTTAGGCATAACAGAAGAAAATATTGACAAATTGGACTCCATCAAAATTAAAAACTTCATGTTCTCATACTGTTAAAAGAATGAACTGGCAAACCACAGGCAGGGATAGGACATCTGCAGTACATATATCCAACCAAAGACACATGTGTACATAACACATACACAACCCCAACAAATCACTAAGAAAACTATAACCCAATCAGACGCAATAAAAGACTTGAATGTGCAGATCACAAAAGAAGTTATCCAGTAGCCAATAAGTATATGAAAAGGCTTCAATATTACTCACCAGGGAAATATGAATTGAAACACGGTAAGATACCACTATACACACCAGAAAGAATAGCTACAGTGATATAGACTAGCGAGAGACTGGTGAGAATATGGAGCAACTGGAACTCTTGTTCATAGCTGGTGGGTCATAACATATGACTCCACATAATCACTGTGGAAAACTGTTTGGCAATATTTACTAAAGCTAAGCAAGTACTTATCCTATTATCCAGTAATTTCACTTCCAGATACAGACCCAAGAGAAATGAGTGGATATGTCCCCAAAAGACATGTAGAAGAATGTTCATAGCAGCTTTATTCTTAACAGCCCAAACTGGAAAATCCAAATGTCCATTAACAATTGAATAAATTGTGGAATATACATACAATAGACTACTACACAACAACAAAAATAAACAAAAACAAAGTACTGCTACATGCAACAATTTGGATAAATCTCAAAAACAGACCCAAAACAAAATGCTACAACTGTGTGATTTCATTCATATGAAGATCAAAAACTGGCAATATTGATAGAAGTCAGAGTAGTGGTTACCTTGAGGAAGGGGTGGTATTGACTGGGACAGAGAGCCTTCTAGGGCGCTGGAAATGTTCTGTCTCGTGATCAGAGTGGGGGTTACACAGGTATATCTATGTGTCAATTTTTATTGAGTTGTACACTGACAATCTGTACACCTTATTGTATGTTATACATCAATTTTAAAAGATCAGTAACAATATATTTATGTGGTTTATTCACCTAAAGCTTTTATTTAGAGTAGCAAGAGTTGCCTTGATCATAAAACAATCTCCCCAGTTAATTAAGTAATGAGTAGTGACTAATATTAAACTCAATTCTGTATTCTGTGATCTTCAAATTGGCATATAAAGTTCTGCATATACTAATGGAACGCTTTAAATAACTCAAGTTCTTAAGTCTTCAACAATTTCTCATCTCCAGAGTGTTTTATTTTTATAGTCTGGACCTTAATTAAAAAGATTGCATAGCAGTCAGCCCTTTCAAAATGGAAACAGCTCACAGAAATATTTCTAATTTAAGCCCTACTGCCACACTGTTCTAGAATTCCTTATGCCCAGGACTCTTAGAAAAGATTCAGGAGCTGCTATACAAATGCAGTAACTGAGGCCATTATTGTTGATTTTTCCCCTCCCCTTCCCTTCTTCCCTTTGTAAGGAATTGAATACATTAGTAATTAAACTTTTTATTCTTTTCTTAATGAGAAGGGGAAAAGAAAGCAATCCAATATTCAACAGAAACCATTTACGGGGATAAGAATCTCTTCCCCAAACACACGAGAAACTAATTTCTGTGCACCTCTAAGACTTTTGGAGGATTCTCGTACCTTGTAACAATTATAGGAAAGAAGTCATTAGCAAAGCTTCAAAACATTATTCTTAAGCAGTCTTCATCTCCGCATTTAAATGTGAAAGTTATATGATGTCACTTATCTTCAATTGTAACAACATTTTAATAAGCTTCTCAAGAAGCTGGAGGGCAGCTGCTCTTAATGTAGAAAAATTTTCTTTTCTGTGAACTATTAAGTTAAGCAATTTCCATGAAGTTTTTTCCCAAAATTCCTTTGATCCAGCAACTGTACTTCTGAGAAAACATGTTACGGAAATATAAATATTGCTTAACAAACACATTCAGAAGTTTTTTATAAAAAACTAACTCATGAAACCTGGAAATAATTAACAATCAGAAATACATGGCTACACAATTTACTGCATTTTTTAAAGTGGAATATGCTCTGGGAATCAAATATGTTTTAGAAGAATATTTAAAAATACAGAAAAACATGCACAATATATTGTCGGCTTTTTAAAAGGCAATTATCGCGTAGTATGTATACACTGTCATTTTTGTCTAAATATATATGTGCGTGGAAACAAATAAACTAGCTATATGCTAAAATGTTAACTGTTGTTCTCTTAGGTGGAGAATCACAGGTAATTTTGTTTATTCATGTTTCTTTTTTGAGCATTTGAAAATTTCCACAATGAGGACATATTAATTTTTTTAACATCTTTATTGGAGTGTAATTGCTTTACAATGGTGTGTTAGTTTCTGTTGTACAACAAAGTGAATCAGCTATACGTATACATATATCCCCGTATCTCCTCCTTCTTGCGCCTCCCTCCCACCCTCCCTATCCCACCCCTCTAGGAGGTCACAAAGCTCCGAGCTGATCTTCTTGTGCTATGCAGCTGCTTCCCACTAGCTATCTATTTTACATTTGGTCATGTCAATGCCACTCTTTCACTTCGTTCCAGCTTACCCTACCCTACGGCCCCGTCCTCAAGTCCATTCTCTACCTTTGCGTCTATTCTGGGAGGATGTATTAATTTTGAGGTTAGATATTTTTTAGTCTTGTTAATACCAAGTTCATTTAGATTAAGTGATCTGCTTGCCCAGGTAGGCTTTCTCTGAATAGAATTTAATTAAAATTGGTCCCTTACTGAAATGCTCATGCTTTTTTTTCCCTAACAGGTCAGAAGATGAAAAAAGACCTTGCTACAAGCTAGTACTACAACTGTGAAAATGAATGGAGTTATAGGCATTCATATTGATGAATCATACATTACTTCTAGGGAAGAAAGCAAACTGATGCACACATAAAGTATAAAACATGCAAGATAATACTACATATAGTCTAGAAATACCTACGTATGTGTTACAAGTATAAAGAAATGCAAGACAATGATAAACAGAAATTCACAATCCTGATTACTTTTGGGTCTTGGCTGACAAAACTGAGGAGGGATACACAGGGGTTATCAAACGTGTTGATAACTTGTGTTTCTTAAACCAATTGACAGGCATATGGGTATCCATTATATTACACTTTGTACCTTTTAGTATTAGGTAAAAGGTAAAAAGCCATCCATGGTTCTCAGGATTTGAACGTTTCATAGAACCCAAGCCCAAATCACATCTATCCCCTATAAGTGGTTCACATCCTTCTCCAAAATCAATTCTTTAAAATTCAGTGTTTTCAATTTTATTCAGACATTTAAGACACTTTTGTAGACAGAGCATACTATGCATGTCAGGGGGGCTACCCACTCAAAATACAGTAAATAAGAGGAGTGTAATGTGGAAGGTTCATGTATCTGCCTGAAGGCAATATGCCCCTAAAGCTGGTATTCAAGGCAGATATGCAACGGGGTTTAAAATCCAATGTTTATCCTCATTAAGAACCTGAATAGTAATTTAACTAATTGGCGGTGCATTTGAGATGTCACAACCCAAACAGCTGTAGTCATTGGTTGGAAGGCATAGTTTCTGTGGAGACATCAATATGCAAAGAAGGGCAAGACCTAAAATCCTTTTGTTAACTTTCCACCCAGCTGTTAAGGGCATTTGTGAAATTAGAGTTGACTTATAAGTGCACTGTAATGCTTTAAAATGTAGTGTTGAAAAAAATCAATATGGTTAGGGAAGTGTGCTAATTAGACAGCATGCAAACAATTACAAAGTCAGTATTACATCAACACACATTTTTATTACCCTGAGTCTAGTATTTATCTAAGACAGAGACCTCCCAACTTCCTATTAAATATTAGGTCCTTCCCAAATTACCAGCTAAAATCAATCAATACCTTCTCCTTGAATTCTGTGGTTCAGAAATGAATAAAATGTAGCAGGGGGTAAATCTGGAAGTAAGATATAATAGCAGGTTCTCTATTTCAAATGAAAACTGGTTTTGGTTATAGTTATAAACCTTAAGGAGCTGGTGAGATAATCCCTTTGCCCCCTGTCCCCCAAGAAGCTAGAGTAGAAAACTGAAGTAGGTGAAGAAATTTTAATACTCAAGCAATCTGGCACAACAGTGGATCTCTGGGAAATAATGTCTACTGAGCAATTATAAAAAGTGAATTTGTTTTTATTTAAACAAAAGCTTGACTGTCACAGTAACTAAGAGAGTCACAAATAAAAGTACATTCAGTAGCCATAGTTTTCATAACCGAGGATCTAAAATTAATGTGCAAATGGAAAAAAGGTGACTGTTCCCAAAGGGCTATTTCTGGCCACATAGATTGTACACAGGGTAGCCATCTTCAAGATCAAATAATGTGCCCAGATGTGTGAACCTTGTAGTGAGTTTTAACATTTTGATTCTAGAACATATACATCAAGAAGTGAATTCTACATCAAGTATAAGTTAGAATGATTCTTGAATATCTTCATACTGGTAAGAAAATGATGTTAAATTCCAAAAATTTACCAAGATATTAAAGAAATTCTTTTTAAAGTTAGTTCAATGTACATCTATGCAGTATGTAGGACTACTTAACTTGTCATAAATTTAAAGGCAAGTTACACTGTTTAATGTTCAACAAGAAGCAAAAGGCAAGATGAAAAATGAAAAATCTATAAAAAATGAAAAATCCAAGGGGAAAAAAATCACAATCTCACTCTAGAGTAGACTTGCGAATAAATTCTGATCCAATTTAGTTTAGGAAGTATGAGAACCAGTATGCAGTCTGCCTTTTGGAAGTAGCAGTAAAAAGTTCATACAGGTAAAATGCACACACAATTGAAGATTTATAACATTTTACATGTTAGTTGTGGTTCCTCAATTTCTACCAACAGCTATTGGAACCCCTCCACTTATATAGCCCACAGTTCAAAGAGCCCCACCCTACTCATCACCTCCTGAACCCACACAGGGAGTGTTCTCTATCACAGGCACTTAGGTTAGATATCTACATGCTGACTCACTGTTCTTCTTCACCCCCTTGACCCAACTGTCCATCAAGTCATGTTGACAATACCAGAATCTCATTTTCTTCATCCCTACTGCCACAATCACAGATCAGACTACCATTATCACTCGTCGAATAATTTCTTTGAAAGTGTGGTCAAACGTGCCAACTTTTTCCGATAGCCTGGATTCTCTCTGGAGGAAGAATCACATTTACTGTTTTGGGTGAATTAGCCTGGATCTTATTTTCCTTCAGAGATCATAGTCAGTGAAGAATCACAGGAGTGATAATAAAAGATAAAACTCCTAGCTTTAGATTTACAATTTGATTATGAATTTCTGCCCCAGAATATTGATCCTATGAACGAGAAAAACCCCAGTGATCATCACGTTTTAACATACTGATTATTTTTAAAAAACTAAGGAAGACAGTAATAAATATTTAATGTTGATCTTGAAGTGATCTTTAAGATATCTGTACACCTACAATCTAGGTGGCCGGAAAGTAAATTATGTATAACCTTACACAACAAAGACAAGAAGAGAAGAAGGGAGTATATGATCACATGAAAAATAAACAGCTAAAGACTTACCGGAATGCTTGATTCAGAATTTGATAATGAAAATGGTCTGGTGCCAATCCTATGACCACAGCATTAGGATCACTTGTTTGTATTCCTGGGAATGGAAAGAAAAAATTATTGAAAAATGCAATTAACAGTAATGTCACATTTTATGATAAAGTAGTTTTAGTCAATCAAGTACAAATTTTTGCTGTAGCCAATAATCTGAAGTTTAAGAGATTATCCTGCCCAGTGTACTTTGAAAGTATCAGCTATAACTTAAAAAAAAAAAAAGGTCTCCTAGTATTTCTGTATATTCCTTTTGCATGGTCTTACAGCTACTGAATAACTAGAAGATCTAAACTGAAACTTGTAACCTGATGTTCTCAAACAAGCAACAATTTCTAACTTCAAAAAGCTTTACTGATTAAAATCAACAAGAAGAGCCACAGTTCTCTATGAGCTATCAGATCAATAGCAACTGATGAGGGACTGAAAACCTAACAGGCAAGGGAAATTATAGACTCTCTAGGTGATACAGCTGAGGCTAACACCATCATGATAAATATGGAATGCACTGTAGGGTCTATAGTTTTCTACAATAATACCTAATCCACTTCTAGTTTCACAAATATTGTTCTATAATTAAAGCATGTTTTAAGGCCTTGGTACCTGATGACAAGACTTTAGATCAAGAACCAAACAAGTACTTCCACCATCACAGTTATTAAAACTGATTGAAGTGTCTGTGCATTATCCATATGCCGATTCCTATTTGCCTCTCTTATTGCCTGCCTTTAAGCATTCTCATTATCGATTCTACCAAAATGTGAGGGGAAGAAGTAGAAAAAGCAGATACCCAAGATATCCAATTTCCTCCTTACCAGCAGCCATGAGTATCCAGTAATTGGTTAAAGTTTGTTAAAGGAAGAAAATAAAATCAATGGCTACAGTTAAGAGTTGGAGTTTTATGTGTTCTTTTTATTATCTCCATCTACCACTGGCTAAGATATTCAATATTAGCCAAGATATTTCCATTCCCTTCAAAAACCTACCTACTTTGGGTATTTTCATGTATATAAACATGTTGCAAGTTTAGTCTTACATCAAATAAAGATTTCTTCCAGACCAGAGATTGTGCTTATATATGTCAACTCCAGCTCACTACTGCACAACTAGAAACTTTCTTCAAATAAAGTAAAAAATCTGAATAAAAAATTGTTTTGTAGTACTTCAGCTAACTCAGAAATATAAATACACTGATTGTAGAATGTATTTGTCATTGTTTTTCGTAGCCCAGTTTCTGAATACCATTTTCATAATTAGGGAATCCACTAGCTCATAAGGCTTAGTGAGGAGCGGAGCTCACCCTCTCCTGAGAGGGTGAAAACACCAGATACTTATTTTCCAGCCTCTGCAGCTATGGGTACTGGCCTGAGACAGAGGTTCTGCCAATCAAAAGCACCCCCCCAACCCCGGGCTTTAAACTGGGAGCTAGGAAGATAAAGTAGCAGGGAGAACCTCACTGGAAATTCTGAGGCAGCAGTGCTAGCTGGAACTTCCAATCTCCAGTGCTACTGGCGTGAATAGGCAAGCTGCAGAGGTCAGTGTTCAGCAGGGACACTGAGGGCACCGGATCAGCTCTGCATGAGATGTCGCACGCCGCTCCTCAGCGCACAGCCCCCGAGGCGAACCTCCAGCTCCCCTGGGCAGTTAGTTCTGTGGGCTACAGGCTTTTTTCTTTTTGTCATGGACATTCAAAAAATATTAAAAAGTAGAAAGACTAGCTCATAATGAGCCCTGATGTACCCATCACCCAGCTTTAGCAGTCATCAGCGTTTTGCCAATCTTATTTACCATTCTCTACATATTTTAAAGTCTTTTAAGTATATTCCAGTATCATCTCACCCTTTCATATTTCAGTACATATCGTTAACTGATAAAGACCTAAAAAAAAACCCACCTTAACATTATTACACCAACAAAGTTAAAATAATTCTTTAATATCACTCAATATCTAGTCCACATTTGAATCTCCCCAAATGTCTCAAAATGTCTTTTCACATCTGATGTGTAATTGGCACCCAACAAGGTCCATATATTGTATTTGATTGTTATCCTTTACCTCTCATTCTATAGCAACATTCCTCTCCACTTACTGGAGCAACTAGATCATTAATCTTGGAAAAGGTCCCACATTCTGGATTTGGCTGATTGCTTGTGATATTATTTAATTTATTCCTTTACTCTTATTATTTCCTATAAACCAGTAATTGAATCTAGAGGCTTCATAAGTTCACATTCAATTACTAGGCAAGAGTACTTATAGGCAATGCCATGAATTTCCAATTATATCACATCACGAAGCACAAGAGTTCTGTGTGTTCTACTTGCAGTGATGTTAAGACTGATCAATAGGTTCAAGTGGTGTCAGCCTGATTCCTCCATTTTGAAGTTCCCCATCAACTCTTCACCTAATGTGTTTAAAATCTATTGATATTGTTGCCTATTTCACTAGGGTTTGGTTTTTTTTGTTTTTTTTTTAACATCTTTATTAGAGTATAATTGCTTTACAATGGTGTGTTAGTTTCTGCTTTATAACAAAGTGAATCAGTTATACACATACATATATCCCCATATCTCTTCCCTCTTGTGTCTCCCTCCCTCCCACCCTCCCTATCCTACCCCTCTAGGTGGTCACAAAGCACCAAGCTGATCTCCCTGTGCTATGCCGCTGCTTCCCACTGGCTATCTATTTTACGTTTGGTAGTGTATATATGTCCATGCCACTCTCTCACTTTGTCACTAGGGTTTGCCAAATGGTGATTTTCTAATTCTGGCATTCCTTTTGCATTTACTAGCTATAATTCTTCTATAAAGAACTTACCCTCATCAAATGTTTAGTTACTATAAAATATAGTTAAAATAGGAAAGGCTTGTTTCGTTTATCCATTTTCAGAATGAGTTACTTCCCTAACAATTTTCCGTAGTGACCAATGAGTTTTGTGGGATGAATATCATTTTGAACTTTTTATACGTATGATGCATTGCAATCTATTGCAATCAGTATTTTTTGATGCTCCAACTATGGCTTCAAATTGGCTTCAGTGTCCTTTAGGCATGACCTTATTAGTTTTCGATAGTTTCCTTGCTAACAATTAGTTATCCCAGACTCATACAACGCCTGCCCATTTCTCCAGTTCCTTGGAGAAATGGAATCACCCATTTCTCCAAGGAACTAAAGTGGGAAACCATAGTAGACACCAGTCTGACCACTGTGCTTCACTGCTTCTATGCCTTTTTAGTAGGAGATCTAGATAATATGTACTTTTTGAGAGAACAAGGGAGTTGATAATATTTTAATTCAAAATTAATACATACCTCATCTGATTTTTATATTTCTATCTCTTTTCACTTACACTTAAAATCTGGAGTACTAACAATACTAGCGTAACTACTACTTTATCGTATAATACATCTATAATTACAAAATAATATCAACACTACTAATAACACTAATACTACTGAATGCAGTTTTAGATTTCTTTGCAGTTCTTTCATCCTTAGAATTGATCCCCCCATGAATGAACTGTCAAAATACTGAATTTTAAAGTCATCTGAAGTAATTCTTTTCTCTGAGTGGTTATGTCACCAACTTTATATAGAGTTCATTTGTTTCAATCTGTTTTTGGTTTTCAGGGATTGGTTTGTTTTTAACTTTTTAATTGCCTTTTAAATATGTAAAATATTCACATGGTTCCAAAGTCAAAACTAGATAATAACGTACTTTTAGAGAAATCACCTCTCCTCTTCCCACCCTCCCCCTTTAGATAACCATTTTTACTAGTTTTTCATTTATCATCCTTCAGCTTCCTTCCACAAATATAAGACAAATACATTTATATCCATTTTCCTCTCATTTTCTTACACAGATAAAAGTGTGTAAGGTTTTCTATACCATATAATTTTTTCACTTAATATATCCTATGAAGATCACTCTTATCAGGATATAGAATTCGCCATTACTTATCTTTCAGCTACAAAGCATTCCATTTTGTGGACATTTCATAGTTTTAATCAGTCTCTTCCAATGAACATTTGGGCTGTTTCCAATCTTTTCTTATTACAAATAAGGTCATAATGAACAACCTACCTTATTCATATGTCCTTGCACATTTTTGTTACTGCATCTTGGAGGTAGATTCCTACAAGAGGCAGTACTGCTTCACATGCAATTTTGAGAGCTACTGCCAAATTCCTCTCTGCAGGAGTTGTGCCATTTTATATCCTGTCAGCAGTCAGATCTTTTTTTTTTTGGTACATGGGCCTCTCACTGTTGTGGCCTCTCCTGTTGCAGAGCACAGGCTCCGGACGTGCAGGCTCAGCGGCCATGGCTCACAGGCCCAGCCGCTCTGCGGCATGTGGGATCTTCCCGGACCGGGACACGAACCCGTGTCCCCTGCACTGGCAGGCGGACTCTCAACCACTGCGCCACCAGGGAAGCCCTAGTCAGATCTTTTAATAAATTTACTTTCTGTTTAATTCACCCAAAGTTGGTTTCTGTTTTTTGCAAATTCTGATTGATATACAGTTATATTTCCTGATAGTATAAGTTTTGAGGTTCTGCCTAACTATATATCCATGCTGAAGTTCTCTAATCATTACATGGTTTTGTAATGATGTATTTATACCCACTTTTTCTATATTGTGTATTTCACTCTGAGTATCACCTACAAAAAGCAGTGTGGCAAACCTTCATAACACAAGGATATTTTTCCAGTTTGTTAATTTTTCCAAAGAGAAAAGTTTTATTTTCTCTTGATTGAAAATATTTCATGGTCATTGCAAAAACTTCAAACCATACAGAATGAAATCTATTTTTAAACAAGTTGACCTTGGTTTATCTCATATAATCAAACTAATACCATGGCTCCAGGAATGACGATTATAATACTCAAAGAAATCTTAACCTGTGTTTTTTCAAACTGTGGGCCATGATCCATTAGTAGATTTTGAAACTAATCTGGAGGACTCTAAGCAGTATCAAAGTCACACAGTTAAGTAAACCAAATGGAAAATAGAGTACATCTCACAAGTAAGAGTACTGTTTAACATATACAAATACACATACATACATCCTGGATTTCTATGTAATGTGTTTCACTTATTTTGGAGTGCAGTCAAAACAGATTTGAGAAACACCAATTTAGATTCAAACTACTGATGACAGAGGAAATCTGACTAAATACTTCTAAACATCCAGTTTTAAGAATGATTTATAAGCAGATATGAAGAACCAATTTTTAAATCTTTCCAAATTTCTCTTACCTTTAAAATCAGGTAGGGCCCGATCATCAACCAGCAGCATGGGTCGGACTTGTTTCTGCTCTACCAAGTTTCTGGCTGCAGTCAGAGAAGTGAATATTTCATCTTCAGAGATATCAAACTGCAATTTCTTCAATCTTTCCAAGAGGTCTTTCTTGCTCTCTTTGGTTGTATTGGTCACAAACCTAACCATTACAGAAGTAGCACGTAACCTGGAAAAGTAAAATTCAGGTGTCAATAGGCAACTTGTACATTCTAGCTCCATAAAACCTAATTTGGTAGCACTTGCCAAAGGTCAGAAAATTAAGGGTAAGTCACTGAGTAAGTGTTTTTATGGCTAGTAGGTTTTATAATCTATTCAAAATTGCTTACAGATTATCCACACCCTGTGGACTGCTTCATCTCCAAAGGCTGTAAAGTCTACCCTTTCAAGGGCCTTCTATACTTTAACTGAATTTTACTACAGGGTTTTAGTAAAGAAGTAAAAAACAAAAATAAAACAAAAAAACTCAACACTTAGTAACCACCATACTCAGAGAATATGAGAGGTGAAAGTTATCTTAGAGATTATCTACTAGTGTAACCTTCTGAAGATGAGAAAACTCAGGCCTAGAGGATTAATGACTGGGCTCAGCTGTACACAGCTGGGCAGCAGTAGGGCTGTGACAAGAACTCCAGCCTATGTCCTAGACAGGGTCTGACCCCCTATACTAAAAGAACAGAGGACACCTCAAGAGTTCTTCCTTCCTCTTAGCCAATTAGACACTGGCTAAGCCCTAATGTGCTACTAAGTTTACAAACAGAAACTACTTGGAGAAAGAAACATTCCATCTTTACAGACTGGAATGTGTTTTCCCTTTGAACTACTTTTGATTCCATAATCTGCTTTTGGAACCTAAACTGGCAATCAGGTATCAGAGAAAGAATTCATGATAATCCAGCTTTCTTTCAAAACAAAAATTATTTTCTTGGTCCTAAAGTGCTTTAACCTAAAAATAATTTACCTACAATTAAAATTTTTATATTAATACCCTGTTGCTTTTTATCTTATACCTGCCCCAAATAGACATAAGGCATAAAGCACTATCCATAATTTAAAATAAGCAAGCAAATAAAACAGAAAAGAGATTTTTAAGAATTCACTCAGAGCATTCATAGATTTATATGATTAAATAGTTCATTATAATCATGATTATCTCTATAATACCTGTATGGTAGATTTTCTGAAAAACACATTAAATTTGGTAGTTCATCTCTCAAAAGAAACTGAATACTTCAACGTAACTATTACCTTAAAAATGAACAAGTCTAAGTACTGAAATGATCATATCATTTTCAACGAGCATTTTAAAAACCTTTTCTTTTTGCTAGTCCCTCAACTTCCCTTAGTCTGTTTGTTTCTATAGAGACGAAAACTGGCAGTGACAGTATAGCAATCTCTCTGGGATGGAAACCTGCCAGTGTCAGTGAGAGAACAATCTGTAGGCTCCTGCCCCTCCAGAATGGCCGGCTCATAGTTTACAGAGGTACTTAGAGATGTCATTCATTGTTCACCAGAAATAAGATTCTTCTTTCCATCCAGAGCAGAAAGCTCATCTTTGAAGCAGTAAAAGCTCTTGTCCAACAGGAGAGGAGACTGACCGACAGACATCCTTTTCCCTAGAAGGTCTGAGAGAGACCATGGCAAGGAGTCAAGAGAAAGTCCCCGTCTCCAACTGATTTACTTCAGGCTTTAAACATATTGTTGTCCACCTGTAAAATGAATGTCATGACTGCTGGCTAAGTCAACAGCTTCCAAATGACACCTACCAGATCTAAAATCTCTTCACACTCACTGAAGCCCCAAATGGAGAGTAAGCTCCTTGAGAGCGTGCCAAGTCAGTGTTGATCTCTTGCCGTAATACCTGGCACTGTGATACTAGTCACTAGATTTCCTGAACAACAGCATACTATGTGAATATTGTAAGGTTTGAAAATGATGAAGCACCACACGCTATTGTTGATTTTGAAAACTCCTCTAAATTATTTGAAGATGAGATGCTTAATAACATTACTAGTTCTGTTGTACTGAGGAGTACTTTTTTGAGGAACACATTCAGTTCACTTTACCAAGCTTTCATTATGTATTTTGTATCTAGACTTGTGGTGACGCATCAGAAATGTAAGACAATCTCTAACCTTCAAAAGCATTAAGTTTAGTTAATGGAAATAATTCTAAAGTTTCAAGTTCCTTAATTAAATTTTATTTGAGCAGCTGCACACTCAGTGTTAGATCTTAGCTGAAGAAGAGTGAGCGGAACTATGGCTTTGTATATGTGTGTGTTTCGTTTTGTGATTCCAGGATTCATTTGTGATTTTTCAAATGCTACTTATTCCACATTTCAGAGCCTCGAGTTTTCATTCCCAAATTTACACTACCGACTTAGAAAAAGATACACATAAAGAACAAAAAGACTAAATCAAAAGGCCAAACCTAACAAAAGGCTTAGAGAACCATGTCTGGAAGATTATTACAATGCATACATCTTCTAGCTAAGCCGAAGGCAGTTCCTGTATATATGGTAAACTGGTGAAATGCCACCTTAAGGCCATCCATTCAGCTAATGATCTGCCTTGGTAACACGGCACCTACAAACATATTTGTCAGCTGAACATGGAGGATAGCTTGCCTTTGAAGAGCTTCCTGTGCGCCTGGCACAGCTGTATCTTCAATGTGAAGTGTGCCACTGAGATCCACCAAAACAGCTTTTAATGCATGGCGTGCTGCCATCCTTCATTCCCTAAGAGAGAGCAAATGAAACTAAAAATACAGTTTAGGAAACAATGGACAATTAAAAACTGGTAAGTCTTCAAAATATCATTCATATCTAGGCAGATACTTAGTGTTAAGCTGCCTCCCTTTTAGAAAAAAAGTTTTTTAAAAATCAAAAATCCAAATTTGATCCATAAAACTTTTTTAATGGTTAGGGGCTTTTTCAGTCTTAAAACCATAGGAAGGAAAATGTTAAAAAAAGAAGGTTACTATTTACTTCAGGTTTCTTAAAATAACTCTTCGTGGAACAATTCATGCATTTATTTTTTATTATAGACAACCAGATTTATTTATTTATTTATTATTATTATTTTTTTTTTTTGCGGTACACGGGCCTCTCACTGTTGTGGCCTCTACCGTTGCGGAACACAGGTTCTGGACGCGCAGGCTCAGCGGTCATGGCTCACGGGCCCAGCCGCTCTGCGGCATGTGGGATCCTCCCGGACCAGGACACAAACCCGTGGCCCCTGCATCGGCAGGCAGACTCTCAACCACTGCGCCACCAGGGAAGCCCCATGCATTTATTTTTAAATATGAGAAAATGTACTCTGAAGAACGGGTAGATGGAAGGAAGCCCTAAATCACTGGCAAAATCTTCTTCCTCTTTGGTTATATACAATGAAATGTTCTAATTGCCCATCTCCATTGTTATATCCTGAAGCAGCATATATGGCCAAAGAGCTACCAGTATTTATACTGGTCAGTGAGGAGGAAATTTCAAGTTACACAGCAACTTTAGTCAGGAGATGTTTTCCTTTACCTTACAATGTCTGACTTTCCTTTTGCATATTTTCCCTTTAAAATATGTTTATCATGAGCTATATCATATATACAGTGGAGTATAAGGTATATCTGTGGTTTAAAGATAATACGGGAGTGGGTAAGAATAGTGTGGAAGCTAAAGACAATAGGATGGGACTTCATTTTTAGTTTTTTTTAACTTATTCTTTTTTCCATTAAAAAAAATTTTTAGAATAAAATATTTCAGACATACAAAAGGTATCAAGGATAATACAACCCCCTTTACCCATCATTCAGCTTCAAAAATAAAACATCATTGAAGGATTTGGAGCCCTCTGTGTACCCTCTCTGATCTGATTCCACTTCTCCCCCTCCCCAAGGTTACTACTTTCCTGATTTTGATGTGCTGAAAGCTTTGTATTACTGTTCTTCTACAGACACTTCATGACTTGCTTTACCACTCCACACTGTTTGTGAGATGTAGCCATGTTAACATATGTACATATAGGTCATTCATTTTTCACTGCTGTGTGGTATTCCATTGTGTGAAAACACTATTTAATTTTTCTGTTCTCCTGATCATGAAGACTTAGGTAGTTTTGCACATTTTATTATAGTGAAGAGCACCTCTATAAACATCCTTCTGCATGTCTCCTGGTGGCCGTGTGTGTGAACATTTCTCTGGGGTCTTCCTCAGTCTGAGGGCATGTGCTAATCTTCACCCTTACAGGATGTTGCCAAGTTGCCCCATTCATTGTATCTTCATAGGGCAAATGTGTACTGAGCACTTACTATGTCAAGCCCTGATGTGACAGCAGAGCTGGAAGAGCCATCTTCTTTAAAGTGAGAAGCAGAAAGAAAAGGGGGAAAGAACCAGGGGAGATATAAGTAGTCAATGAACAAGAATTTGTGGAGAATTCTACCAGAAGAGTTCTCAGGTGGTTTATGACATCCATGGGACACATGGTGGATGGAGGGGAAGACCTCTCTCTCCTAGCTAGCTCCCTCTGAGATGTCATTGTGAGAGCTCAGGACTGGCAGCCACCAGGCCCAGGTGTTGGTCCTGGTTCTGCCTCAAATTCACTGTGTGACCTTGGTCTAGTGCCTTCTCTGGTTTTAAGTTTCTCTTCAATATGTGGGGCAGGGAGGCAAGATGAGGCCTCAATCTTCTTTTGTTTGTTTGTTTTTTTGGCCGCGAGACATCTTAAATTCCCAACCAGGGATTGAACCTGCATCCCTGCATTAGAAGGCGAAGTCTTAACCACTGGACCACCAGGGAAATCCCGAATCCTCAAACTTTACTGCCTACAGTTGGGCAATCTGGGATGAAAGAATCAGTGTATCACATACCACTACACCCCTCCCCACCCGCCGCCCCGATTTTCTCTTCTTCAACATCGGCCTGCTAGTCCCTGCTGGGTCCATCTCCCAAAGCTGCCAGTAGTACTCCAGACTGCCCAGTGTTACCCTTTTAAACGTTGCTCTCCCGTAGGTGTAGTCCTGTCAGGAGGCAGAGGGATAGCAAAGATGACCTCTGAATTCCCTCTCAGCTTCTAGCTTTTAGCTCCTTTGCTTCTCTCATTTTCCAGACCCCGCTCCTACTCCAAGTCAGCTATCTCTGCACACAAGGTATAAATACAAAAAATAAACCCAGACTAAACCCAGAACTGTAGCCAATTGCTGGCAAGTGCTAGCTGCTGATTAGCATGCATAGAGGACTTGCCACTGGGCATACTGGAGAGAACTGCATTTTCCCACAGGGCCAGCTGTCAGCATGGTCCAGACTGGGGAGGGATACAGATGGAGGAAGGCATAGAGACGGTGCTCCGGCTGGATCCAGGCCTGCTCTGTTCCTTATATGTGCTCCCCAAATCTGAGCGGGGTTTCCCTTCAGTGAGCTAGAACTTGGGTCCTAAGTGAAGGAGGTGCAGAAGGTGGGGGAAGCAAAGCCAGGTGGTGAGGGTGAGGTAGGTCCAGGGTCCAGGATTAGCTGAGTAACCTTGGGCAACAGCATTTATCATCCTAAGCCTCCATTTCTTCGTCTGTATAAGAGGAAGAATACTTGTAAAGACCCTGCAGGGATGTGAGGGTTCGCTGAGTTAAGGAGAATGCCTGGCAGTGATAAGCACATAGTAGGAACATAAAGGATGTGCCCTCTTCCTTCCCACCCATCACTGTGTAACAAGTACCTCCCTCCACCTGCCCACCTACCCCACCCCATGCATAGCCTGGGGTCACAGACCAGGAAAAGTAAAAAGCAAGAGAAGCGACTGGGAGGAATTCATAAAGAAAGAAGGGAAATAAGAACAGCTCATATTTATTGGATGCTGTAGGTGTTCTGCACTGTGCTAAACACTGTAGTCTTTATTACATCATTGAAACTTCTCAGCAATCCTACATAGGAGGAAATTGAGACACTGAGAAGTTACTAACTTGCCCAAGCTTAGTTTTGACTTTGAACCATGTTAATGGTTTATATATTCAAACTTAAACAAAACCAGCCCTAAAATGGAATACAAACACAAACTAATCTAAGACAACTTCTGCAGAGTGCTGACTCTAGCCCTGCCATAGGATATATGCAAAGGACAAAAGAAGTGCAAGGAAATCTTGAACTTTACTTAGTAGGTTTGTTGTTGGTAATGGTATGAGTTCCAAAATAATTCTGTGCATGTTATAGGACTGAGCAAATCAGTATAAATATATTGCTGATGTTTAAAAAAATTAGGGTTCTTAAATGGAAGAAAAGAGCTATAAACATGGAATGGGAGGACAGGAAGAACCCTGTGTTGGTTTGGAATCAGAGGTGTCATTATGAATTTGCAATTTAAATACACATATATTTCTTAGCACCACCCACCAAAACGAACAAGAAGCAACAAGACTCCAATAGCTATGAGCGCAGCTAAAGTGCACTAAACAAAACCTGGACTGGGTCAGCCAAAATACAAGGTGAGCCAACATATTGTTTTACCAGATCACAGGTGGACAAAAGGACACGTGAACCAGGGGTTCCAACTAGCCAAATCTGGGGCACCAAAAAGAAAAAATAACAGAAATGCATAACACATGATAAAACCATTTGATGAAAAATTGTTGGGGAACAGTACAGTTGACCCTTGAACAATGCAGGGGTTAATTCATGCATAACTTAGAGTCCACACTCCACATCCAGGGTTCATCTGCATCCTTGCATTCAACCAACCAGCAACTGTGTAGCACCATAGTATCTACTACTGAAAAATATCCAAGTATAAGTGGACCCATGCAGTTCAAACCCACACTATTCAAGGGTCAACTGTTTAATCACTCAGGCTCAAATAATCACCCACAAATTAAGATTCTCCACTAACTACAAAGGAGAAAAGATACTCTTACAGTGGAGAAAACAGCCAGGTACCCCCTTAACCAAATGATCAAAGTAACACCATTAATAATGTGAGAAACTGACATTATGTGCTTCCTGAGAAGACCACTGTAGTCGTCCTGCCTTTGTA
The DNA here is from genome assembly GCF_039906515.1 of Pseudorca crassidens. Lineage (NCBI taxonomy): Eukaryota > Metazoa > Chordata > Mammalia > Artiodactyla > Delphinidae > Pseudorca > Pseudorca crassidens. The sequence continues at coordinate 26,744,941 of NC_090307.1, read as the reverse complement.
GAATTTCTGCCAAAAATGTTTAACACAAATCAATCATGAGGGAAACATGAGACAATTCCAAATTGTATAAAACAACTAGCTTGAACTTTTCAAAAATATCAATGTCATAAAAGACAAAGAAGGGGCTGGGGAACTGTTTTAAATTAAAGGAATGTGAAAAGACATGACAAATAAGTGCAATGCATGAGAGAAACATAAAACAAATATAGCAAAATATTAACAATTAGTGAATTTTGGTGAAAGGTATATGGTTTTCATCGCAATATTTTTACAAATTTTCAACTCTTGGAGGAAAACAAATTTTATAAAGATTTCTCTTAAAAATGGGTTGAAGGCAAAAGAAAGACGTTTTCATACCTGATAATAATAGTAATATAAAAAATGAAACTTGTGTGTTTAGCCAGTCCCTAGTTTAAGATTAGAACACTGCCAATACTGCTGAGGGTCCTATATGAGCCCCTTCAATTACATTCCTGTCCCACCTCCCAGAAGTAATTAACATAATGAACTCTGTGATAATCATTTTCTTGCTTTTCTTTATATTTTTAACTGTCACACAGCTTTAATGTCTTTTAACTTTATAAGAATGAAGTCATAATCTTGCAACTTTCATGTTCTGCTCAACATTGTATTTCTGAGATTCATCCATGCTGATGATTGTTATTTTCCATCAAAACAAACACCAAAACCCCCCTTCTGGGATTCTGACTAGAACCGCACTGAATTTATAGAGCAATATTGGGAGACTGAGATCATTACTATATTGAGCCATGGAACTTCTTTAAGCTGATAAAAGAGTATCTACAAAAAGCCTATATATAGCCAACATTAGATTTATCAGTAATATACTGATATTTATCAGTGTGTAACTTATACTTTATACTATGATATCACTTTTCAGTAATATACTGAAAGCACTGAGATAGGGAATAACACAAGGATGTTACTTTCACCACTTCTATTTAACATTGCAAATGATACCTTAGCTAGTGCAGTAAGGCAAGAAAAAGAAGGTATAAGGATTGGAAAGAAGACACAAAACTATCGTTATTCATAGATGATTTGACTGTATATACAAAAAATTCAAGAATCTAAAACAGATTAACAAAGTAAAAAAGTATAGCATTTAAAAAAATCACTATGTCACAAACAAATAATTAGAAAACTAATTTTAAAAAAGATATCACTTATAGTAGCATACAGTTACCAGGAAAGTCTAACAAAAGAAGTCAACACTTTTATGGCAAAATTATAAAACTATAAAGAAAGACACATAGAAGACAAATATATAGATAGATCTATTAATGGACCCAATACTACAAAGATATCAGTTTTCCCTTTTAATGATCAACAGATTCAAAGCAATTCCAATCAATATCCCAAAAAGGGTTTTGTGGAACTTGATAAGCTGATTCTAAAACTTACACACCAGTGCAAATAGCCAAGACACTTCAGCCAAGATTGAAGAGAAAGAAAATGGGAGCCTTGCTTTCCCTAATATCCAGACAATTAATCAGGTCTTGTAATTAACTAAGATGTTACGGTATTAGCACAAGAGACAAAGTCAATGGAACAGAATAGGGAACCCAAAAAAGGACCCCCCCACCCCCTACCCCAACCAGTGTGTGGAAACTTGATATATGACAGACATAGTGTTTGAGATCAGTGAAGAAAGAAAAATGGTGTTAGAACAACTGACTATCCATAGGAGAAAAAAATGGAATTGGATTCCCATATCATACCTCATACACATTTTTTCCCCAGGAAGATTAAACAACCATATGTTTAAGGCAAAACTTTTAGATAGGAGAGTATCTTCATGATTTGAGGGTAGGAATGGCTTTCTTATGATATAAAAAGCATAAAGGAATAAAGGAAAAGACAGATATTTCAAAAGTACTGTAAAGAGAGAAAGAGTAGAAATATACAGAGTGAAAAACAAATTTGCAACACATGTGAGAAAGGATCAGAATCCAGGAAATATAAACTGTAAATATTAAGAAAAAGAAAAACAACCTAATAGAAAAATGGCACAGGAGCTCAATATATCCTTTAAAAAGGAACAAATCTGAAACAAATGAATAACCATCAACATATCCTTTACAAAAGAGCACATAAACAAATGAAGATGTTCAAAACTCACTGGTAATCAAGGATATGCAAATATAAAGCAGAATGAGATCACTACAACAAAAAAGACTGGCAAAATTTAAAAGTCAGAAAATATCAAAGGTTTTCAAAAGCAACTCCCTAGCCTCTTGAATAAGTGGTGCTGGGAAAGCTTGACAGCTACATGGAAAAGAATGAAATTAGAACATTCCCTAACACCATACACAAAAATAAACTCAAAATGGATTAGAGACCTAAATGTAAGGCCAGACACTATAAAACTCTTAGAGGAAAACATAGGCAGAACACTCCATGGCATCAATCACAGTAAGATCCTTTTTGATCCACCTCCTAGAGAAATGGAAATAAAAACAAACAAATTGGACCTAATGAAACTTAAAAGCTTCTGCACAGCAAAGGAAACCATAAACAAGACGAAAAGACAACCCTCAGAATGGGAGAATATTTTTGCAAATGAAGCAACTGACAAAGGATTAATCTCCAAAATATATGAGCAGCTCATGCAGCTCAATATCAAAAAAACAAATAACCCAATACAAAAATGGGCAGAAGACCTAAATAGACATTTCTCCAAAGAAGATATACAGATTGCCAACAAACACATGAAAGATTGCTCAACATCATTAATCATTAGAGAAATGCAAATCAAAACTACAATGAGGTATCATCTCACACCGGTCAGAATGGCCATCATCAAAAAATCTACAAACAATAAATGCTGGAGAGGGTGTGCAGAAAAGGGAATCCTCTTGCACTGCTGGTGGGAATGTAAATTGATACAGCCACTATGGAGAACAGTATGGAGGTTCCTTAAAAAACTAAAAATAGAACTGCCATATGACCCAGCAATCCCACTACTGGGCATATACCCTGAGAAAACCATAATTCAGAAAGAGTCACGTACCACAATATTCATTGCAGCTCTATTTACAATAGCCAGGAAGCAGCCTAAGTGTCCATCAACAGATGAATAGATAAAGAAGATGTGGCACATATATACAATGGAATATTACTCAGCCATAAACAGAAACGAAATTGAGTTATTTGTAGTGAGGTGGATGGACCTAGAGTCTGTCATAGAGAGTGAAGTAAGCCAGAAAGAGAAAAATAAATACCATATGCTAACACATATATATGGAATCTAAAAAAGAAAAAATGGTTCTGGGGCTTCCCTGGTGGCGCACTGGTTAAGAATCCACCTGCTACTGCAGGGGACATGGGTTCAAGCCCTGGTCCGGGAAGATCCCACATGCCGTGGAGGAACTAAGCCCGTGCACCACAACTACTGAGCCGGCGCTTTGGAGCCCGCGAGCCACAACTACTGAGCCCGCGCACCTAGAGCCTGTGCTCTGCAATGAGAAGCCACCGCAATAAGAAGCCCGAGCACCGCAATGAAGAGTAGCCCCCGCTCACCACAACTAGAGAAAGCCCCCATGCAGCAACGAAGACCCAATGCAGCCAAAAATAAATAAATAAAAATTAAAAAAAAAAAAAGGTTCTGAAGAACCTAGGGACAGGACAGGAATAAAGACACAGACGTAGAGAATGGACTTGAGGATACGGGGAAGGGGAAGCTGGGATGAAGTGAGAGAGTGGCATGGACATATATACACTACAAAATATAAAATAGATAGCTAGTGGGAAGCAGCCGCATAGCACAGGGAGATCAGGGCTCTGTTTTGTGACAACCTAGAGGGGTGGGATAGGGAGGGTGGGAAGGAGACGCAAGAGGGAGGGGATGTGGGGATATATGTATACGTATAGCTGATTCACTTTGTTATACAGCAGAAACTAATACAACATTATAAAGCAATTATACTCCAATAAAGCTGTTAAAAAAAAAAAGGCAACTCCCTTATACTGCTAGTGAGACAATAAAACAGTACAATCATTTTGGAAACTGGTTTGGAATCACTAGGCTCTATAACCCAGCAGTTCCACTCCCAGGTATTATATCCTTGAGAGAGTCTTTCATACTCTACCATTAAATACAAACGAAAATGTCCAAAGCAGCACTGTTTGTAAAAGCCAGAACTGGAAACAATACAAATGTCTATCAGCAGAAGAATGGACAAGTAAATTGTGGTATACTCATACACAACATGTGAAAGGCAGTGGAAATGAATGATCTACAGTTACATCATCCTAGGTAATGTTCTTCTACAGAGTGAAAGAATCAAGTCACAAAAGACTACATACCATATGGTTCCCTATTATAGCACACATAGGTGATAAAACTGGAAAGAGAAGAAAGGGAATGATTAACACAGGAGTGAGGATAGTGATTCCTCCAGGCGATGGGGAGGAGATACAAGCCAGGAGGAGCACAAGGATGCCTCTAAGGTCTTCTTGACCTAGACAGTAGGTGCACAGGCATTTTTTATTATAATTATTTAAAACTTACATATGTTTTGCATACTCTTGTGTGGATTACATATTTCACAATAAAAATTAGTCTTGTTATGTTTTCGTCAGTCATTTCTCATATATTTAATTTTATAAAAAACTAAATTAGTCCAATCATTATGCATCAGTATAACCCTCATCAAGTATTTTGATTTTAAAATAAATCCCTGGTTCTGTTTGCCTTTTATAATGAATCTGCCGGGGGATGGGGGTAGAGTGCAGAGGCAAAAAAAAAAAAGATATTAAGAGCTCTGGTTAATCAAGATTCCACTGCAAAATCTTTTCTTTTATAACAGTCCTCATATGTTATTCGATTTCTGATCTTTACTATGACCTTGAAATGGAGGATTACATCAACAATAGCATCAACTATTACCTGCCTGAGAGGGGAAACAGTTTGTTACTCAAAAGACTAGACGGTTGCTAGCGACTCTATTTGGATGTGTGACAAAGGATTCTTTAATTTAAAATACATTGCACCACAAAAGGTAAGGCTATGCAAAATGTAGACAAAGCATTCTCTTTTTACATACAGAAAACCCTAAAATTTCTTCTCTCAAAACCCAAGTTTTATGAGAGGCACCTAATATTCAATAAAAAAATGTTAACTCCGTTCGGAATTCCCTAGCGGTCCAGTTGTTGGGACTCGGTGCTTTCACTGCTGGGGCCCGGGTTCGATCCCTGGTCCGGGAACTAAGATCCCGAAAGCCGTGCGGCCCCGCCAGAAAAAAGTTAACTCCAAAGGTGATTAAAGAATAAAATATGAACAAGGCTAGAAAAACAACAAAAGAATTGTACTGTTCAAAAAAAGAAAAAACTGTCCAACCAGAACCACTAAATGGTCATAAAAATATTGATAATTCTAATCTTTATTGAAGGGTCCACATAGACTTAATGTTACCAAAGCGCTTCCATCAGTTCCATAGAAGACACCTTTTAAACTCTAAAATGCTCTTATAGAGCTTATCTGAGAGTGATTGAGGCCTATAAGAACATAACTGAGGTGTACCACTCAAACCTCAAAATATACTTCATCAGTTAGCCCCACTACAGGCCTCTACCACTTCTGCCATGATCTCTTTTCTTGTCTAAATCTTTACAATACTTGTTACCGGAACTACAAGTCAGTACTTGATAAACTGTAATTGTAAACTATTAGTATCACCCCAGAAAACTGAAAAGGCTTCAAAGCTGGTCCATGTTTGTTTATATTGAGTCCACATCCCACCATCTCGCATGGCTTGAACAAGCTATGTGGGATATACTTTAGAAAGTCATAAACAATTGATATTGGTACATATTCAATGCAAAGAAGGAAAGTAAATTCTCTCTCCTCCCAAAAGGAACTCTTGAAGATACTTCAGAGGACATCTCCCCTTGAATATTCCAGGGGCATCTCAATCCAAGTCCTTGTTACCCTCTAAGCTGCTCTTCATCCTGCAATCCTTATTGAGTGAATGGCAGCACCATCAATGTAGATGTACCCACCACTCTCCCAAGCCTTCTTGCCAACCAGTCAAGGGCCAAATCAAATCATGTCAGTGCTACCTCCTGTACAGTCCTGAATCCACTCACTTCTCTTCACTGTTACTAAAACTCTTAGTTTTGAAATCATCATCTCTCATCTAGCCTATTTCAACAACTTCCTAAATGTCCTCTCTGCTTCGACTCTTCTCCCTATTTCTAGCTCCAAATCCATTTTTTGAAATGCAACAGTGCAGTGGTTAAGTACAAGAACTAAGGAGTTGTACATGCCTGGATTTGTACTCACTAGCTGTGTGCACGTGGGCAATTTTCTTAACATCTCAGCCTGAGTTTCTTCATTTCTAAAGTAGAAAGAATAACACCTCTAATGGTTGATTGGAAGATTAAAGGAAGTAATACATATATTGTGAACAGTGTTCCACAAATAGAAAGGCTGGGTTATAGGTCATATATGCGTATTGGGGGTGGGTGTGTGTGTGCTGGCAGGGGGGACATGATGGATGTGTCTAGGGCTACAAAAATCACAAGATAAATATGATACAGTCCTAAAGCATTAGTATAATCTGAGGATATGGGAAAACATTTTATACCAAAATAAGGTATACTGTGGCCTATCATTAAGAACGTACATAAATATTTAAAACAGATTTCAATATAAATTTTCTCCTGGGAGGCTGGGGCTCTTCTCAATATGTCTCTGGACATATTTATACTCACCCCCTGGAGAGTACAAATTCTTTTTTCTTCCCCATATGCTTCCAGTGAAAAAGTCGGGAACCACACTGCATGCACTCACTCAACAAATGTTATTATACAGTCACTCCCCACTGCGCCCAGGATAAAATATGAACAATGTACACTGGTGTCCAGAGCCCTGGTTTACCTCTCCAACTCGTTTGTGTCTACTCCTGCACCAAAGTTCAATGGCACTGCAGTCGCCCACCAGTCCTATACGTTACCTCCCTCATCGCTGGACTTTTGTCCGAAACCTTTTTGCTCCCTGAATTCTACCGCCCCTGTCGCTTACATCCTCCCTTCCCTGACCAATTCCTTCAGTCCCTGGGTCTCAGACAAATATCATTTCCTGTTTTTCCTGAGTCCAACTCCTTTTCTCCCAAGGCTGGGCCAGGACCCCCCAGCGTGCTCCATTAGTACACTCCTCACTCTGTTCCATCCGTGGAGCCCTGTGAGTCAAAGGGCTGTTGCCTTTCCCCCTGTACTACTACTGATCGCTCAATAAACAGTTTTTAATTAGCTAAACTCATGAATCCCGGCCTCCATAACTGGAAGGATTCCACGAACAAGGCTCTATCAGCACTAACTCAACTGCAATCCCCTCCTTCTCCCGGGTGGGAAAGGGCCTCAAGACTGGTCACACAGCCTCCACCATCGCAAGTTCCAGCACCTGGCAAACGCCAGACTGACCTGAAGGGACGCCGGCTTCGAAATACAGCTCAGGGGCACGTTAGGGGGAAGGACTAACACCCCACAGCCACCATCCGCCCCGCGCACGCGAGACCTGGCGGAAGTGCGGCTCGCCTCGCGCCGCGCACGCGTGGTGGCGCCGCGCCGAAGGCCGCGAGGGGTGGGCAATCCTCACAGAGCGAGCGCCCGGTTGGTCCGGGCCCCAGGAGGGTGGTGGCCTAGAAACCCAACCGGTGTGTCCCCAGCCAGCTCACAAAGAAATGTAGCCTCCAGATAGGCGGGCGCTCGCCTGTCCCAGTGCGGCTCCTCACCGGGCTCCGCACGCCGTCCTCAGCAAAGGCAAACGCCCTGCTAGCAGAGAAGCCAGCAGAGAAGCTCCGCTCCGCAGTATCCTTGGCGGGGAAAAAGGGGCCGCAGCGGCTGCCTGAGGACGCCGGAAACTGGCCCAAGGGCCGTGCCGGAAGTCCCGCCTCTCCGCACATGTCTCCGCCCCATCCGTCCAGGGCTACTTTCCGGTTTCGAAGACCAACTACGGGGTCTAGTACTGCTCCTTCCTCACCGTGTAACAGAACGGTAAGTTATTATCGAGACCTGCTCCCTCAAGGGCGGGGCCTACTGGGCCTGGTTGCAGCAGGAAAAACAAAAACTTTTGCCTTTGCTCAGTAGCAGTTTCTCATTCCACTGCAGTGTTGTCAGACGGAGTATTATTACTTTTCTTTGCCGCCACCCTTGCGCACTCCACCACTTCTGTTTTCCAGTCCTCACAACGGGGCAAAAAGAGGTATTGGGGCAAGGAACGGTGACTTTATTTGGAAAGCCAGCAGACTGAGAAGGTGGCAGACTGGTGTCCCAAAGACCCGCCTGAGTTGTAATTCAAGGCTTATTTTACACTGAAAGGAGGGTGGTGTGGCTGGTTGCTGCAGACTTCTTGGTGCCAGCCAGACCCCAGAGAGGATGTGATAATCCTTTGTTCTTTTAGCTGTCCACTTAAGTCAGGTCACCATGTTCCTGTCAACCTTCAAGAAGACAGATGTTATCCTCTGTTCTGCAACTTTTTATCTTTACAGGAATGAAAAGTATGACACCTTTAAAGCACTGGTCTCCAACCTTTTTGGCACCAGGGACCCAGTTTCGTGGAAGACAGTTTTTCCACCGACAGGGTGGCGGGGGACTGGTGCACGCGATGGGGAGAGGCACATGAAGCTTCGCTCGTTCGCCCACCGCTCACCTCCTGCTGTGCAGCCCGCTCCCTGACAGGCCAAGGACCAGGACCCCTGCTTTAAAGGATGAGCCTGGGAGGCAGAGCCTTGAGAATGGGCTGTATTTCAGGCTATGGGCAACATTCCTTTACAAAGGTGCAGAGTCACCATAACTAAGAACAGACAACAGAGCACACAGATTAAAGATTAAAGGAACAGATCCAATATGGAGTCAGGTTTGTTCTCCCTTACACGTCTCACCCATTCTCGAGGGCTATCTCAGAAGTCATCTCCTTGATACTTCCCTTGAAACACCCAATCTCTGAAGTCATTTCCTGCTTTCCTACTTGAACAGCATCTGACACTTATTGCTGTCTTTTATTAACCACTACCACTGGCAGCAGTGTCCGTCTTTTCTTGCATCAGCTATTCCAAAACTTTACGCTGTCAAGTTTCCTACCCTGACGGACAGCTACCACAGGTCTTGCCTGTTATCCCTAGGGGAGCAATATCTTGGGATACATAGAACCACCTCCCTCACTGCTCCCTTCCCACACTCATGTTGGGAGTCTCCACTTGTCTCCCTTTGATCCAAATAAATTAAACCCCTTGAGTGCAGAGACGGTCATCCTATGCACTCTATATGAAAATGACGAAATGAAAAGCTTTCAGGAGCAGTCTGACATAACAGAATACAGGCTCTAGTTTACACCTATGGAACCCCTTGACAAAACTGCTGATCTGCCCTTGACTGGGGACTCATTTACCAACATCCCCTCTGCCCGCTGCTGCAGTCAGCCATGTTGTAAGCTATAACACTTCCTGGTCCCTGGACTAGGGACCCTTTGCTTTTCCTCCTCACTGGGTCTGGAGGTTGTTTTCGTCTTATGTTTACTAAGTCTAAGTTTTCTGTTTGAGGGCCTACTTGGTTGAAGGAAACCGAAACTGATCCTAGTTTCCCCTTCAGAATTAGGAGCTGTCTTTGACCAGATTAAAACACCACCCAAGGTGGGTAATATTAAGACATGCATTTTTCTAAATGTTTACTCTGGCTGCAATATGGAGAACAGATGGGAGAGATGCCAAAATGTGAGTAACTAAATCTCTGTGTGAGACCAGATAAGAATCTATTGCAGGGCCACAGAGAGATGCTTAAACTAAAAAGTGTGGAAACAAAGCAAACAAAACAAATTTAAGAAATCTTTAGGAGGTAAGAGAAATTGGTGGTAAATTAGATTAAGGGTAAGGGAGAGGAAGGCATCAAGATAATTATTAGGTTCCAGGTTTGGGCAATTGGGTAGTATGGTGTCATTCACTGTGATGTGGAATGATGGAACATGACTAATGGCTTCCTCCTTACCAAAAGACTCAAATGGCTTTGCCTGCCAAAGGGCAAAATGAGTAAAGATGGGATGGGACCTCAGAAGGAGAACTTTAGAAAGAAAAAGATGGGTTAAAGAACCCAGAGGATAAATAAATAAATAAGTAAATAAATAAATAAAAGAACCCAGAGGAGGAGCGGAGGTGTAAAGAAAACAGTATCAGAACTAAAACAAAAAGAGTAGAATTCCATAACTTACCTTGATCATTAGTATCGGTGGACACTGCCCACTGTGTGTCCCAGGTCCTTGCACAGATGTTTTCACTATATCTGACATCTAATGACCAATCAGGGGCCAAGGAAAATTTTAGCAAAAAAGATTTCCATTTTGGTTGGTATCAAAATTTTATTATTGGTAATAACTTTGAAGCTGTCAGTAAGAAAGTAATTTATTTCACCAAAAACATTTTACTTCAGAAGAACATCTCTTTGATCTAGGATCAAAGGTCAGTGACCTGGAAATTATATATATATATATATATATATATATATGTATAATCTGGAGCAGACTTCTGTTCTAAAACAGTCATTGACTAATTTTACAGAGGAAGGAACCAAAAACAACTGAGGTCTTAAGTTTATTTAAGTCATATGATAAAAGGTTCTGGCTAGCATACTAGCAATATCCTGCCTCCTATTTTACTCAGATGTATTGCTTTGTCTCAGGTCATTTCATGAGTACACACACATATACACACAAGTGATTGCAAATATCTATAGAGCACAGATCACCGTGCCTACTCTACCTAAAGCAAGGATTTTTTAAAAAAAGATACTTCATAACCATGTTTTTGAAAGCTTAGGGTTTCGTGGAAGTGCCTTAGGAAGCTTGTTAAGAGTGAGGTGGAGGCTGAGCAGTGGGCCTATGGGTCCCATTCCCGCTTCAACTGATATATGGACCTGCTCCCATCTATTTTAGATATCGGATGATTACACTTCTATGTTACTATTCTTTTGAAAATCCAGTTCTGTTAACAATCAAAGTTTGAAAACCACTGTACTTGATTAAGGACTAGGGTATGAATTCGAGTATGTACACACTACAGCCAAGAGCCTTTACCACAGGTCATAGGCATATAGAGACAGGGTCAGAATACACAGGACCATTAACACCACAGATATTTGGAGTCCAGAATAATCACAAATTGTTAATCCTGATAATGGCTAAGGGGAAAGATGTTGGCAGGCAGGCAGGCACTTAAGTTACTATCTACTAAAACAAGATGCTATCATTACTGAATTGCAACTTCTCTGGATAAACCAGGGTTAACCTGTGAAAGCTTAGAGACCTGTCTTCAGGCACAGTAAAGCTAGAACTGTGTAAGAGTCCTTTAGAGATGAAATATTTTGATGTCCATGCTGCACTTTCCTCAGAACCACTTTGCTACAGAAAACTCTGTTCCTGCCCTAATATGACTGCTCTCAATTGGAGTGTGAACTTGGACAGTATTCCGACAATTAATGAATATAAAGGTGTGTTGTAATGTCTTAATGAAAATGGTATCAGGCCAAGGTCTCTTCTTTCTTTTTAAAATTCTATATGGCTCACTGCCTGTGGAGAAACAGGAGTGCCCTCAACTAACTGCTACTTTTCAATCTGTTCAGCAGCTTAAACTTGAACTTGTGCATCAGATCCTTCTAAGGCCAAAAGAACATTGCCTTTAAGTGCCAAATACATTAGTTACTCCCATGAGCCAAGTAATCAACTTAGGATCCCTGGTACATTTCTTTGGTTCAGCTGCAAGGCCCCCCTGCTCAGAGATCTTCTGCTCTTCCATCTCCAGCTCAGGCGTGGCCAATAGGAATCCAATACCTGCTCCAAAGTTTTAGAAGTAACTTAAGTCATAGAATCAAAATTGCTCGCGAGTCTTCCTGATATATGTCAGCAATTCTGTTAATTCATTGAAGAAAAAAAAAAAGGAATGTGAATGTTGACTTTCATTAAATCTGTGCTCAATGATTTTACAGCAAAGAACATATATGTGTTGCACACAAAATGAAATTAATTAACAGACAGGTTATATACTGAAGTACAAAAACAAGTGTTTGACTTGGAAATTGAACTTTATTTACAAATGTTCTCCTATAGACAAAGATTCCATTCCACCCCCTTTAAAATATTATAACTAATACTTCCCAGAAAAATCATTTACATTGTTTTAATCTTTCTGCATAAAACAGTATTATGGGATAAGCAAATATGGGATGGTCTAAGACATAAAAAAACAAAAGACAATTTATCCACCATGAATGCTCTACTGACTGACAGAATGAAGAATTACAAATCACACCCCTTAATGTGCTACTCCGAGAAACGGAAACGTGCTAATTTGGGGAGGTAAATGCTTCACAATAGTCTTCTTACGTAGTATGGTTTAGTGGTGATTGTTTAGGATTGCTCCTGCAGGCTGCTATTTATGCTGATTTTAAAAAATAAGTCATTGTTAAAAAGGGCATAGACTTTTCTATACAGATTTTTTTTTTAACCTATGGAAATATGTAGATACTGACCTGGTCTCATCATTCAGGCCAATTAATAAAATACAAACGCATGAAAAGAACTTAAAACTTAAAAACACAATCATCATGTGACTAACCGACTTACAAAGTTAGAATTCTCCCAGAAATCAGAGTATTGCTCTTCAATAGTTACTATGAATTTGAATTTTTCATAGCTGAGACAGTATACAGACAAAATATTTAACCAAAGAGTTCAAAATAAAATAATCCAAATTTCCTATCTAACATTTTATATTTTAAAAATCCTTTAAATTTTATCTAGGAGGATAATCATTCTTACATCATAGCTAAGTCACAAGGAACTTTGAAAAAAAAATTCATCCCTGAGAAGTCAAAGAAAGAAACCTCTAAAAACACAGAAGTGACAGTCCTGCACCCTTTTAACAATCTTTACCATAGCATGAACTTTTATCAGCAGTCAGCAATCAAATGTATTTCAATCTGGCCTCTGATGATCTGATCTTTTTGCAATAAAACTATAAGTGCAACATTTAAAAAAATCAGATAAATAGGGACTCTGGTTTTATTGGCAGGTTTACATTTTTGTCAAGTCCAAGGTCAGCCAGCTAAGATACGTATGTTCCAATAAAGACTGAAGTAATAACTTCTGCTGGCAGCTCTTCTCCTGAGTCTCCATTTCCCCCATTGATCTTCACCCAAATAGTAAAAGTAATATAATCGCAATTGAGTTTACTATTATCAATGGCACTGCAAAGAAAAAAAAACAAAACAGTTTTTTATTACTAAAAAAAATCAGAAAAAAATGAAGACATAGTTTTACTAGCATCCAGGAAGGATGGAAATACAGTATGTCATCAGAATCACATTGCAAATCCTTATAACAAAGTAACATTCAAACATGCATTAGATCATAAAATCCAAAACTTATTGTAAAGTGGGCTTGTGTGACTGGGGATAAGGGTCACACCGGTACAAGATCAATATAAAGTCATCTGTGGATAGTGCTGGTGCAGCTCTGGGAACACAAAAGCATACTGGACCCAGGCAGAAGTAGACCCACATGGCTGCCAGTGACAACTGACAGTAGAGATACAGTGCAAAGAAGATTCTGTTGCTTCATCACTAAATTAAGAATGAAACTTATCATTCTACCCAAAGCTGTGATGAAATCAGCTAACAGAGACAGAGAGAGAGAGAGACCCTAATTTTAATGGTTTTAAATAAAAGGTTTTGAATTCTTGAGTTGCTCTAAAATATTTTCTAATAAAAATAGCAGATAATGGGACCTGTATTTTTCTCTTGAAAGTCTTACAGGACTCAGATGACTTCTCTACTTAGAAGCAAAAGAATTTCTAAAAGGTAAGAACACCGTTGTCTTTCAACTCTGAGAGGTGACATACAGGTAGCATACAAATATTACATCACTGAGCATTCCATCTGCATCAAGTGGCTTAGATAAAAATAAGAGGCAAGCTAGGAAAGAAACTAGTAACTTTTAAGCAGTAAAGCCTAGTTAAATATTATAGAAAAAAGTTCCCACTACAAAAATGGCATTCACACTTGGAAGTTTTGCTACTTAAATCAAACCACAAAATTAAGAGTGTTCCACTAGTTTTTCTTCTTACCTCTCATCACAGTTCTCACAGATCGAATAAGGTTCATTAGCTGAGATTTAATTCCTGGCTCTTCTCCAAATCCACCAATTCCCTGGTCTGTTGCCCAGCCAACTGCATAACATAAAGATGATTAGCTGTGATAAAATTTATTATGCACTCACCTTGCTCCCTCATTAGTCACCTTCTAAAGATGATTTTGAGCCTTGTTAGACATAAATTATATGACTTAAAAACTTGAGTATATTTTTTACTTTTGATAAGCAGCACAAACTCATTTAATTTCGATTTTGATTTTATAAAATAAACCAGTCTAATAAATTCTTCCATGGCACTGTATTCAGTAAAGATGACTGTTGTGACACCCTGATTGTTTTCTTTCTCTTTTTCTAAACTAACAAACAATATTTTTCAGGTCAGAATTGAAAACCAAAGCATATTGTCAAGTTGAATAATTAGCTCAATTCAGAATTCATAAAACCCGAAGTAATTATCAGTATAAAAGTGTTGCAGCTGAGCTTCACTATCTGTTCACCTGGGGAAATGTTAATGTAAACGTGGTCGCAGCTTGGTTACGCCTTCATAGCATGCTCTAACCCGACAACAGAGGCACATCTTTTTAACTTGATCATTCCTCTTCATTTCTCAATTTTGAGGTAAGGAATTTAGCCTATTATCTAACCCTAACCCCACTTATTTTCAGTAAATGAGTCTTTTACCTTCTATCATTTTCCTGATAATATAAATCATTATTTCTTTACCTTTATCTGCTAATTCTTTTTTTATTGCCTTACGCATTCTTCTAGAGGCTTACATGTCCTCATTTCTGCAACGTCCTTCTCTTGTCCTCATTTCAGGTCCACTTTTCATATCTCACATGACTGTATTTTTTTACTCTCATATAACTACAGGGCTTAATTAATTCCTGACATGTTAACCCTTAAACTTGAAGACAGAACAAGTTTTTATTTTATACATGAAAGAACCATGTATCAGGTAACAAGATTTCACTTTGTTTAATCAACTTTTACTTGGTTGAAATAAAGGTTAAATAACGGTTGCTTGTTTTTTTTAAATTTTTTGGTCACATCAACACTGAGATATGTTGTGGTATAAAACTAATGTAAAATTCAAGTTCATAGCAGAGCTGATGTGTTTTCACTCCCACTCACCCTTCAAGGCCTAGCTCACTTGTGCTTACAGCCTTCCCCATCCACAGGGCTGTCACTCTTTTTTGAGCTCCCGCAGCACAACTTCTATCACAGTGGTTAATACCACAGCCTCTACTATCTCTTGCCAGACTCTCAACAGATGCCTCTGCAATTTCCTCTCGACTTCTTTCTCCCTTAAAGTGTCAGATCTTTCTAGCTCACAATGTGTGATGATTCCCATTGCCTACTGAGTGAAGTTAGAAACTCCTTAAATTGACATGCTAGCCTTGTATCATACTACAACCCTCCGAGTAACTAGTGGTTACTCAATTACCCACTAATTGCTATACATGTTAAAGGCAGCTTCTGAATCTAGGTTTATCTGACTTCAATGTCAGGGCCTTTCCTAATTCCCTCCCATGCCATAATAAACCTTTACTCTTTGCTCCCCAAATAGTAACTACTGATTGTAAGTTACATTATAAATTCCTGGAAGACAGGAACTGAATTTAGTCTGTCTTTACCTTTCCCCTCTCCCCCACCCAGAGCAAGTACTTAGTAAATGTTTGTGGAATTAAACTGAATTTATAGCAGACCAAGTTAATTTTGGAATAAAGAAAGATAAGGTAAATCCTAGAATCGCAGATAAAACTTCCAAAGAAACATGTTTCTTTATTTTAAAGGCACACGAAGTGTAACCAATCATTCAATTGTAGCTTTGCGGGAGGGAGGAAGAAATCCTCCAATATTAAATGTACACATCTCTCCAAGATAAAAACAATCTCAGAAGATACACCTGCATCTTGCTTCCTACTTCTGCATCTACTTCTGTCTCCGACAAGCAAATACACTTACGCTGTTTCTCCAACGCTGACTTTTACCATATAACAAGTTCTACTGTAAGTTCTTTCTCCCACATACCTGTCTCACTCTTCCAGGGAGCTCAATCAGCATTCTCCACTACATGGCAGTCCTCTTTTTGTAATCTAAGTTCAAAGGTGTAGTACCAGCCTTTAACTACTTATAATGTGGTAAAAACTATTTCATAATAGTGTCTCTAGAAGGACATAAAACACAAAATGACCACCACCACCTGGTGTATCATTTTCCAAACCAGTTTAGTCTTACTCATATAAACCTACTTAACAACTCTGCACAATAAGAAAGCAGCCTGGTTTTGGTTAAACATATTGGTTACTGTAACGAAGGAGAAAGTTTTCCTTGACCCTCTTAGGGTCCCTGGCTATGTCTGAAAATTAAACTGACAAAGACAGATTAACAGGAGAAAAGCACACAAATTTTATTAAGTTTTTACATGTACCCGGGAGTCTTCACAAGAAAATGAAGATCTGAAAAACTGGCCAAAGCAGGAAGTTTTTCTACCTTTTAGACAAAAGAACAAATTTGTGAAGAATTAACAAAACAAAGGGGTTTGGGCTATAGGTAGGAAATGCAATAATGTCTGTTTATACAGTCTTCCTGGCCCTAAATTCCCTGTCTCTGGTGATAAGAGTGTCTCCTTTCCTCCTGGTACAGGAAGGATACCTTTCACACGGGAGATTTATCTCCTGCTTTCAAGAAAGAAGGGCCAGGGAGGGAGGAGGGCGGAGTGACCTCTCTGATTCTGGTGTTTTCTCTAACTCCTTCAGCTTAAGATATTCAACATGCCACGGTGCCTTATTTGGGGGTAGCACGTCCTGAACCCCATCAATGGATACACACTTTTATCTTAGCTTTCTCCTGAAACCCTACTAAAAATGACATTAGGGCTTCCCTGGTGGTGCAGTGGTTGGGAGTCCGCCTGCCGATGCAGGGGATGCGGGTATGTGCCCCGGTCCGGGAAGATCCCACATGCCGCGAAGCGGCTGGTCCCGTGAGCCATGGCCACTGGGCCTGCGTGTCCGGAGCCTGTGCTCTGCAATGGGAGAGGCCACAACAGTGAGAGGCCTGTGTACCGCAAAAATAAATAAATAAATAAATAATAAAGGGAAGAATAACTGACTTAACAGAGAAGGCTGAAACCTAAACATCCAGGGAGCACACAATAAAAAACTGAGGTGAATCGTGCTGAGAACCCTGGAAACTTGAAAGAAACTTCAAAATGCCAGTGAGGGCAACAAAGCTGAGACACCGGAGGACTAATTGAAAAGTCTCCACAAGAGCAATTAGCGCCACTCCTCCTTCCCCTCCCATCCCATCCCCTTCCCTAAACTGAACTGATAGGAAGAATTTCCCTCTCTTACACCCTCAGAAGACAGGAGGTTTACTCTCAGCAGAGACTGAAGCATGGAAGCTCTGGACCTGGGGACATCTAGGGAGGGTGGATTGAATTAAAGTCTGCAAACCAAGTGTCAAACTCCTGCCCACTTTCCTTGCTTGTGTCTCACATAAGCCTGGAAATAAGAACACTTATATTCTGCAGACAGGAAGTTGTAAAATTACTCTGGAAATTGACCAGCTGCCCAAGAAGACTTCAGATACTGACATACTCAGGGCTTTAATGAGACAGCGAACTTACAGAGAGGCCCACTGGTGAGCAAATCCCAACCACATACACAGAGCTTCCTAAGAGCCTCTCAGTGCTTTACTCTTTAGAATGAACTGACAGTCAAGAGGGAACAATTCTTAACGTGGAAAGACAGAACAAAACCAGAAAAGAAGACTTTGAGGAAGAGACAATGCAAGAAGTAGGAGTTCATTTTTTAAAAAAACAAACATCCTTAGAGAGAGAACAACTACTGTAGCTATAAACCCCAGAGAACAAGATGCCATAAAAAAAGGGGACATAAAAAAGGAGTGGGACTTCCCTGGTGGTGCAGTGGTTACAAATCCACCTGCCAATGCAGGGGACACGGGTTCGAGCCCTGGTCTGGGAAGATCCCACATGCCGCGGAGCAACTAAGCCCGTGTGCCACGACTACTGAGCCTGCGCTCTAGAGCCCGTGAGCCACAACTACTAAGCCCGCGAGCCATAAGTACTGAGCCTGCATGCCACAACTACTGAAGCCCACACCAAACCTAGAGCCCATGCTTTACAACAAGAGAAGCCACCGCAATGAGAAGCCCCCGCTCGCCGCAACTAGAGAAAGCCCATGCAGAGCAACAAAGACCCAACGCAGCCAAAAATAAATAAATAGATAAATAAATAGATAAATCCACTATATGATTTTTTTCTTGTACATAAAGCATCATTGTGGAGCACTAAAAGAAACAACACGTTCTCTGCACTACTGCCAAGATGATGGCTAACCTATGTGTATAAATATAATAGCTCTCAGGTCAAGAATCACAAGAATATGACAATGGGAACATAAAGTTATTTAGAAAACATTCATTGACTGATGGAATGAATTGTAAAGATGAAAGGACCCTTGTTGTCAGTCTACTGGAGGAGACAGAAAAGAAACTGCAGTGGTATATTACCCACAAAATGGGTCAGAGATGGTTTCTGGGAAAGGCAAATGCCAGAAGTAGGCCTTAAAGGATAGGCTGAAGAGTTAGCCAGTCAAAGAAATGAAGTAAATCAAGGTCATCACAGGCATTATTTTAGTAATTTGAGTCTCCTTTCCTTTTTTCTTGGTCTAGCTAAATGTTTGCCGATTCTGTTGATCTTCTGAAAGAACTAGCTTTTAGTTTTGTTAATTCTATTGTTTTTCTACTCTTTATTCCATTAATTTTCACTGTAATCTTTATCATTTGCTTTGTGTGTGTGTGTGTGTTGGAGAGAAGGAAGAGCTGGTTGTGGCCCAAATGCCAGAGATTCTCACTGCTCTTACTGAGCTTTAATAGATTTTCTTGGGGGAAAAAAAAAAGTTTCTTCATTTGTTGTACACTCTTATGACAGTTCCCAGAGACTTCAAATGTTCGTTTTTAAAATAATTTTCACTAGTTATAGTTGTTTTATTGGAAAGAGGGTCCAGTGGAGGTTCTCACACTACCATTGTGGAGGTGTTTTCCATTAATAATTGCATTTCCAAATAATTTGATTAAAACTGGGCAGAGGACTTGATTAGGTATTTTTCCAAAGAAGAAATAAAAATGGCCAACAAGTACACGAAAAGGTGCTCAACATCACTATTCATCAGAAAAATGTAAATCAAAGCCACAATGAAATATCACGTCACACTTGTTAGAATGACTATTACCAAAAAGACAAGAGACAATAAATGCTGGCAAGGATGTGAAAAAAGGGAACCTTTGTGCACTGTTGACAGGAATGTAAATTAGTACAGCCACTATGGAAAGCAGTATGGAGGTTCCTCAAAAAATTTAAAATATAATAGAACTGCTATATGATCCAGCAATCCCATTTCTGGGTACTTTTCCAAAAGAGATGAAGTCATTATCTCGAGGAGATATTTGCACTCCCATGTTCACTTCAGCACTATTCACAATATCCAAGACATGGAAACAATCTAAGTGTCCAGTGACAGATGAATGGATAAAGAAAATGTTGTGTACATATATAATGAAATATTATTCAGCCATAAACAAGGAAAACCTGCCATATGTGACAACACAGATGGACCTTGAGGACATTATGCTAAGTGAAATAACTCAGAGGAAGACAAGTACCGTATTTATCTCACTTATACGTGGGATCTAAAACCATCAAACTCATAGAAAGTGAGAGTAGTATGGTGGTTGCCAGGAGTGGAGTGGTAGGGGAAATGGGGAGATGTTGGTCAAAAGGCACTAATTTTCAGTTATTAGATGAATAAGCTCTGGGGATCTACTGTACAGCATGGTGATCCAACACTGTTTACTTGTAAGTTGCTCTGAGAGTAAATCTTAAATGTTCTCACCACAACAACATTAACAACAAAATGATAATTATGTGAGGTGAAGGATATGCTAACCAGCCTTACTGTGGTAAGCATTTTGCAATATATACGTGTATCAAATCATCACATGTACATCTTAAACTTAGACAATGTTATTTGTCAATTAGATCTCAAAGCTGGGAGAGAAAAGAATGATGTCTCACATTTATAAATGGTTATATAGATACCCGCTTAATAGCCTCAGTTCTGTCACCTGGCCTGCAAAAGCCTACTTTTTTTTTTTTTTTTTTTTTTTTCGGTATGCGGGCCTCTCACTGTTGTGGCCTCTCCCGTTGCGGAGCACAGGCTCCGGATGTGCAGGCTCAGTGGCCATGGCTCACGGGCCCAGCCGCTCCGTGCCATGTGGGATCTTCCCAGACCGGGGCACGAACCCGTGTCCCCTGCAATGGCAGGCAGACTCTCAACCACTGCGCCACCAGGGAAGCCCAAGCCTACTATTTTTATAATATGGCCCTTTCAGAAAAAGTTTGTTTCCTTCTAGCTTTGTTTTACCTTTCTCATTTAGATCTACAATGCTCTTGCAATTGGCTTATGTGTTTAGCCAGAGACAGATGGTCAAGATTCACTTATTTCTTTTTGAATATCCAGTTAACCTAGAATCATTTATTGAAGGACCATCCTTTCTATCACACTCTACTGTTAACTTTATCATAAATTAAGTGTCCATATAAATATGTGTCTGTATTTGGATTCTCCACTCTGCTCCACTGTTCTATTGTCCAACAACCTTTTAGTAAATTTCTTTCTGTTTAATCAGGCAGAGTCAGCTTCTATTGCTTGCAACCAAGAACCCTGACAGGAATGAGTAATCTCAGGACTCAATCCTTGAACCTCTTCTCCCTCTGAGAAATAGACTTCATTCCAATGGTTTCAAATTACCAGCCAACACCAAAAATCCCCACGTGTAAATCCTTCCCAGACCTCCTCCCTTCTGGGCACCAGACCTGTATATGCAAATGCCTACATGATATCTCTACTTTGAAGCCTTAAAGGTACCTAAAAATAGGCTAATTCCTATTCCTATTCCAGGACTTAGCTTTAAATGCTATTTCCTTAAGAACTGATGCTGTTCTGATTCAACCAGGAGGTTATATTCCCATGGTTCTCACCCAGTTCTCTTCCTTCAAAGCATTTATCTTAGACTCAAGTATCTGTATAATTAGACTCTAAGATATGAGAACAAAGATACTGTGTTATGCTCACTGCTACATCTTTTCCACCTAGCTCACGGTGACTGGCCTATTTGTTATAAGGAATGAAGAAAAACTTCCTGCCACCAAATTTGGGAACCTCCTCCTTCTCCAGCTAATCCTTCCTCCTTTTTCAATGAAGAAAGTATCCCACCTCCCACTTAATGCCATCTCCTCCATCTGTGCCTTTGGACCCATCCCTATCCACCTTCTCAGAATCCCTGAGTTATCAATTACCTCTTTTCTCTCCGGTACCTTTTATTTTTCTCGCATTACTAGATCTTTTCCCTTAGCAATTCCTTTTCTAACCTTTAATTATGAAAGTTTTAAAACATACTTATCACTCAGATTTAATAATTATTGATTTTTTGCCTACATGCTTCATCTTTCTTTCTGCTTGATTACTTTAAAAATAAATTACTGGTACTGAAATATTTCAGTATGCATTTTTATCACACTAACAAGATGTACAGTGATTCCTTAATATCATCTAGTATCTACTCCATACTCAAATTTCTTCAAATGTTACCAAAATATTTTTTTTAATTAATTAATTAATTTATTTATGGCTGTGTTGGCTCTTCGTTTCTACGCGAGGGCTTTCTCTAGTTGGGGCAAGTGGGGGCCACTCTTCATCGCGGTGCACGGGCCTCTCACTGTCTCGGCCTCTCTTGTTGTGGAGCACAGGCTCCAGACACTCAGGCTCAGTAATTGTGGCTCACGGGGCTAGTTGCTCCGCGGCATGTGGGATCTTCCCAGACCAGGGCTCGAACCCGGGTCCCCTGCATTGGCAGGCAGATTCTCAACCACTGCGCCACCAGGGAAGCCCCCCAAAATATTTTTTACAGTTGATATGTTTGAACTAGAATTCAATCAAGGTCCACATGCTGCATATGAATATTTCCCTACATCTCTCTCTTTTTGTCTTTTTTATATTTTGTATATTTGCCTCAGTGGTCACTTCCTCCCCACTTATTTCATGGCATTGACTTATTGAAGAGACCTGACCAGTTCTCATTGTCGCTGCTGAGACCTAAAAAACAAAACAATCATAAAACATATCTTTGGGGCTTCCCTGGTGGCGCAGTGGTTGAGAGTCTGCCTGCCGATGCAGGAGACACGGGTTCGTGCCCCAGTCAGGGAGGATCCCACGTGCCGCGGAGCGGCTGGGCCCGTGAGCCATGGCCGCTGAGCCTGCACGTCCGGAGCCTGTGCTCCGCAGGGGGAGAGGCCACAACAGTGAGAGGCCCACGTACCGCAAAAAAACCCAAAAAAACAAAAAACATATATCTGCATCCCCTTCCACCTACCATTTCATTTCCTCCAACTCAGTGATACATTTGGATAATTGTGCTGTCTCCATTCTATGACTTTCCACTCGCTCCACCCCATTCCAATGTGGATTTTACCCACTGTTGTAACTGCTCTTACAGAATCACCAATGACCTCTACTACCCTGAATCCTCAGGACACTTTTCAGTCCTTATCTTGCTTGGCTTCTCAGAACATTCCACTGTTGTATTCTCTCTCCTGCTTCAAACACTCCTTGGCCTCTGTGAAATCCCACTGTCTAGATTTCCCTATCTCTCTGTTTTGCTCACTCATCAATTTCTCCTGTCAGCTCTTCTATCATTACCAGAACATTAAATACTGGAAGAGATTTTAGGACTGTCCTGGTCAACAATTCTCCTTTGTAGTCTATTCCTTCCCTGAACAATTTCATCTCTTCACATGGCTTAATTTATCATCTGTGGTTGACAGACTCAAATCTCAGTCTCCACTCTGGCTCTTGCTTCTGGTCTATGGACTTAAGTCCAACTGACTATTCTATATCTCCACTTGGCGTATCTCACAGAAATCTCAATCTCAGCATGTGCGAAACTTCTTTATCTCTTCACCTTGTTACCTGCACCACCCCCCACAATTTTCCACCAGTGCCAACTCAGTAAAGCTACTACCCTTCACTCAGTTGCTTAAACCAGAAAACCAAGAGAGATCTTTGACTTTTTCCTCTCTCCTCATTCCCAATGTCCAAACAGTAAATTCTATCTTTTCTACGTTTAAAATATCTTCTGATTTGTACTAGTTTCCTAGGGCTATTATATCAAAGTGCCACAAACTATGTGGCTTAACACAATGAAAGTTTATTTTTTCACAGTTCTGGAGGCCAGAAGTCCAAAACCAAGCGGTTGGCAGAGTTGGTTCCTTTTCGGGGCTCTTGGGATAATGTCTATGCCTCTCTCCTAGCTTCTGGTAGTTACTGGCAATCCTTGGCATTCTCTGGATTGCAGATGCACCACTCATCTCTGCCTCTGTTGTCACATGGCCTTCTTCCCCCTGTGTCTGTGTGTCTCTGTATCTCTCTCTCCCCATAGGGACACCTCATTGCACGTAGGGTCTATCCTTTTCCAGTGTGACCTCATCTTAACTTAATTTCACCTGCAAAGACGTTATTTCCAAAAAAGGAAACAAGGGTTAGGACTTTAATATATCTTTTAGGGGCATACAATTCAACCCACAATGTGATTCCTTCTACTTTTCTGGATAGCACAGTGGTGAAGAGATGAACGTGAGTCAGACTGCCTGAACTGAACCCTAACTCTGCTGCTCTCTAGCTGTGTGATCTTTGGAAAGCTACCAACTCTTTTGTGTTTCTGGTCCCCATCTGTAAAGCAGGAATGAAAACAGTATTTGTCTCATAGGGTTGTTGTGAGGGTTACACAAGTTAATATGTAGAAAGCACTAGATACAGATCCTGGCACATGGTAAGTGTTAAGTGTTAGGTATCATTATTGTTATTATACCCATTCAACTTATATTATACCCACCATCTCTACTTGCCCTATTTGGAATGGTGCTTTCCACATCCACTTTTCTACACTTCTGATCTGTTTGTTCTCCACACAGTAACCAGCAAATAACACAAATCAAGTCATGTTACTGCCCTGCTTACGAACTTTCCACACCAATTTTCACACCAGCTCTTACTCATCACCTCCCGACCCTTCACCTAGTTAATGTTTACTGACTTATCTGATTTCGGGTTAGACACACTTCCTCCAAACTCTCAAAGATTCACAAGCTAGTATCTCCCAGCACTTCTGTTTGGTAACATTCTGCATACTTGTTATTGGTACTTGTTCAGTTTTTATTTAGATTAACTTTCATTAGGAGGGCAGGGCAACTGTTTTAACCTCAGTTTCAGCTGGCACATAATATGTGCTCAATAAATCTCTCCTGAAGGAAAAAATGAAACCAATAAATCTTGCTCATGGGTTTGAGTTTCAGTGATCTACACAGACATATTTGGTACGCTGTGACAAGTGATGCACATCACGCAGTATCCTGCCGTAATTGTGCCTCATGCAGAAAAAAGCAGTCTGCCCAGGTGGCATAGAGGTCGCTGGATTGTGAGATCCCGGTAGGCGTAACTTCTGTCTTCTCTGTATTCTCAGATTCTAGCCGGGCACATCCTAGGCACCCAATAAACTGTGCTGAATAAACTTTTCTTGGAACATGGATGACTGTATGTCGTGATAACCCCAACACGTCCCCTTTCCTCTTATCCCCAAAGCCCAGGAACCCCTATGGCCTTCCATCAGTTCATTCTTCTGACTACCTACGCTCCAAAATGAGCCACGCCCCTCCCTCGTTCACTGAAAACTCACAGCCCAGGTTTTTGACAATTAAAAGCGGTCACAGAGAAGGGTACCAAATTCCTAACCTAAACTGGACGCAGGCAGGGGCGTTTCCTGGCTCATCCCCGCCTCCCCCCATCCCGAAACGCAGGGTCCGACACACAATGGGCGTCTGTTGAACAATCTTCACCCCACTGAACAATCTTCACTCCACTGGTGAGACAAAAGTGGCTCGGCTTCCCCACCCAAGAGGCGAGCCCTCGGCCGCCCGTCTGTCCCGGCCCAAATGGTCCACACACGCGGCCCGACGCGGGTCCGCGCCCCCGGAGCTCGCTGCCGCCCCCTCGGCCCGCCCCCGCGGCCCCACTCACTGTTCTTGAGGAATCGCTCCTCGTGCAGCACGGCGACGGCATTGACGCACAGCAGGGCCGCCTGCAGCAGCGAGTACAGCGTAAAGGCCATGGCCAACCGCCCCGAGGCCCAACCGATCCCCGTCCCTCCGCGACAGGGAACGTGGCGCCGCCACGGCCGGCACTTCTTACGGCAGCCGACGAGGCCCAAAACGCGTTCTGAGAAGCTCCGCTCCGATCTGACTAAGACCCGCCCCCATCTGACTAAGACCCGCCCCACGCTCACATGAGCAAGGCCTGTAGAGCTGCGCTGTCCAATGCAGCAGCCAGAAGTACCGAACCCTTGAATTGTGGCTGGCCCGAACTGAGGTGTTGTAAATGTAAAATACAAAGGACGAAAACAAGAACGTAAAATCTCCCAATAATTTTAAAATGTTGATTACAAGTTGAAATATTTTGAATATATTAGGTAAATAAAATAATTACTAACATTAATTTTTACTGTTTATTTCTATATACTTTTTAAAAACTGTGTCTATGAGGTTATTGATAATAGCATGTGAGTCTTGTCCAATACTTCTATTGGACAGCGCTGCATTAGATGCTCCTAAGAGCTGTATGAGATGTTAATAAGTCATTCCTATTTTACAGATGGAAAAAAGGAAGGCTTTGGCAAATAAAGTTTTTTTAAAAATTAAACTAAAATAACATGTGTTGGGCTGTACCCCACCGTCCTGTAAGGCTGTAGTTGTCCAGGTTCAAGACCAAAGGAAGAGCCCGGAGTCAGCAACAGAGACATGATTTAATGGATGGGGGGTGTGTATGGGGGGAGGATCTACATGTCGGAAGCAAGGTCCTGGAGCGACACCCCATGGCAGGCAGGACATGGTGGCAGTTTTTGCTCTTGGGGTTGGGGTGGGGGAGCATGAAGATTACCAGTTATAGGGGGGCAGTGAGGCACAGTCACTAGCTGGGGAAGGGGCAAGTATGTAGGAAGATCAAGGTCAGTCATGTAAGCAGGGTATAGGTGAAGCAGGCACTGGTCAAGTAGGGGATGTACAGAGAGCAAGAGAACAGCCATCTTGAGTGGCCTGACCATACAACATGTCTTAAAATTACTCAGTGAGAAACATTCTCTCCTTGATCAAACTCTAGCAGGCCCTCTGAGCCCTCATCTCGACCATACTTCAACCTTGTCTTGTAAAAACTACAGATTCTCAACACAAATGATTTCATCCACTCCCCTACCCCCATGTTAAAAGAATTTAACATAGTTTCTAACAGCTCAAGTCATCCCTAGGATGACCCTAGACCCCCTTAAAGTGCCTGCCTAAAAAGCTCAAGGCTCCCCAAAGAATGTACTGTTTGTTCTACCCAACTCCTGAAAATAGGCCCCGACCATCCTTTCTTAGAGCATTTATTAAAATATATTTACAATTGTGAATCTTTCCTCTATGCCTTTGAGATATATATGGAGCTCCTACAGTTCACGGGTGTCTTTCTCAAGGACCTGAAAGCCATTCCTTTAAAATGTAATCACCAGGAAGGATAGGGCCTCTGTCTCCCAGTCTCTGTATGAAGGAAGAATCCTAATTTTGATAATTGCAGCTAATAGACACAGCATTTACACTGACCACCCCTTGGTAATTTTTCCACTTCCCCAACTCTACTGAGCCCCTGCTCACCTCCCTTTCTACTCCCTTATTCTCCCTTTAAAATGCCCAGTCACTTCTGTACAAATCGAAATTGCAAGAGTATATTACTGATTAAAATCTGTTTTACCACTCTAACTGATGTCCAGCTTTATTTATCTTTGACAGCAGCACTAAGAGGCTGAGTCCAATCATGTTAAATTTTAGATATTTTTTGAGAGCAAATATACAAAGTAATCATCTCCTGAACTTCTCAGTTTCCCCTAAAAAAAGGGGAAAAGCCGCACATTAGACCCAGAAAGGACTTTGGAAGCCTGTGTGTTGCAGCTGCTGGAAGAGACACTAGCCAAAAAAAAGAATAATTAGTTAAACTCCCAAGAAGAAATTAAGCTTA
Source organism: Pseudorca crassidens (assembly GCF_039906515.1). Lineage (NCBI taxonomy): Eukaryota > Metazoa > Chordata > Mammalia > Artiodactyla > Delphinidae > Pseudorca > Pseudorca crassidens. The sequence goes on along the minus strand of NC_090307.1, from coordinate 26,717,602 downwards.
AATAGGCCAACTAGTTAGTGCCTACAGGGAAGAAGAGATGTATCGCTTCCCACAGATATACATAAACACTATCTCCAAAATTGGCCCTAAGTGCAAATCAGGTAGGGAGAAACACAGGAAGACAAAGTAAAGGGAATAAAAGAAACAACAGGATGCCAACAAATCCTCCGGCTTTTCAAGGCCCACAAAACCCTAGATACTAAAGACAGAGAAGGAAGGTTGTTCTTGTAAGTGGACAGTGACAATTCCGGGATTTCTACACTAGGCTGGGTGGCAGGAGGGGGTATCTGGGGGCCTTGTTTGGAAGCTTTGGTTGAGCAGTGACTTACAGTTTTTACTAGATTTATGCTTACTGAAGAGGGGATAAAGAGGGATGACTGGAGATTATGGGGATGGATGGAGCAGAGGTGAGAGAAAAGCATCCCATAGTCACCCCTTTCTGTCACCAGCCACTGGGTTACAGCTCACATGATCTGATTCTTTTATTGTCAAAAGAATCAGGTTAACCTCTGTGGGCCTCTGTTACATCATCTATAAAATTAGGCAATTATGATCTCTAGGGCTCCTTCAGCCCCCAAAATCTCTAGATCTAGCGAAAGCAGCTTAAAATATAAATAGTGTACAAGTACTTCTACCATGTTATCTGATTCATTACTTTTCAAAAATCCAGACTTGTAGCCTAAGCTAGTAGCAGCAGATTATATCCTTAAAAAGAATTGTTCCTCTGATCTCTGTACTTCCAAAAAAATTCAAATTCTAGAATTTGAAAATGTATTTATAAAATAGTTGTCTCAGTTAAAAAAAAATCCAACCCCAAACAAAGAACTGGGTAATGCATAAAATATTCTGCATATTAGTGGCTTGAAAAAAATTACTGGCTATGGCCTATTTAAAATTAGAGCTTGCTACTTGGTGCTGAGCTTCTGATGTCTGTATGATACGTTTCCATGCGTCCATGTTAGACATCCTATCAGACAATTCTACTGAGGATGAGTGTTTTTCCAGTTTTAGACACAAATGTCTCCTCATCATTTTCTTCTTCAAGTTTTGTTTTGCTTTTTTCTCTTCAGACTGTTAGATGGCACAAGTTGGCACCCTGGACCATCTTGCTTCAGACTTTCTTTGTAACTAGTAATATAGAGTCCATGTTTTTATTCCGTTGACAAGAATCAAAGAATGGATGCCTTCAATGAAGTTCCTTTAGGCAAGGGGGAGCAGTGGTTAGGATTACGTCTAGGTAATACATTTGGCCACTGATTAAATGTGGGGAGCAGGGTAGATACAGAATTCAAGCTTATCTTTTAAAGTTAAGATGGCTCAAGATGGAGTCAGTCCTTGGACTTGTGAGAGACTGCAATAATGAACTCTATTTTTTACCCTTTCCTGTATCAATGCCTTTGTCTTCCCATTTTGCTGGTCCTTGACTTTGGGTTCAACTATGTGACTTGCTTTGGCCAATAGAATGAGGCAGAAGTAATGCTGTGCCAGCTCTAACCCTAGACCTCAAGAGACCTTATATATTTCTCCTTTCCTTAGGTCTAACCCTAGACCTCAAAAGGCCTTATGTATTTCTCCTTTCCTTAGGTCTAACCCTAGACCTCAAAAAGCCTTATATATTTCTCCTTTCCTTCTTGTGTTTCTGACATTGCCATGAAAAACAACAGCAACAACAAAACCTAGTCCACTAGCTCTAGGAGAAGGATGAGAGCCATTTGGAGCAGAACAAAATCACCCCAGTCTAGCCCAGCCTAGATCAACAAACCCTCACCCAACCACAGATCCATGAGAATAAATGATTGTTTTAAGTCACTAAATTTTGGGGTTGTTCTTTCCACAGTATTTTTGAAGGAAGAGATCTCTATCTACTCCGTTGGTGATCTAATTTATTCTAATAGCTTTAAAACATTTATGTACTCTGAAGACTCCCACATTTATATCTCCTACCCAGAACTCACCCATGAACTCTTGGCTGATATTTCCAGCTGACCACCACTTAGATCTAATACATATCTCAAATTTACTTTGCCCCAAACTGAACTCCTGATTTCCTTCTGAAAGCTGCTTCTCCTGCATCCCATTTCAGATAATGGCAACTCCATTCTCCTAGCTCTTTCTCTCATACTCTATACACAATCCATCAGCACCTTCTTTTGACTTGAACTTCAACATACATATATCCAAATCTGGCTACTTCTCACCTTCTCTACCACTAAAACCCCGATCCAACTCACCATCATCTCTTGCATAGAGTACTGCAATAGCTCCTAACAGGTCTCTGTGTTTCCCCCTTTCCTCTCTACAGTTTATCCTCCCCAGAGCAGCCCAAGTACTTCTTCTAAAACCAAGTTAGAAAAGCAATTTATTTGTTGAGAGGATGGGGTCATTTGTCCTGTAGAACTTTCCACATTCTGGATTTTTCTGATTGCATCCCCATCGTTCTGGATGACTTAAATGCTATGCACAGTACCCGAATCATTTGTGAAAAACAAAAACACTTGCTGATTGAAGAAAATAGTCACTATATAAACTGACTAAAGCCTTTTACTAACTCAATGAAAAATAGCAGGTATGTGATAAAGAAAAAAATTTCACAAGTCAGATCTTAGAATAATTCTTCAATAAACGTGTTGGCTGCTCTCTTTCCATGCCTATTTTTAAATTTTAGCATTTCTATTTCTGCATTCATTAAAAAATAGCTCATTAAGATAAGGATTAAACATGTTATTTATTAAATATTTAGATTCACCATGAAGAATAAAAATGGATTATTGGTTTTTAACATTTTTATCCTAATATATTTTAATAGACAAATTTATTTTATTGTTTATGTCTGAGATATGAATCAATGATGACAGGTAGGTTTGCTTTTAATCCTGCTATTTACAGTGGCTATCTTGAATTTAAATGAGTTTATGGCAGCAGTATTCACCCAAATGGATTCTATTTGAGGTAAGCATTGGACTAAAATAGAAAAATCCCACAAGATGAGCCTCATTCATGTTTATGGATTCATACAAGCTATTCCTGGTATGATACTCAAATAAAACCATTTGCAAGCTGAAGGCTTGTGCATTGTGAAGTGTTTCTGGAAATAGGGTTCTTGGAAATAAAAAGTTTCTTTAAAAAATAAAAATAAGTCACTGTATCTATTTTTAAAGGGAATTAATCCTGAATGGCTGCATATAGTTGACTAGTTCTATTTTTAAAAATCTGAGTAAATGAAAGCAGCATAAAAAGACTAGAGAAACCAGTTACTCAAATGCATATCACTCCTTCCCTCATTCATTCATTTTTCATTCTTTTACTCAAGGAGAATTTATTGAGCTTGTAAGATGTGCTTTACGTTGTACAAGGGCTAGGGTAAGATGCAGTAGGCTAAGCACAAGTAATAATCAGATATCCTGCTCTGATGAAAATCATCAACCAGTAAGAAAAATGAGCCATAGAATGCAAGGAGTTACAAAGCATTAAGTGCTCAGTGCTTAAAATAAAGGGAAAGTGAGAATAAAAGATAGTTTGGAACAGTGTCTCCCAAATTTAGCAGATCATCAGAATCACCTGGAAGCTTTTAAATATATATGCATTTCTACTAGTTCAAGATGGCACGTAAAGCACATGTATTTCTCTTCACTATTTCCTAAACTCCATTAAATTATAAAGGAATAAAAAGGTGACATACATTTCTGACAGTAAAGATACAGAGGAACATAAGAACTTTCAACAATCTCTGGAAGACAAAACATAGAAGGAAGCATATCAATGGATGACACTCAGTGGATAAAGCTGTAGCCAAGAACGAACCACGGAAGGGTTGCACGAAGTGGGAGTTACTGTCCTGAAAATTTCACGAAAGCTCTTGATTCAGAGGTACACCAGAGATCCAGAAGGAAAATTGGGGCTGAAAACAGGTGGATTGACTGATGATCTATGTATGAAGTAGTCAACTTTCCCAGCCTGACTCCCAAACTACTTGAACAAGACAGCGAACAGTCTGCATTCGCCCCTGGGCAAGACTGAAAGTACTTTCCTCTTAGGAAATTAAACTACCTGAGGAGAGCTAAGGCTTCTAATGTGCATAGTGCTGCTCTAGTGTAGGGCCATTTTTTTTTTTTTTTTTTTTTTTGCAGTACGTGGGCCTCTCACTGTTGTGGCCTCTACCGCCGCAGAGCACAGGCTCCGGACGCGCAAGCCCAGCGGCCATGGCCCACGGGCCCAGCCGCTCCGCGGCATGTGGGATCCTCCCGGACCGGGGCACGAACCCTTGTCCCCTGCATCGGCAGGCGGACTCTCAAACACTGCACCACCAGGGAAGCCCGGGCCATTCTTATTTTGACATTGGGGAGGCTGTTAGCTTGATGACTGAGTCCTTAGTAGTTGGGTCTACAGCTGAGCTGCTGATTAAATACTTTTCCAAGTACATAGAGCTTCTAGTTAGATATTTCTCCCCACACCATCATACAAGTAGTCACTCAAGTTCATTATTATTAAATATAAACAGGCAACCAGGACATGATGAAAACCAGCAACATGGAGAGGAAAGATTAAAATGAAAAATCAGTAAAACTGACTTCAGGAGAAAATGAGATAATTCAGTAAAAAAAGACCAATTAGTGATAATGAAAGTGATTTGAAAGGCATTTAAACAGTCTCCCACCCACCCACCCACACAGAAATTTCTACACAAAAGGAAGAATCAGAGGAAAAGAATGAATTCTTAAAGTTAAAACATGATGGCCCTCAAAAAGCGTTTATTGGAAGATAAAGTTGAAAGAATATTCAAGAATATAGAAAAAAAATACCATAGAGACAGAATGAGACAGAAAGAAAACATAGGAAAAGTGAGTTTCATAAGGACAGAAATGCAGGATAGGAAATAAAAGCAAAAATCAAAAATTTCAGAGATGAAAAGTACATAAATGTTCAGACTGAGAAGACTTACTAGATACCTAATAGTTTAAACGCTTAAGAAAAACCTGGACCCACCATCATGAAATTTCAAAGCTTATTAAATCATAAATCTTAAATTTCAAATCCTATTAAAAGAAGATTCCAAAAGATTCAAGGGAGGGAGAATGTTATCTATAAAGAAATGAGAAACTGATTACCACTAAATGTAGAAGACAATTATGTGCTTCTTTCAAGGTTTTGAAAGAAAATAATTTGGAGCCTAGTATTTTATAGCCAATCAAACTATCTATTAATGGTGAGGGCAAGATAAAGATTTTAAAAACAAAGGCAAAACTAACATTTTTTAAACAAAACTCTTTTTAAGAAATATTTTTAAATGTACAGAAGACTCAGAAAGCTTTTGCCTAGTCAGTCAACAAATATTTACTGAGTATCTATTTTGGCATTATTTTAGGCAATAGACATACAACAATAAACATGACAGAGGCCCTGCCCTCAAGAAACTTACGTATAGATAATTTTCTAGAATCCTTTTGGAGAAAGTTATTTGAAGATGTACTCCTGCAACAGATTGGTAAAAAACAAAAAGTTATAAGAATTGACCAAACTAAACTAAGCGGTCAATGAAAAAAACCTAAGATGAATGGTATGCCACAGTCCTAAAAAGCATTGATAAATTCTAAAAATAAATTCTATGTAATAGATAAAATGAGAATCAGCTGGAAGATAGAAGTGATCAGGTGTGGTATTGATCATTAGTGTTCAGCAATACCTAGTTTGATCCTTCCTAGGTACACAACATGTCTACATTTCTCAGTGTTCCCTACAGTTAGGTGGGACTGTGTAATTGAGTTCTAGCCAATGGAACTGAATTTCATTTTCAGGTCAAGGCAGTTAAGAGACAGGGGATTTTCTGTTTGATCTTTTTTCCCTTTGGTAGCTGGATGGATAGACTGAAGCCAATGGAGATCTCCAAAGATCTCAGGGTTGTTAGAGCCACAGCATAGAAGGAAAGTTTCTCCTGTTCCACTGTGGACTGTGATATGATCAAGAAATAAACTTTCATAATATTAATCCACTGGCCAAGTGAGATTTCAGGTTTTTATTTGTTAGTGGAACATTTCTTAATCTATCCTAACTAAAAATATAGTGAAGAAGAAGGAGGAGGAGGAAGAGGAGGAGAAGGAGAAGGAGGGAGAGAAAGAGAAAGAAAGAAAGAAAGAAAGAAAGAAAGAAAGAAAGAAAGAAAGAAAGAAAGAAAGAAAGAAAGAAAGAAAGAAAGAAATAGAAAGAAAGAAAAAATAAAAAAGAAAGAAAGGAAGAAAAAATAAGAAAGCAAGAGGGAAAGAAAGAAAGGGGGAAGAAAGAAAGGAAGAAAAAATAAGAAAGCAAGAGGGAAAGAAAGAAAGGGGGAAGAAAGAAAAGGTACCCTTTTCTCTCAATAAGAAATATAATGATTCAGCAAAATAAAATGCAGACCAACAAACTCATGATACAGTATAATGTCAAGTTGAATGTGGCCATTTGTGAGGGCAGAAGCTGGGTTCCCAGGAGCAAATAAATCTACAAAGAATTAAGAAAAAGAAATTGGGAGTGACAGGAAGGAGAAAGAAGGCAGCTGCTTAAGGAAAAGGCAGAGTTCAAGAACTGTGGTAGGTTCATTTATTCTCAAATACGTGGCACTGTGCAAACTACCGTCAGAGTCATCTGTTGGTGTTGGTGGAGTTAACCTTCTTTGGATCTGGAGCAAAGCTCCATACTAGATGGAGGTTTGAAAGTCAAGACGCATCTGTATGTATAAGCAGAGGACAGATAGAGACTATGAAGAGAATAAGTGGGGTGGGAGAGAGGAGTGGTAATAATGAAGGGAGCATGGCTCAGAAAGAAGATTAGCTTGGTTGGCCACATTTCTGTAAATTGAGGCTTCCCCAAATTCTGATAGTTCTCTACAAACCTATATACAAGTTTAGATCATTTAAGACATCCAAGTTATCTGCATCAGAAAACACTTACGGAGCAGCTGCATTTATCCAGCCAAGAGGAGTATGTTGTAGGATCAGGACAGTTTGCTCCTGCCCTAAAGGAGATTACAGTCTCATTGGGCACACATAAGATAGAGCGAGTAATAAGAAACCCAAGGCAGTACGTAAGAAAGGCCAAGTGACTGGTGCAGAAAACCAACTACCCTTAAAGCTTTTAGAGGAGGGAGAAAATCTGAAGGTTCAGAGCCAGAGCCAGGGGTGGGCTTAAGCTGCTGAACCTTGAGGATTAGACAGAGTTTAGGCAAGAAGAGAGAAAGGAAGAAGGGTCTTTCAAGTGGAGAAATGGTGTCAGCAAAGGCAACAAGGTAGGAATTGGGAGCCAATGTAGGAAAACAGTCCTGCTACAAGATGGCAAACGTAGGTTGGGTCCAAATTACAGGTTTACCTCAGAGATACTGTGGGTTTTGTTCCAGACCACTGCAATAAAGTGAGTCACACAAATTTTTTTCGTTTCCCAGTGCATATAAAAGTTATACTTACACTATACTGTAGTCTATTAAGTATGCAATAGCATTATGTCTAAACAAATGTATATACCTTAATTAAAAATGCTTTATTGCTAAAAAATGCCAACCATCATCTGAGCCTTCAGCGACTCATAGTATTTTTTCTGGTAGAAGATCCTGCATCAGTGTTGATAGCTGCTGACTGTTCAGGGTGTGGTTGCTGCTGAACGTTGGGAAGGCTACAGCAATTTCTTAAAACAAGACAACAATGAAGTTTGCCACGTTGATTGACTCTTCCTTTCATGAATGATTTCACTGTAGCATGCATTTTACCCATAGTAGAACTTTTTTCAAAATTGGAGTCAACCCTTTCAAATCCTGCTGCTGCTTTATGAGCTAAGTTTATGCCATATTCTAAATCCTTTGTTGTCATTTCAACCAGATGCTTATACAGCATCTTCACCAGGAGTAGATTCCATCTCAAGGAACAACCTTCTCTCCTCATTCATAAGAAGCAACTCCTCATCCGTGAAAGTCTTACCATGAGATGGCAGCCATTCAGTCACATCTTCAGGCTCCACTTCTAACTCTAGTTCTCTTGCTATTTCTACCACACCTGCAGTTACTTCCTCCATTGAAATCTTGAACACCTCAAAGTCATTCATAACAGCTGGAGTCCATTTCTTCTAAACTCCTGTTAATGTTGATATTTTGACTTGTTCCCTGGAAAATCATGAGTGCTCTTAATGGCATTTAGAATGGTGTGTCCTTTCCAAAGGTTTGCAATATACTTTGTCCACATCCATTGAAGAAATCACTATCTAAGGCAGCTAGAGCCTTATTTTTATTTTTAAACACCTTTACTGGAGTATAAATGCTTTACAATGTTGTGTTAGTTTCTACTGTATAACAAAGTGAATGCATACATATATGTATACATATATCCCCATATCCCCTCCCTCTTGCGTCTCCCTCCCATCCTCCCTATCCCATTGCTCTAGGTGGTCACAGAGCACCAAGCTGATCTCCCTGTGCTATGCAGCTGCTTCCATTAGCTATCTGTTTTAATTTGGTAATGTATATATGTCAATGTTACTCTCTCACTTCGCTCCAGCTTACCCTTCCCCCTCCCCTTGTCCTCAAGTCCATTCTCTACGTCTACGTCTTTATTCCTGTCCTGCCCCCAGGTTCATCAGAACTATATTTATAGATTCCATATATACACGTTAGCGTACGGTATTTGCATTTCCCTTTCTGACTTACTTCACTCTGTATGACAGGCTCTAGGTCCATCCACTTCACTACAAATAACTCAATTTCATTTCTTTTTATGGCTGAGAAATATTCCATTGTATATATGTGCCACATCTTCTTTATCCATTCAGCTGTCTATGGACACTTAGGTTACTTCCATGTACTGGCTATTTTAAATAGTGCTGCAACGAACATTGTGGTACATGACATTTTTGAATTATGGTTTTCCCAGGGTATATGCCCAGTAGTGGGATTGCTGGGTCATATGGTAGTTCTATTTTTAGTTTTTTAAGGGACGTCCATACTGCTCTCTATAGCAGCTGTATCAATTTACATTCCCACCAACAGTGTAAGAGGGTTTCCTTTTCTCCACACCCTCTCCAGCATTTATTATTTGGAGATTTTTTGGTAATGGCCATTCTGACAGGTGTGAGGTGATAACTCGTTGTGGTTTTGATTTGCATTTCTCTAATGATTAGTGATGTTGAGCATCCATTCATGTGTCTGTTGGAAATCTGTATATCTTCTTTGGAGAAGTGTCTATTTAGGTCTTCTGCCCATTTTTGTATTGGGTTATTTGTTTTTTTGATATTGAGCTGCATGAGCTGTGGGTATATTTCGGAGATTAATCCTTTGTCATTTGCTTCGATTGCAAATATTTTCTCCCATTCTGAGGGTTGTCTTTTCATATTGTTTATGGTTTCCTTTGCTGTGCAAAAGCTTCAAGTTTCATTAGGTCTCATTTGTCTATTTTTGTATTTATTTCCATTTCTCTAGGAAGTGGATCAAAAAGGATCTTGCTGTGATTTATGTCATAGAGTGTTCTGCCTATGTTTTCCTCTAAGAGTTTTATAGTGTCTGGCCTTACATTTAGGTCTTTAATCCATTTTGAGTTTATTTTTGTGTATGGTGTTTGGGAGTGTTATAATTTCATTCTTTTCCATGTAGCTGTCCAGTTTTCCCAGCACCACTTATTGAAGAGGCTGTCTTTTCTCCATTGTATATTCTTGCCTCCTTCATCAAATATAAGGTGACCATATGTGCATGTGTTTATCTCTGGGCTTTCTATCCTGTTCCATTGATCTATATTTCTGTTTTTGTGCCACTACCATACTGTCTTGATCACTGTAGCTTTGTAGTATAGTCTGAAGTCAGGGAGCCTGATTCCTCCAGCTCCATTTTTCTTTCTCAAGATTGTTTTGGCTAGTGTTTCCATACAAATTTTGAAATTTATTGTCTAGTTCTGTGAAAAATGCCATTCATAGTTTGACAGGGGTTGCATTGAATCTGAAGATTGCTTTGGGTAGTATAGTCTTTTTCACAATATTGATTCTTCCAATCCAAGAACATGGTATATCTCTCCATCTGTTTGTAGCATCTTCAATTTCTTTCATCAGCGTCTACAGTTTTGTGCATACAGGTCTTCTGTCTCCTTAGGTAGGTTTGTTCCTAGGTATTTTATTCTTTTTGTGCAATGGTAAATGGGAGCGTTTCCTTAATTTCTCTTTCAGATATTTCATCATTAGTGTATAGGAATGCAAGAGATTTGTGTGCATTAATTTTGTATCCTGCTACTCTACCAAATTCATTGATTAGCTCCATAGTTTTCTGGTGGCATCTTTAGGATTCTCTATGGATAGTAACATGTCATCTGCAAACAGTGACAGTTTTACTTCTTGTTTTCCGATTTGGATTCATTTTATTTCTTCTTCTTCTCTGATTGCTGTGGCCAAAACTTCCAAAACTATGTTGAATAATAGTGGTGAGAGTGGGCAACATTGTCTTGTTCCTGATCTTAGAGGAAATGGTTTCAGTTTTTCACCATCAAGAACAATGTTGGCTGTGGGCTTGTCATATATGGCCTTTATTATGTTGTGGTAGGTTCCCTCTATGCCTACTTTCTGGAGACTTTTTATAATAAATCGGTGTTGAATTTTGTCAAAAGCATTTTCTGCATCTATTGAGATGAACACATGGGGTTTTTTTTTTTCCACGTCTTTATTAGAGTATAATTGCTTCACATGGTGTGTTACTTTCTGCTCTATAACAAAGTGAATCAGTTATACATATACATATGTCCCCATATCTCTTCCCTATTGCATCTCGCTCCCTCCCACCCTCCCTATCCCACCCCTCTAGGTGGTCACAAGCACCGAGCTGATCTCCCTGTGCTATGCAGCTGCTTCCCACTAGCTATCCATTTTACTTTTAGCAGTGCATATACGTCCATGCCACTCTCTCACTTTGTCCCAGCTTACCATTCCCACTCCCCATATCCTCAAGTCCATTCTCTAGTAGGTCTGCATCTTTATTCCCATCTTGCCCCTAGGTTCTTCTGACTATTTATTTATTTATTCATTAGATTCCATATATATGTGTTAGCATATGGTATTTGTTTTTCTCTTTCTGACTTACTTCTATCTGTATGACAGTCTCTAGGTCCATCCACCTCATTACAAATAAATCAGTTTTGTTCCTTTTCATGGCTGAGTAATATTCGATTGTATATATGTGCCACATCTTCTTTATCCATTCGTCTGTTGATGGACACTTAGGTTGCTTCCATGTCCTGGCTATTGTAAATACAGCTGCAATGAACATTTTGGTACATGACTCTTTGAATTATGGTTTTCTCAAGGTATATGCTCAGTAGTGGGATTGCTGGGTGATCTGGTAGTTCTATTTTTAGTCTTTTAAGGAACCTCCATAGTGTTCTCCATAGCGGCTGTATCAATTTGCATTCCCACAAACAGTGCAAGACGGTTCCCTTTTCTCCACACTCTCTCGGACATTTGTTGTTTGTAGATTTTTTGATGATGGCCATTCTGACTGGTGTGAGATGATATCTCATTTTAGTTTTGATTTGCATTTCTCTAATGATTAACGATGTTGAGCATTCTTTCATGTGTTTGCTGGCAATCTGTACATCTTCTTTGAAGAAATGTCTATTTAGGTCTTCAGCCCATTTTTGGATTAGGTTGTTTGTTTTTTTGATATTGAGCTGCATGAGTTGCTTGTATATTTTGGAGATTAATCCTTTGTCAGTTGCTTCATTTGCAAATATTTTCTCCCATTCTGAGGGTTGTCTTTTGGTCTTGTTTATGGTTTCCTTTGCTGTGCAAAAGCTTTGAAGTTTCATTAGGTCCCATTTGTTTATTTTTGTTTTTATTTCCATTTCTCTAGGAGGTGGATCAGAAAGGATCTTGCTGTGATTTATGTCATAGAGTGTTCTGCCTATGTTTTCCTCTAAGAGTTTGATGGTGTCTGGCCTTACATTTAGGTCTTTAATCCATTTTGAGTATATTTTGCGTATGGTGTTAGGGAATGTTCTAATTTCATTATTTTACATGTAGGTGTCCAGTTTTCCCAGCACCACTTATTGAAGAGGCTGTCTCTTCTCCACTGTATATTCTTGCCTCCTTTATCAGAGATAAGTTCACCATATGTGCATGGGTTTATCTCTGGGCTTTCTATCCTGTTCCATTGATCTGTATTTCTGCTTTTGTGACAGTACCATATTATCTTGATTATTGTAGCTTTGTAGTATAGTCTGAAGTCAGGGAGGCTGATTCCTCCAGTTCCATTTTTCTTTCTCAAGATTGCTTTGGCTATTCAGGGTCTTTTGTGTTTCCATACAAATTGTGAAATATTTTGTTCTAGTTCTAAAAATGCCAGTGGTTGTTTGACAGGGATTGCAATGAATCTGTAGATTGCTTTGGGTAGTAGAGTCATTTTCACAATGTTGATTCTTCCAATCCAAGAACATGGTATATCCCTCCATCTTGCTGTATCATCTTAATTTCTTTCATCAGTGTCTTATAATTTTCTGCATACAGGTCTTTTGTCTCCTTAGGTAGGTTTATTCCTAGGTATTTTATTCTTTTTGTGCAATGGTAAATGGGAGTGTTTTCTTAATTTCACTTTCAGATTTTTCATCATTAGTGTATAGGAATGCAAGAAATTTCTGCACATTAATTTTGCATCCTGCTACTTTACCAGATTCATTGATTAGCTCTAGTAGTTTTCTGGTAGCATCTTTAGGATTCTCTATGTATAGTATCATGCCATCTGCAAACAGTGACAGCTTTACTTATTCTTTTCCAATTTGGATTCCTTTTTTTTCTTTTTCTTCTCTGATAGCTGTGGCTAAAAGTTCCAAAACTATGTTGAATAATAGTGGTGAGAGTGGGTAACCTTGTCTTGGTCCTGATCTTAGTGGAAATGCTTTCAGTTTTTCTCCATTAAGGATGATGTTGGTCGTGGGTTTGTCATATATGGCCTTTATTATTTTGAGATAAGTTCTCTCTATGGCTACTTTCTGGAGGGTTTTATCATAAATGGGTGTTGAATTTTGTCAAAAGCTTTCTCTGCATCTATTGAGATTATCATTTGGTTTTTCTCCTTCAATTTGTTAAAATGGTGTATCACATTGATTGATTTGCATATATTGAAGAATCCTTGCATTCCTGGGATAAACCCCACTTCATCATAGTGTATGATCCTTTTAATGTGCTGTTGGATTCTGTTTGCTAGTATTTTGTTGAGGATTTTTTCATCTATGTTCATCAGTAATATTGGCCTGTAGTTTTCTTTCTTTGTGACATCTTTGTCTGCTTTTGGTATCAGAGTGATGGTGGCCTCATAGAATGACTTTGTGAGTGTTCCTCCCTCTGCTATATTTTGGAAGAGTTTGAGGATAGGTGTTAGCTCTTCTCTAAATGTTTGATAAAATTCGGCTGTGAAGCCATCTTGTCCTGGGCTTTTGTTTGTTAGAAGATTTTTAATCACAGTTTCAATTTCAGTGCTTGTGATTGGTTTGTTCATAATTTCTATTTCTTCCTGGTTCAGTCTCAGAAGGTTGTGCATTTCTAAGAATTTGTCCATTTCTTCCAGGTTGTCCATTTTATTGGCATAGAGTTACTTGTAGTAATCTCTCCTGATCCTTTGTATTTCTGCAGTGTCAGTTGTTACTTCTCCTTTTTCATTTCTAATTCTATTGATTTGAGTCTTCTCCCTTTTTTTCTTGATAAGTCTGGCTAATGGTTTATCAATTTTGTTTATGTTCTCAAAGAACCAGCTTTAGTTTTATTGATCTTTGCTATCGTTTTCTTCATTTCTTTTTCATTTATTTCTGATCTGATCTTTATGATTTCTTTCCTTCTGCTAACTTTGGGGGTTTTTGGTTCTTGTTTCTCTAATTGCTTTAGGTGTAATGTTAGGTTGTTTATTTGAGATGTTTCTTGTTTCTTAAGGTAGGCTTATATAGCTATAAACTTCCCTCTTAGAACTGCTTTTGCTGCATCTCATAGGTTTTGAGTTATTGTGATTTCATTGTCATTTGTTTCTAGGTAGTTTTTTGATTTCCTCTGATTTCTTCAGTGATCTCTTGGTTATTAAGTAGTGTGTTGTTTAGCCTCTATGTGTTTGTATTTCTTATTGATTTTTTCCTGTAATTGACACGTAGTCTCAGAGCGTTGTGGTCGGAAAAGATACTTGATATGATTTCAATTTTCTTAAATTTACCAAGGCTTGATTTGTGACTGAAGGTATGATCTATCCTGGAGAATGTTCCATGAGCACTTGAGAAGAATGTATATTCTGTTGTTTTTGGATGTAATGTCCTATAAATATCCATTAAGTCCATCTTGTTTAATGTATCACTTACAGCTTTTGTTTCCTTATTTATTTTCATCTTGGATGATCTGTCCATTGGTGAAAGTGGGGTATTAACGTCCCCTACTATTATTTTGTTACTGTTGACTTCCCCTTTTATGGCTGTTAGCATTTGCCTTAAGTATTGAGGTGCTCCTGTGTTGGGTGCACAAATATTTACAATTGTTATATCTTCCTCTTGAATTGATCCCTTGATCATTATGTATTGTCCTTCTTTGTCTCTTGTAATAGTCTTTATTTTAAAGTCTATTTTGTCTGATATGAGAATTGCTACTCCAGCTTTCTTTTTATTTACACTTGCATGGAATATATTTTTCAACCCCCTCACTTTCAGTTTGTATGTGTCCATAGGTCTGATGTGGGTCTCTTGTAGACAGCATATATTCTGGTCTTGTTTTTGTATCCATTCAGCCAGTCTATATTTTTTGGTTGAAGCATTTAATCCATTTACATTTAAGGTAATTATTGATATGTACGTTCCTATTACCATTTTCTTAATTGTGTTGGTTTTGTTTTTGTAGGTCTTTTCCTTTTCTCCTGTTTCCTACCTAGAGAATTTCCTTTAGCATTTGTTGTAAAGCTGGTTTGGTGGTGCTGAATTCTCTTTACTTTTGCTTGTCCATAAAGATTTTAATTTCTCTGGTGAATCTGAATGAGATCCTTGCTGGGTAGAGTAATCTTGGTTGTAGGTTTTTCCCTTTCATCACTTTACATATGTCCTGCCACTCCTTTCTGGCTTGCAGAGTTTCTCCTGAAAAATCAGCTGTTAACCTTATGGGGATTCCCTTGTATGTTATTTGCTGTTTTTCCCTTGCTGCTTTTAATATTTTTTCTTTGTATTTAATTTTTGATAGTTTGATTAATATGTGTCTTGGCATGTCTCTCCTTGGATTTATCCTGTATGGGACTCTCTGTGCTTCCTGGACTCGATTGACTCTTTCTTTTCCCATGTTAGGGACGTTTTTAACTATAATCTCTTCAAATATTTTCTCAGACCCTTTCTTTTTCTCTTCGTCTTCTGGGCCCCCTATCATTCAAATGTTGGTGCATTTAATGTCCCAGATGTCTCTGAGACTGTCCACAATTCTTTTCATTCATTTTTCTTTATTCTGCTCTGCGATAGTTATTTCCACTATTTTATCTTCCACATGACTTATCTGTTCTTCTGCCTCAGTTATTCTGCTATTGATTCCTTCTAGAGAGTTTCTTATTTCATTTATTTTGTTGTTCATCATTGTTTGTTTGCTCTTTAGTTCTTGTAGGTCCTTGTTAAACGTTTCTTGTATTTTCTCCATTCTATTTCCAAATAGAATTTGGAAGATCCAAAGATATTTGATCATTTTTACTACCATTACTCTGAATTCTTTTACAGGTAGACTGCCTGTTTCCTCCTCATTTGTTTTGTCTGATGGGTTTTTACCTTGGTCCTTCATCTGCTGCATATTTCTGTCTGCTCATTTTGTTTAACTTACTGTGTTTGGGGTCTACTTTTCACAGTGTGCAGGTTTGTAGTTCCCATTGTTTTTGGTGTCTGCCCCCCGTGGGTGAGGTTGGTCAGTGACTTGTGTAGGCTTCCTGGTGGAGAGGTCTGGTGCCTGTGTTCTGGTGGGTGGGGCTGGATCTTGTCTTTCTTGTGGGCATGGCTGTGTCTGGTGGTGTGTTTTGGGGTGTCTGTGAACTTAGTATGATTTCAGGCAGCCTCTCTGCTAATGGGTTGGCTTGTGTTCCTGTCTTGCTAGTTGTTTGGCATGGAGAGTCCATCACTGGAGTTTGCTGGCCGTTGGGTGGAACTGGGTCTTAGTGTGGAGATGGAGCTATCTGGGAGAGCTCTCACCGATGGATATTACATGGGTCTGGTAGGTCTCTGGTGGTCCAATGTCCTGATCTCGGCTCTCCCACATCAGAGGCTCAGGCCGGGCACCAGGTCAGGGCACCAAGACCCTGTCAGCCACATGGCTCAGACGAAAAGGGAGAAAAAAAAGGAAGAAAAAGTAAATAAAAATTAAATAATCATAAAAAACGAAAATTTATTAAAATAAAAAATAATAATACTAAAAAGAAGAGAGCAACAAAAACAATAAACAAATACACCAATGATAAGAAGTGCTAAACACTAAAGTAAGATAAACATAAAAATCAGAAACAAATCAGTTGCAGACAGCAAACCCCAAGTCTAAGTTTCTCCCAAAATCCGCCACAATTTTGGGACAATTCGTTGTCTATTCCACAGATGCAGGGTTCATCAAGTTGATTGTGGAGATTTAATCAGCTGCTCCTGTGGCTGCTGGGAGAGATTTCCCTTTCTCTTTGTTCGCACAGCTCCTGGGGTTCAGCTTTGGATTTGGCCCCACCTCTGAGTGTAGGTCGCCCTCTGGAATCTGTTCGTCACCCAGGCAGGAGGGGGTTAAAGCAGTGACTGACTAGGGGGCTGTGGCTCACTCAGGCCGGTGGGAGGAAGGAGTATGGAATGTGGGGTGAGCCTGCGGTGGCAGAGGCCAGTGTGACGTTGCAACAGCCTAGGGTGCACCGTGTGTTCTCCCGGGGAAGTTGTCCCTGAATCATGGGACCCCGGCAGTGGCAGGCTGCACAGGCTCCTGGGGGGCAGGGTGTGGATGATGACCTGTGCTTGCACACAGGATTCTTGGTGGCTACAGCAGCAGCGTTAGCGTTTCATGCCTGTCTGTGGGGTCCGAGCTGATAGTCGCGGCTCACGCTGGTCTCTGAAGCTCGTATGGTCAGTGCTCTGAATCCCCTCTCCTCGTGCACCTCAAAACAATGGTCTCTTGCCTCTTAGGCAGTTCCAGACTTTTTCCCAGACTCCCTCCCGGCTAGCTGTGGTGCACTAGCCCCCTTCAGGCTGTGTTCCCGCAGCCAACCCCAGTCCTCTCCCTGGGATCTGAACTCCGAAGCCCGAGCCTCAGCTCCCAGCCCCCACCCGCCCTGGCGGGTGAGCAGACAAGCCTCTCAGGCTGGTGAGCGCCGGTCGGCACCTATCCTCTGTGTGGGAATTTCTCCACTTTGCCCTCTGCAACCCTGTTGCTGCGCTCTCCTCCGTGGCTCCCAAGCTTCCCCCCAACCCACACCCGGTCTCTGCCAGTGAAGGGGCTTCCTAGTGTGTAGAAACTTTTCCCCCTTCACAGCTCCCTCCCTGAGGTGCAGGTCCCATCCCTATTCTTTTGTCTCTGTTTTTTCTTTATTCTTTTGTCCTACCCAGGTATGTGGGGAGTTTCTTTCCTTTTGGGAACTCTGAGGTCTTCTGCCATCGTTCAGTAGGGGTTCTGTAGGAGTTGTTCCACATGTAGAGGTATTTTTGATGTATTTGTGGGAGGAAGGTGATCTCCACATTTTACTCCTCTGCCATCTTGAAGGTCCCCAGCTATAGCCTTCTGAAAAATATTTCTTAAATAATAAGACTTGAAATTGGAAATGACTTCTTGATTCGTGGGCTCCAGAATGGATGTTGTATCAGCAGGCATGAAAACAATGTTAATCTCATACATCTCCATCAGAGCTCTTGGGTCATCAGGCGCATTGACAATGACCAGTAATATTTTGAAAGGAGTCTTTTTTTATGAGCAGTAGGTCTCAACAGTGGGCTTAAAATATTCAGTAAACCATGTTGTATAGCGAAGTGCTGTCATCAGGCTTTGCTGTTCCATTTATAGAGCACAGGCAGAGTAGATTTATCATAATTTTTAAGGGTCCTAGGATTTTCAGAATAGTATATAAGCATTGGCTTCGACCTCAAGTCACCAGCTGCATTAGCCCCTAACAAGAGAGTCAGCCCGGCTTTTGAAGCCAGGCATTGACTTTTCCTCTCTAGCTATGAAAATCCCAGATGGCATCTTCTTCCAATAGAAAGCTGTTTCATCTACATTGAAAATTTATGCTCAGTGTAGTCTCCTGCATTAGTTATCTTAGCTAGATCTTCTGGATAACTTACTGCAGCTTCTACATCAGCACTTGCTACTTCACATTGCACTCTGATGTTATAGAGACAGCTTCTTTCCTTAAACCTCAAACCAACCTTTGCTAGCTTCAAACTTTTCTTCGACAGCTTCCTCTCCTCTTTCAGCCTTCATAGAATTGAAGAGAGTTAGGATGTTGCCCTGGATCAGGTTTTGGCTTAAGGGAATGTTGTGGCTGCTTTGACCTTCTATTCAGACCACTAAAACTTTCTCTATATCAGCAATAAGGCTGTTTCGTTTTCTTATTCCCGTGTTCACTGGAGTGGCACTTTTAATTTCCTTCAAGAACTTTTCCTTAGCGTTCACAGTGTGGCTACCAGTTTGGCATAAGAGACCTAGCTTTCAGCCTGTCTCCACTTTCGACACGGCTTCCTCACTAAGCTTCATCACTGGATTTTGATTTTAAAATGAGAGACGTGCCACTCTTCCTTTCACTTGAACATTTAGAGGCCATTGTAGGCTTATTAATTGGCTTAATTTCCATATTGCTGTGTCTCAGGGAATAGGAAGGCCCCAGGAGAGGGAGAGAGTTGGGGGAACGGCTGGTCAGAGGAGCAATCAGAATACATGCAACATTCATCTCTTTAGTTTGCCATCTTATGTGGGCATGTTTATGGCACCCCAAAACAATTATAATAGGATCATCTAAGATCACTGATCACAGATCACCATAGCAAATAGAATAATAAAGAAAGTTTTGAAATATTACTAGAATTAACAAATATGACACAGAGACAGGAAATAAGCAAATGTTTTTGGAAAAATGGCACTGATAGACTTGCTTGACACAGGTTTGCCACAAAACTTCAACTTGTAAAAATTGCAATATCTGCAAAGTGCAATGAAGTGCAATATAATGAGGTATGCCTGTATATAGGGCCTTGAACAACAGGTAAGGATTGGGGATTTATTTTGTAGACAATAGGTAGCATCAAATATTTTCAAGGTAAAAGTGGTGGTATAAAACTTTAGACCATATTTATTTTTCTAGAATTAGTTCTTAAGCCTTCAGGTATCTGAGAATATGATACCAATTCAGTTTGATTCTGGAGTAGCTACAAGGATCAATTAACCTTGACTTATTGTAAGTTAAGAATAAAAAGTTCTGTTCCAGAAGATGGAACACCCGTCTGTTGTTGCCAAGATTTTTCCTTCTTTGTTACTTAACGTTAAAGGAAGGAAACCTCTTAGGAGTCCTGAGAATTAATTAACATCTCCCAAGGGATTTTCCTATGTCTGTTGTTATTTATGTAGCTTGTTAAATAAAAGAGCTCTCTTTACAAATATTTCGTTATTAATCTTTGTTGAATGAACTTCATACACTCAGGAAAGATGGGGTGGGTGGGTGGGGTAGGGAAACCAAAGTATATCAGGAAGGATGCCCACAGATGTTAGAAAGGATTTTGGTGCTGTGAGGGCTCTGAAAACCTGTTATATTATGGAATATCTTTTCTCTTTCTAAGTAACAGGAAAACCACATGGTTTTCTCCCTGCATACTTTCCTGGAGCAGGGAACATAGTAAATGTCTTTTATGTCTTTAGACTTAGCTGTAAGTAAAATTGGGACTATTAAAGCAACACAAGTAGTGGGTTAAGCATTTGTATGTTTTACTTTTAGAGGTCTATTCAAGTAACTTCAGGCAATCAGACTTTACTGAATATATATTATATATATATTATATATATATATATATAATATATATATATATATAATATATATTCCTGAAAACAGGAATCTGTCTGTACATCCAGGCCTCACAAGGACCCAGGAGCACCATACAACTGAATTCACAAAGACAGGGATGGAGCTTGGGAAGTGACCTAGATATTGAGTTTCCAGCCCAAGAGTGGGTCTGTAGCTCCCTCTTTTCATGCTTGGCTGTTATGCTGTTAAAAGGTAAACTGAGGCACATTAAAATTTGTTTTCTCAAGAGTTTATTTGACCAGACATTGATTTGAATAGGGCAGTGCCAAACCAAAGTGGTTAGGAACGCTCCTGACAGGGGCCAGGATTTTTTAGAGAGAAGATGCTGAAGCAGAGCAAAGCAATTATTTGATTGGTTATAGCTTAAGCAGTTGCCTTATTTAGAGAAGCCTACTTTGCTGTGTGTGATTGGTTGTTCTTAGGTTTCACTCTCTTGGCCTCAAGTGCATTGACTCTGGCTTACGTTTGGTTTGCTTACAGAGGCTACCGAGGTATCAGAGTCACACCAGTCTACTTGCCTCCTCATTTAATTATTTTAAGAGTTGACTTTGGTTTTTGCTTCCTCCGCTTCTGTTGCTCCTGCCTCTGACAACCACCTTCTCTCAACTCTACTTTTCTTTGCCTTATTGCTTCTGATTACTCACAGCATCTGCTTCCTCTCAGCTGCTGCTTAGTAATTACTCTTACTGCCCCATGACTTCTGCTTATTGATGTTTCTCTCTGTATTTTGGCTTCCGCCCCATGCCACCAGCCACTCACTCTGCATGTCTTCAGTTCGTATTTCCTGAATCCAAATGCAGGTCTAGGGTCAAGAGCACAGCTAGAAGTTGAGATTTGAATTGGATGAGGGGAAACATCATCCTTTTGAGACTGAAGGGAAAAGGTGAGGTAGATACTTCTATAGGCGGGGAACGGGAAGTTGAGAGAGGTCATATCCAATGACTTATGTCTCCTTACTGGAGTAAGAGCACTGTCTGCTGAGAGTGAGGGAGAGGGTTTGCATAAGGTGCTTGTAGAGCAGTGGAGGGCTGGACTAGCTTTACAGGGCAATGGGAGAGGAACTGACCAGAAACAAGTGAAAACATTGAGAGGTGGAGCTGAGAGCTGAGATTCTGAGACTAGGCAGGGCAAATCTGCAAATCCCTGTGGGTTGTGTGATTTCTTTCTGATTGCATGATTTCTGCCTTGCCCAACTCTCCCACCCTCTGAGCAGGAATGATGTGGGCAGGTGAGAGGAGAGCTCAGGAGATCAACCATTTGTGCTGAGAGAGAAGAAAGGTTAGGAGGAGACTGAGGAGGTCAGGGACTAGAAGTCTTGAAGAAGCTGATGTAAATGCAGAAAGAAGGGGTGGTTGAGGTTAGAAAGTAGGACATTTGAATGCCAAGAGCTGGATTTCAGAGGTGATGCCATAGTGTGGCACATGTGGTGGATTAACTCTGGCCACAACTTCTTTGCAACTCCTTTATCCAGTCTGAATCTGCACTGGCCTTTGGACTTGCTTTAATCAATAGAACGTAGAAGTGACATAGATGCAAGTTCTGGAATCTAGGCCTCAAGAGGCTTTATGGTTTCTGCCTTTTCCTTCTTGGAACACTGCCTCTGGTCTGCAATGGCAAGAAAAAGCCCAGATGAAAGACCATGCATGGAACGAAAGGCCCAGATAGCTCAGCTGTCTCAGCTGAGCTCATCCTTACCTGCTGCTGCCCGAATGCAGCCACAGGAGTGAGCCCAGGGGAGACCAGCAGCAGAACTGCCCAATTAGCCTATAGACTCACAAAAAATGACAAATCATTATTTTAAGCCACTAAGTTTTAGAGTGATTTATTCTAGCAATGGGTAACTGATACCCTATGGGAGTGCCATAGTGGTGTATTGCTTCCTCTGCCTAGAACATTCTCCCCCCATCCTGGCATTCCATTCCCTTGCATTCACTCTTCATTTGGCCAACTTCTTATTTTTTAAGGCTCAGTTCAGGTGTCATCTTCTCCAGCCAAAGTGTATCAAGGAGGATGCAAACGAGATGTTAGAAGCACCTTCTCAGCCTCCAATAGTCAAGGTCAGGTGTTCTTTATGTTCTCAAGGCATCCTGTGTGTGCCCACTATAGTACTTCTACCGCATTATAAATGTTTGTATTCGTCACTGAACTGTGGTATTTTGAGAGCGGGGGTTTCCTACTCTCAGTGCCTTGCACTGTGCCTGGAACATTCACGTGTTTGTTGAAGGGATGACACAATATTTTACCCTTCAGATGAAATGCTGCTTCTTCACTTACAGAGAACTAGCCCTGCCAATAATATAACATGACCATAATCACACTATTCATACCCAAGAAGACACTCATATAGTAATGGCAGAGATGACTGCTCATAAATGCCTTTCCCCTTCTCCTTGCTCATCTAAGTCTTGTTGGTGCAGCTTAAATCTCACTGCTCCATGAAGTCTTGCCTACTATTGTTACCCCACACTGATTTCTCACTCGCTCTGTTGCACTCCCATGGTGCTTACCAGCTGCCTGGTTTAGTAGTTCAGCACATGGGTTTTGAAATCAGAGAGTCTTAGGTTCAAATCCCAGCTGGGTTATTTACTAATTGGACATGTCACTTGAACCCTCTAACACCCAGTTTCCTGAATCTGTAAAATGATCGTAAGAATCCCTATCTCACAGGGTTGTTGTATTATATGATAAAGTATTTAGTACTTGGCACATGGCAAGTTCTTAGTAAGGGTGGTTATTATTAGTAATCCATAAAAAAAAGAGTATAAGCAAAGAGCTAGATTCAACACTCCTCCTGGAAGGATTTAGAGAGAGGTCTGTCTATTCCATGGCTCTGAGCAGAGCCACATTCATGCCATCGTGTAGAGCTGTCTTCAGCGTCTCAGAGAGGATTCTTGGCAAGATGGCACAGTTTCCGAATCCATCTCATGGGAAGTCCTTCCTAATGCATGAATAATAACAAGCCTGGGTTTGTCATTGGTTGAAGAGGTGATTCTTTAGGGACATTTACCTGGATTTCTTTAGTAGCTGCTTTAAGGAAGGGCTTCCTCTCTGCAGCTCAACAACTATTCTCTACTGATGTTCCATTCTGGGCTCTCATGGCTAGGAAAATGGATAGCTCAATCAGTTCATATTTGCTGGTTCTAACAGCTCACATCACATCATGCTTCCATGGGGGAATGTGTGGAAATGGAGGTGAAGTGTAGTGAAAAGTAGGTCAGCCTGTACTCTCAGAGGGAGAAGCCATCATCATGAGGTCATCTGTGAGATTGAAAGGTACAGGGACTGAGGTGATAGAATGAGGGGCTCTAAGTTTTCCTTTATGAATCAAGAGGGGGAACTGAGAAGCAGAGTAGCTCTTTCCTGAATGGATTAGCCTCAATCTTTCAGATAAAGAAGAGAAAGGGCTGGGGCTGGGGGACAAAGAGGAAGGATAAAGGCAAAGGAAGAGGGGAGGAGGAGAAGTTGACTAGTTGATTAAATGCTGGGCATTTTTGAGAAGGGTAATGCAAAATGATGTGGTGATGTGTCTGCAATAGAGGTTCTGTGTGCTCTTATTGTTGGTGCACCTTTAAAAGGGAATGATGGGCCTGAGGAAGATCTGAGTAATAGCTCTCAACCTCAGCTGCACCAAAGAAACACCTGGGGAGCTTAAAACAATTCTGATGCCCAGGCTGCACTCCAGACCAATCAGATTAGTCTCTGCTGGTGAAACCTTCCGAGGTGATTCCAATGTGCAGTGAATAAGGGAACCAGTGGCCTGGACATACAACTAAAATGATTAGGCATCACGGGCTACAAATAAATGTAACACAAATAAGATATGAACAAGATATGGATCATTACCATCATCCCAGGAAGTTCTGTCTTGTCCTTTCCCAGTTAATCTCTACCTCTACTCTCCCAGAGATGACCACTGTTGTGATTTTTACCCTGTATAGATTGGTTGAAACCATTCTAAATTCTCAAATAATTACAGCATATACTCTTACGTAGGACTTCTTTCATTCAGCAAAATGCTTTTGAGATTCACCCATGTTATTGTATGTATCATTAATTCATTTCTTTATATAGTTAATATTTCATCATGTGAATATATCACAATTTAAAAATCCATTCTCATACTGATGGACACCTGGACTGTTTTCAGTTCTTTGTTATTATGAATAAAGCTGCTATGAACACTCTTGTACCAGTCTTTGTGTACATGTATTTTCATTTCTCTTAGATAAATACCTATGAGTAGAAGTTCTGTGTCATAGGGTAAGTATATATTTAGTTTTTTTTTTTTTTTCTGCATTGGGTCTTTGTTGTTGCGCACGGGTGCACGGGCTTTCTCTAGTTGCTGTGAGTGGGGGCTACTCTTCATTGCAGTGCACAGGTTTCTCATTGTGGTGGCTTCTCTTTGTTGCGGAGCACGGGTTCTAGGCGCTCAGGCTTCCGTAGTTGCAGCACGTGGACTCAGTAGTTGCCGTGTGGGCTCTAGGGTGTGTGTGGGCTTCAGTAGTTGTGGTGCATGGGCTTAGTTGCTCTGCGGCATGTGGGATCTTTCA
The DNA here is from genome assembly GCF_039906515.1 of Pseudorca crassidens. Taxonomy (NCBI): domain Eukaryota; kingdom Metazoa; phylum Chordata; class Mammalia; order Artiodactyla; family Delphinidae; genus Pseudorca; species Pseudorca crassidens. Next base: position 26,693,056 of record NC_090307.1, on the reverse strand, counting down.
GGACCAAGGATTGAACCCGTGTCCCCTGCATTGCCAGGTGGATTCTTAACCATTGAGCCACCAGGGAAGTCCTATATTTAGTTTTATAAGAAACTGCCAGACCTTTTCCTAAAGAGTTTATACCATTTTACATTCACATCAACAATGTATGAGAGTTCCAGTTGCTCCACTACCTTGTCAACATTTGATGTTGTCAGTCTTTTAAAATTATAGTCATTCTGGTGGGTGTGTAGTGGTATCTCATGATTTTAATTTGCATGTCTTGATGATTAACAGTGTTTCATATGTTTGTTAATGATTTGTGTATTTTCTTTTGTGAAATTCCTATTCAATTCCTTTGCTCAGTTTTTTAAAAATTGCATTGCTTCTTATTTTTATTAAGTTGAAGGAATTCTTTATATATTCTGGATACAAGTTCTTTGTCAGATATACGTTTGCAAATATTTTCTCTGTGTCCTGCATGTTCATTTTCTTATTGGTGTCATGATGAGCAGAAGTTTAAAATTTTGAAGTCCAATTTATCAGGGTTTTTTTTTTTTCACTTTTTGGTCTTTCTGGTGGCTCTTGCTTTATATGTCTAAGAAATCTTTGCCTGGCTCCCAGTAATAAAGATATACTCCTATGTTTTGCTCTGAAGTGTTTATGATTTCAAGTTTTACATTTAGGTCTATAAATCATCTGTCTCATATTAAATTTTGTATATGGTATAAGGTAGGGGTTGATGTTCATTTTTTTCATATAGATACACAATTATCTTAGCACCATTTTGTTGAAAAGACTTTTTTCCCCATTGTGTTGGCACCTTTGCCAAAAAATCAAAAGGCCATGTAAGTGTGGTCTATTTCTGGGTTCTCTATTCAGTTACACTGGTGTGTTTGCCAGTTCTACCACACATTGTTATGATTGCTATAGCTTTATAGTAAGTTTTGAAATTAGGTAATATGAATTCCTGAAATCTTGCTCTTCTTTTTCAAAGTTGCTTGGGCATCCTGGATCTTTTGCATCTGTGTTTAATTATAGAGTCATCTTGCCAGTTTCTCCCAAAAGTCCTTCTGGGAATTTGATTGAAATTGTATTGAATGTATAAATACTTTGTGGGGAGAACTGACATCTTAACAATAATGAATCCTCTAGTCCACATACATAGTATATTTCCAAAGTGTTTTAAGTCTTTTAAATATTTCTCAGCAATGTTTTGAGGTTTTCAGTGTAAAGGTTTTATATATCTTTTGATACATTTATTCTTGTTTTTTTAAATATAAGGTGAAATTCACTTAACATAAAAATGAACATTTTAAAGTGATATTTTGATAGTATTTAATACACTTATAATTTTGTGAAAGAACATTTTCTATTTAGTGAGCAAACATTTTCATCACTCAAAAGAAAACCCTGTACCTATTAAGCAGTCTCTACCAATTCTCCCTTCCCCCTGGCCCCGAGAAGCCACCAATCCGATTTTTGTCTCTATGGGTTTGCCTATTCTAAGAATAGCATATAAATGGAATCATGCACTATATGACCTTTTATGTCTGGCTTCTGTCACTTAACATAGTGTTTTCAAGGCTCATCCATGTTGTAGCATGTGTCAGTACTTCGTTTCTTCTTATGGCTGAATAATATTTCATTGTATGCTTATACCCCACTTTGTTTATCCATTCATGTGTTGATGGGCATTTGGGTTGTTTCTACCTTTTGACTATTGTAAATAGTGCTACTATGAACATTCGTATACAAATATTTAAATACCTGTTTTCAATACCTTTGGGTTTACACCTAAAAGTGGAATTGACAAGTGATATGGTATTCCTATGTTTTTTTGAGGAACTGCTAAACTGTTTTCCACAGTGGCTATACCATTTTACATCCCTACCAGCACTGTACAAGAGCTCCAATTTTCCCCACATCTTCACCAACACTGTTATTTTTTTAAATTTTATTTAATTTACTTATTTTTATTCTTTTGGCTATGTCGGTTCTTAGTTGTGGCATGCGGGACCTTCGTTGAGGCATGTGGGCTCCTCTCCCGCTGTGGCGTGCAGGTTTTCTCTTCTCTAGTTGTGGCGTGTGGGCTCCAGAGCACGTGGGCTCTATAGTTTGTGGCACACAGGCTCTCTAGTTGAGTCACCTAGGCTCAGTAGTTGTGGTACGGGGGCCCAGTTGCCCCACGGCGTGTGGGATCTTAGTTCCCCAACCAGGGATCAAACCCTCATCCCCTGCATTAGAAGGCAGATTCTCTACCTGGGAAGTCCACCAGGGACCACCAGTTCCCTGAGACCACCAGGGAAGTCCCTCACCAACACTGTTATTGTCTGTCTTTTTGATAAGTCATCCAAGTGGGTGTGAAATGGATTTGAAGTGAATTGAGTTCGTTGTGGTTTTGATTTGCATTTCCCTGTTGACTCATGATGTTGTGCCTCTTTTCTTGTGTTTATTGTGCATTTGTATATCTTCTCTGGACAAATGTCTGTTCAAATCCTTTTCCCATTTCTTTTCTTTTTTTTTTTCACTGTGTTTACATGTTAATGCAACCCCCCACCCCGCCCATGATACCCCCACTCAACAAGATCCATCCAACCCTTACCCCCTACCACAAATAGGATCATCTGTAAGGTAAAGACAACCCACAGCCATGCATTTCTCAAAGTCTGAGTTACTCAGTTAGAAGTAATGCCATGTAGTTAGATGAGGCCCAGAACAATCCAAGGGAGGCTTCATTTCTCCAGTTCTTGTTCTCTTCAGGGTCCCTCTGCCAGCATGTAGTCAGGATACCCCTCCTCATTCTTCCTGTGGTCTTCTGATTGCCTGCCAGTAACTCTTAGATCTCTCTCTCTCTCTCTCTCTCTCTCTCTCACACACACACACCCCCCAAAGACAAACCATTAGTCTCAGTCCAAATCCATATTAAGGAAGGGAGGGGAGAATCTTCCTACACATAGTCCAATCTTCCAACATATTCTCTCCAACTAAATCTAAATGGGGGCATGCCTTACTTTTGTTATGCAAAGCAGCTCCAATTCCTCTTTTTTCAGCTCCCACCTATAGACTAGGCCCGGGCCTACCCGTGCACTAGAATGCTGCCCATCACGGTGCCTTTCTAAACAGAAAGACCTCTACTCCTTACATCATCCCCTGCTACCCAGAAACTCAGTTAGATGTGCCTTTTTGATACATTGAGCCACATCACATTACTACCTATGACTTCCTCCAGTAACAGATTCCATTAGGATGTGAATCTGCACCCTCTGTCCCCCATCCATAGCAAGCCCTCTAGAGTTGAGACTTTCCTTCTAGTTATAGAAAGGAACCCCCAAATGTTCCCATTTCTTATTTGGGTTATTTGTTTTTTTATTGTTGAATTCTAAGAGTGCTTCGTATATTCTGGATAATCCCTTATTAGGTACATGATTTGCAAATATTTTCTCCCATTCCGTAAGCTACTTTAATTTAATTTTTTTTTTTTACTTTTTTGATGGTATTGTCTGCAGCACAAAAGTTTGTAATTTCAATGAAGTCCAATTTACCTGTGTTTTCTTTTGTCTCTCGTGCTTTTGGTGTTGTATCCAAGGAACCATTGCCTACCCCAAGGTTATAAAGATTTACTTCTATGTTTTCTTTTAAGAATTTTACTATTTTAGGTCTTTGACAGACCACACTTCAAGTAGCACTGTCTTGGAGCACCTATCTTTCCAGGAACATATAATACCTTAGTCAAAAGAATCATGCTAATGGTGGAATTTCATCTTCAAGTGAGGTTGGTGAGGGGAGATATTTTTGTTTAAGAGAGGTCTCCAACACCCTTCAAATTATGTCAGTCAGGGGACTCCCAATTCACCCATGTGTACAGGGGGCTCTTGCTTGGCTTACTTGGCACTGAGCAGTGGAGTTTAGTGGTTAAAAGCAGAGGTTCTAAAGTCACAATGGCAGAAAGTTCAAATTCCTGATTTTCCACTTATCAGCTGAGTGACTTAACTCCTTCCAGTTTCAATTAAATAGTTAAATACTGTAGTCCCTGCCTCGCAGGGTTGTGGAGAGAAGTAAATGAAATAACGCATTAAGACACTTAGCACGGGGCTTCCCTGGTGGCGCAGTGGTTGAGAGTCCGCCTGCCGATGCGGGGGACACAGGTTCGTGCCCCGGTCCAGGAAGATCCCACATGCCGCGGAGCGGCTGGGCCCATGAGCCATGGCCTCTGGGCCTGTGCGTCCGGAGCCTGTGCTCCACAATGGGAGAGGCCACAGCAGTGAGAGGCCCGCGTACCGCAAAAAACAAACAAACAAAAAAGACACTTAGCACAATGTTCGGCTTATTGTCATCACTCCCTGAAAGTTGGCTGCTGTTATTATTATGGGCTGCCAAGTAATTGGATGATAGTGCCATATGAGTAGAGGGATGAGAAAGCAACCACATATAAAATCACAGTTTCACCAATGATTGTTTAGTACTGAATTCAAACAGTATTTAACCATGTTTTAAAGCGCACGATTTGGGGGAAGTGTTGATACTTTATAAAGTCAATCTCCAGAGGGCCATAAAAGCTATTTTAATCACTACAACTAATTACAAGGAAGTATAAATCAATAAACTTTGCTAAATGGTCTAAAATATAATAAAGGAAGCCATCATTAACAATCATCCAGGAAGCCACTGTTCTTAATAGTGAGATGATATAAAAGTCAGATGAGAAGAATGAATTTTATTATTTGAAAACTTCCGATGTTACCAATGCTTTCAGGGAACTCCTTAATTTAGTACAGAGTCGTGAATTTTCAGAATGATTATTTACTTTAGGTAACTTGAGTTTATTACTTCTAAATTATATGTATATTAGGCCTGGTCTGGAAATTTGCAGAAAGGTATTCTCAGCTTCTTCCCATACTTTCTCAGCTTAAAACAAGCCCCCTTTCCATCCCCCCTCCCAAAGCTGCAGCACAATTTCAAAGCCCGAATCAAGACTGGAGTCAAGGGGCATTTAGAACGCTTTAGCTCTCTTCTAGTTTTGTGTGGCAGTTTCTGACCCAAGTCCGGGAGTCCTAGGGCTACCACCTCATCTCCCAAGCTTACCTTGCTGCCCCCTGACTAGGAGAGCCAATGCCCATATGGGTTCCTGAGCCAAATTCCTCTCTGCCTGTCACATCCCTGAGTCAAGGACTGAGCTTGCTTAATGCCACACTATTTATTCTTAGTGGTGTGTTTCCCTGAGGATGGAACCTGCCCATGAAGGCCAAGTGAGGATCAGGTGCCTGTTATCATGGATAATGATGATTGACAGCCTCCTGCTCCGGAAATGCCTGTGCTGCAGAGCTCTATTCCCTTGTGGGGTCCCAGCTACACACCTGGTCACGGCTTTGCTCGCCTTTTGGACAGCGTACCTTTCCAACCCAGTTTCTGTCCTACTCTGGGGAGCAGATCAAGTTCAGGTCCAGCCCCTCCCCCCATCTTCACCTGTCTATATTACCAGAGAAGTCGTAGACCTGCTCAGCTGTGATGATGAGGCCATGAGATTAAGTAGGAAAAGCTTGCCACGGCAGTAAGAACTGGATTTGAGGCTTGACTCAGCAATGAAATAGACTTCATAATCACTGACCTCCGTTAGCTAAATCAAAGGGCTAATGAGAAGGTAAGATGATGTAACCAGCATAAATACGCATTGGAAAGTTGTCACACAAATAGGAAGTTGTGCTCCTGTTGGCTGATCATAGCCCCCACATAGAGAAAAAGGTTTTGTAATCAGAGTTAACAGAATATCTAAAGTAACAGTGGTTAAACAAGATAGAAACTCATTTCTCTCCTATATAAAGGTAGCTTGGAAGTGGGCACTCCAGAGTTGGCATGGGGGCTCAGTAGCTGTCAGAGACCTGGGCTTCTATTACCTTTCTGTGCCACGCTAGCATATGGCTTCTATCTTAAAAGTCACCTCATGGTTCAAGAAGACTTCTGAGGCTCCCTCCACCTTACAGACATCAGAAAAGAGGGAAAGGGAAGAGAAAAGAGAAACGCTGCCTAACAAAGCCAAGCTCTTTTGAAGTGACCTTCCTGAGAGTTCCACATATTTTTACGTACATCTTCTTGGCCAGAACATAGTCACACAGCCACATCTAACAGCACGTACGCCTGGGAGATGTAGTCTGATTTTATCTAGGTGTATTGCCACCTGAGAATGGTCTGTTGGAGGGCAACCAGCAATTTGCCACATATAGTCATTCGAAACCAAATGAAATGTAAACATTCTCTGAGAGAGAGTTTAAAGTGATCACAGTGAAATGAGCCGCTCTTACGATTGGCCCAAATAAAATAGATGAGACTCACTCACTTATTCAATAAAAAATGTTTTGTGTAGCTACTGCATGCCAGGGACTATTCTCAGCACGAGGAAGGTGGCAGTGGGCTGAAACAAAGGTCCTTGCCTTCCTAATGTTGACAGTGTATACCTTCCCACGTAGGAGTGTATAATTACAAACTGTGATGTAGGTTGTGTATGGGAAATCTTGTAAGATGGTCGCACTTGAACTTTGTGCACCCAACTCTGTAGAGGGAGACAGAGGAGCTCTCCTCATCAGGCCTGGAATTGGCTGGAAGCACCCCACTGAATGACGTGGTTACACATCCTCAGCATGGCGATCGTGGTCCTCTCCTCTGACCTTCCTCACTGCTGACCAAGGCTGCTTTAAACTCTTACCCTTAAATGAAAGTGATCTTCTCTGCTTGATTATATCTCCTGTAGCTAGGAGAGAAGTCTTCTCTATTTTCCAAAGAGCTGAGGCTACACTTTTTGTACAGTCAGAGGAAATTGGGATATGATGTCCCACTCTCCTTGCCTGTGGCAAATAGATGAGCAATTATTCAGGCATTCTGAGGGTCAAAACCATCAGTCTGAAATGTCTAGTCTACCCCAGTAGGATAGGCCTGGGTTTCTGCTTTGATTTGCTATGGCCCTTTCTGATCTTATAATTTCATTTGGAATTAAAACAGAACCTTTTATTTGCATTGCTTGTATTCTTCATTAGCTAATATTTGGGTTGACCTTGGAATGATAAAATAGTCGAAGAAAAGAACACAGCATTTTTTGCTTGTCATTTTATTTGCCAAGAATTTCCTTTGTCCTTCTGAAGAGTGGCTTTATTTTTAGCCTCATGCAGCACTCTAGATGGATGTCCTGTCTGCTTCCACAGGCGGCTCAGATAACCCAATCACATCCAGTTTTAGGGACAAATTCTTTTTGTTCCAACTCAGAAGCATCAAGCATTGCTAGAATAGAGAGGAGGTATTCACTCGCCTCAATGAGAAAATATATGGGTTAATGATGTTTCCGTATTACATGTTGGATTTCCTTCTGAAGGTTTTGGCTTTTAGTGTATAACTTCATGGTTGCATGGAGAATTGATAGTCTCTAGTGTTTGAAAGGAATAGACTCAGTCTGATAAAATACCTCAAGAAATGGGGAGACTCTAAGGCCATGAGGGAAAGGGCAACAGGAGTCTCCTAGTGCTCAGGGAAAGATGCACAGCTGGGCTTCCATGGAGCCTGGAATTTAGGTGGAGAGCCAGAAGGCACTAATGTAGTTTCAGCATCCTAGCAGCACAGGCCAACGGACTTCCACACTGAGCTCGGCTATGAACTCAATTCAGAGCTACGCCACGATGAACTCCTCTAGGCTCTAAGACATACCTGGCAAGTTATCTCGTTCTAATTTTTCTTTTGCTACAAGATCATTTGCTGATGTTTTAACACTAACAACTCTGAGACATTTAAAGTTGCAATTGGAAAGAAAAGAACGACGTTTCAGGCTCGTTTACGTGGACAGATGATGTAGCTGCAGGACGAAGACCTTAAATTCATCCACAAATCTTTTTTTTTTTTTTATCCACAAATCTTTAGCTCCCTCTGGAGCTGCTGCTCTCGCTCTGAGAAGCTATCTGGTCCCTGAGTTTGCATTGGGTTCTGCAGAAAATGACCTCTGCTGTCCCCTGGTGGCCGGTCATGAAGCCAGGTTTGTGTCCTCCCTGGTCATTTTCTGTCACTTCTGGTATTACTGGCTGAGAGTACAAAGCTAAGGATGCTAGGCTTCCATCCCTATGTGTAATTTAAAGCTTACATAGGAGAAAAAGCTCCACCAACTTGACTGACCAGCTACCCCCCCCCCCCGTGTCAAGCACAGCTGTCAGTTTCAGAAGCGTGTGCCACGTCTGAAGGGCTGTGTGAGCCCCATGCCCAGGCTCCTGGAAGAACTTCCTCCTCTCCGTGGTTAGTTGCAGCATCTTCACATTATTGTTTTTGCTAGTGGTCACTGGGAACCTGTCCTCAGACTCCAGGACTTGGTTTATAACCCTTCTCTGACCCACGGTCCCATCCTTCATGGTCTGGGAAGAAAATCACTAATGAGTATCCCTCCTTTGGTTTCTTAATGTGGCAGCTAAGGATAAGAAAATTTATCTCAAGGGAGAATTGTCAAGGTTTTTTTTTTTGATAGCTTATGATAATGAAGATGGTGGGTAAAAGTATCAAATATCATGGCAATGCACTTTAAACTTCTTTTGAAATCTGTCGAGGGATGCCATTGGTGAGATGCCTCTTCAGTTAGGATGGTCGTTGGCAATTCCAGGGCAGGCGATCATCCACAGAAGACTTCTGTTCAACCCAGCATTACTCTAGAAATCCTGGCTCCAAAGGGTCACCATTTTGGCCCTTCTATCTCTCTCATCTGAGAGGCAGAATTTTTGGCATAAAATGATCTCATGGACTTTGATTCAACATCACAGTAAGGAGGAAGGCACACTATCGACTTCCTCACTAACGCTGTTAGGAGACCTAGCTGGAATTTAGAACCTTCCCTTACCCATACAAAGATCCTATCATGCTGGGGAGGACTCCAGTTGCTGACAAGGGCCAAAGGCTAATTTAGACTTTAATAACCATTTTTGAAGGAATTTCATTTTCAAAAATAATTTATTCAAATATTTTATGCCAAAATAATTCTAAAATGTATCAGTTTCTATTAGTTGCCCCCAAGCAAATGTGCATTTAACTACATGAACACAACCATTACTTCATAGTTTTTTTATTATAGACTTTTTTTATCCACATGAATGTTAAAGAAACTACAACAGAGTTAAATACCATTTTTGATAACATGATTATATTCTTAATTACACTCAATATTAAACTGTAAAATATTTCCAAAGGAATACAATCTTCATTCATATAGCAGGCAAAATACCAGAGAGGAAGGGGCCACGCATAAGTCTGTCCACTTTGCTGGGAAAAGCAGGTTTGTACGGCTGATGCCATCCTAGCTGTCGAAACGTGATCCTCCCCTCCTAGGGCAGGTCTTGTGTTGTCTTTTCACCAAGAATCACTTCTTCAAACGTAAAAGACGGTCTCATAGAGCTGCTCTCTCCAAGTATGTAGCACAGAGATCCCCTGGGACCGTCCATGGATTTCCCACCCCACTTGGCTAACAGCACTCCCGCGCTCTGGGTTCGGTTGGCCTATAAAAACACAGACTCAAACTTTGGTTCCACCAAAAGATGCAACAAGCGTTGACTGCTCTGGTTGGTTCCCCCCTCCCCCAACTAATGAATGGCTGCTACAGTCTATTTTACATGGTTGTCCATGCTGCTTTGAGGTCACTTGGCCTTGGGTTCTCCCGAACCTGATTTTATATTTGATTCCCAAGCCCTTTCAATTTTCAGTCTCTGTGCAGGTCGGAAGTACTCAGGGGCAGTCTGTATCTTACAAGAGAACAAGAGTAAGTGGTTCTGTGCACCTGGGATAAGACAAAAAGCACAGAATGACAACCTCAGTGTGACACAATCAGATAATTTAAAAACATTTAAAGTAATATTTAGTATATCCTTCAGAGAAGACATTTTTAGCACAGTTTGAATAAAAATGTTTAAACAGTGACCATGAAAGCATCTTCCTTTTCCCATAAATTTGTCTGCTACCTTACATGATGCATCTCTGCTGACAGCCAAACTAGAACTATTACATCAGAGCGTGCTGGTTTGCTATGGCTTCTTTACATTAAAGTCATTTTGCTGGGTTCCAGAAGCTCCAATTTGTTGTTGAGCAAACATTAAGACAGCCTGTGGTAAAAGGGGCAGACAGAAATTCATGCACTGGTGCCCTGCTGGCTTTGGCTGAATGGTCCAAGTTACATCCATTTCTCTTGTCCTGGGGTGTTAGGGCAGCTGTAGAGGTTTTGCGATTCAACATCAATGAAACCACTGGATTGGTTATTAACTACATATTTATAACTGATAATGGAAGATGTGAATTAGGCCACGATTTCAGGTCACAAGTCAGGGGAGAGCAGATGTAGTGTGGGCTGCAGAGCCAGGCAGCCTGGTTCAAATTCTGCCACTTGTAATAGCAGTGAGACCACACAACCTACTCATCTCCGCATTTCTGTTTGCTCAGCTGTAGAATGGTGAGAGTAGCAGTACTTCTCTCAATGGGTTGTTTTGAAGATTAAATAAGATAATTGACGTAAAGCCCTTAGAAGTGTGGCAGCACACTGTCATTCTCAGCGGAGATTCTTGAAAGAACCTGGTTCTCTTTTGTTTGAGGACAGAGACTAGAAATGGACATGCCCCCCCCCGCCCCCCATCTTTGATCGTTACAAAAGGAAGACACAGAATGTTCAATTACAATCCCTCCACACCCCTTTAAGACCTTTTTCTTGCTATTCTTTTCGTAGCAATTATCCCAGAAATAAAATAAAAATAACAAAATAAAAATAACAGGAGTTTACCAAAGAGTTAGATATTGTTAGGATAGGGGAAAAAATGATACTTTCAAACTCTCCAGGAGGATGCTAAGTAGCAATTAGTGATGAAGAAAATGAAGACCTAAGGCAAAAAGTAGGTGGGTTACACCCTCAGGTGTTATATAGGGTTTTATATGAACAGATTTTAATAAAAGCAGCCCCTTTGTGAGAGAGAATCTGGCAGAAGACTGGCACGCAAGGGTGAGAGTCAAAATTTAGAGCTGGCAGAGACTTTGATGAGGTTTGGCCATCCACGGTTCATAGATAAGAGTAAGCCTCGAGGAGATTAAATGATATGACTTCAGATGACAAAGGGAAGTAGTGTCAGATTTAGAAGCCAGACTCCCAAAACCAGCCCAATGATCCTAGAAAGACAGAGAAGGGGCTTAGAGTCAAATAGACCTGTATTGAAGCCTGGCTTTGTCACTTTCGAGCTAAGTGACCTCACTGATCCTCTGCATTCTCATGTATAAAATGGAGATAGTAATAGGATCAACCTTATAGACTTGTAAAGATCAAAAGAGAGAACGTGGCAGCCTAACCCAGTATCTGGCATGGGTAGTGCTCAATGAATGACGGTTATTATTATTTCCAGCTTGTTCAGCACGTTTCTGTATGACTATGAATGAGCCATATCCTATGATTCACTTTCCACTTAAGTAAAATGATTGAGTTCTCTGTGAAAGACCTAAGTCTGTGAAAGACCTAAGTATTTCACAGGGATGACATTTGCATCATGTTAAAAGGAGCTTGGGGCAAAAAGAATGTAAAGTAATATTAAACTGGTGTTAATATCATGACATTTTTATTTGGGGTGCAGATTTCACACAGATTATCCTGGAGCGTCTGTGTAGGAACTGGGGCACGTTAATGAGCAAAGGTAAGAAGACCGTCAGGAGTAATTCCGGTGTTCAAAACAGTTCCAGATGAAAGGATAATACACATAGCATTTTGAAATATTTTTTCCAATCACTTCCATTGTACTCGTGAGCTCACGATAAAGCAAATATGCAGAGCAGTGCAACATCTAATCTACAAGGGCTTCTTTTAGAAGGTAGTTTGAAGATAAATAAAATAAACTACAGTTTACACAGCTGGTAGCTAAACAAATAGAATTCATTGCCCCAAAGGGGACTTCAACTAGGTTGAAGAAAGGTTTAGATAAATCCATGGATGACGGATCTTTAAGGAGTTCTTAAGGGAAAGTTAAGAGTTATTCAGTGTCGTGCCTGAAGTTTGAGGTTGGTGTTGTTAAGAACAACAACTTGGCTCTTCTAACAGAATTGCACTGTTAGCCCCCTGGTATGGGTGGACTTTTATTTTGATTCGACATGGAATTTCTTGTGTCCTAACGTAGGGCAAAAATGATTTGTAGAGCAGTGATATGTGGCAATACTTCCTCAGCTTATTAAGTGGATTGCCTGTGGTTTTGAAAAGCTTCCTCCTCTTAACAGTCATATTGGAAATCACTGGGTGGCAAGAACACAGCACACTACCTTAAGGGTCACTCTTGCATAAGACATTAATGTATCAGTCCCTAATTTGGAAACCTGTGGTCACTCAGCAAGACAGAACTTGTTTCTCTCCCTTGGTGTAATGATTTTTATTTTGTCATCTCTCTTGGGGTAGTTCCTTGCAGGCTTGGCATGTTGAGAATCGAATACTGCCTCTAACAATATGGTTGTGATTCTCTGCTTGGCTGATTTAGCTCAGCATTTAAGTAACCACTAATCTTCTGAAAGCACCAGGGTCTACTTAGAGCAATCCCTGTTGTCTGCAAGGATGGAAACAAAATCAGCATGGAGGAAGCATTAGTTACTAAACACAAATCAATCTTTTTTTTTTTTTTTTTCCCACCTCACTGTACACTATGTCACCATCAAAGGTTTGGTTTCTGGGCAGTAAGTCTTCATTTTGTAGGTGCAAGAGCAGCTCATGTCTGACAAGCAGAGAAGATGAGTCAGGGAAGTGGAAGGGTAGAAAGAGAGTTTATTGAAGTTCCTAAGTATGAATCAAACTACATTCTAATGGATGAATCACAAACGTGGAGTGAAAGAAGCCAGCTACAAGAGAATGTTCTATAAAATGTCCTTTACTAAAGTTCAAAAACGGGTAAAACCAATCTTTTGTAACTGGGTAGGGGCACAAGGTAGCTATCTGGGTGCTAGAAACCTAGGCAAGTTCACTGAGCTCTGATGTGTTGACTTCATGACTTGACGATTTATAGGCTTTGGAGAATGTGTGTTATATTTCAATGAGAAGGTTACTTAAAAAAACACATCCCAATATATACTTTTTGATTTGAAAGAAAAGTAGTTTGACATTTTCAAACTTTTATACATATGGGTTTGTCAGCGTTAACTTGGATGATTTTTGCTTTGATTACCTTGATATGCTGTGTTAAGGTTTATTAGACTCTGAATGTTCTAAAACTATTCATTTCACACTGCTGGGAAAAATCTGGTCTACAATGATGAGAAAGAAATCACCAAAGTCAAGTTCAGACGTAAGAAAAATACTTGAAGATATAGAATGAAACCAAACTCACAGGTCCATTTGTGCATGACTTCATGGAGATGGAAACAGAATGACATTATCTGAGCATCCCAAAACAGAATGACTTACCATCTGAGCAACTCTGTTGCTAAACATCTGCTCACAGAAGACAGAAAGTCCCTATTTAAGGAGCAAGCAGGCACTGCTGTTAAAATCAGGAGCCCTAGAATCTCTTCCTGGCTTTGTAACAGAGACATAAAACATCACATCTCTCTTCACTGTACCTTGGTTCCCTGTGCGTAAAATTAAGGGAAAGCATATGAATGAGAGACTGTCTTGGAAAGAGTTTTGAGCTCCTAATGAAATGTGACATACATATAACTGTTTCAGAAAAATACTGAAGATTATCACCAATAAAGATAATGGCAAGAAGTAGAACTGTCATGTGCACATGGTAGAGGAGGCTTGTGATATGCAGAAAAGAGGCATGAAGGAAAGAAAAGGAACCATGAACCTGCATTGCACAGAGTATTTTTGGCCAGTCAATTCTACTGAATTGAAAATATGTTCCAGAGGGAAGGAGTGGGAAGAATCACTCTGATGGGAACAAATACAACTGATAAATGACCACAATCCTAGTTAGCCATGAGCACTTATAAATACCACCTCTGACATCTGAGTTTTTCCCTGATTTAGCAGTTCCAACTGCTAGGTCATCCTAATGTACTGTTAGAGAAACAACAATATCCTAGTTTTTGCATTCCTTCAATTCTAACAATTATTTATATCTTCTGCCATATCATCAAAAAGGTGCTTTTGAAATGTTTAGGTATATTCTGAATATAGTCATTGAATTTTTACTGTCTCCTTTTCCTTAGGAGTCCAGAATATTTGTCTTTTAAATTGCTGCCAGGTATGTGACATTGGATCTGGCTTCAGCTGTAGAGAAACAAGGATTGTTTTAGGGAAAGAATGAATGACTAATTCTGCAGCAGAAGTTCTCGAAGGTCTATGTCACACGCAGTTATTCACAGCACCATCTGTCAGTAATTCACTGAAAGTCGGGTTTCAGGAAGACATTTTGGAAGCAAAGGAGAGACAGAGAAGAAAAAACATAATAAGCATGGCTTCTGACACTCCAGTTTCCTTCAGAGGACCAGGAATCAGGGTGTCAGGAGGAACTGGAAAGAGTAGAAAACCTTAAAACAAAATGAAGATCACATCTACAAGACTGAACTGAGAATTTCCTTAGTTTTAGAAATTTTCCACAGAATTTATAAGATGCACTTAGCCATTTATTTAGGAAGCCCCATGCCTAGAATGAAGTTCAACAGTGTATCAGCTTAAACACAGGATGCAACATCATCAATGCCCTGGGCTATTTCAAGTACATCAGTAAAGAACACAGCCGAGCAATAACAATTCAGAGAGTTAAGGAAAATCTGTTTCCTCTGATGAGCTCACCTTTTAGCTTTTGCTGAGATGCGCACCTAGCTTTTCTTTCCTGATCAAGCTTGCTGCATAGGGAATCTGTAAGATAAAAACAAGCAAAACTATCCAGGTGAGCAAAATTTGGAGACATGTATAATGGAGACCCTTCATTGTGCCTAAATTTGAATGCTGGTGAATCTGCCCTGAGGACAAAAGGTCTCCATCTGCCTGGCAGTATGGGGCTTCTGGGGTATAGCATGTCTAAGGCCTGTTAAAAACCATATGAGGACAGGACAGGTGATCACACTAGGTTGTTGCTACAGCTAGTCTCTGAGGTTCCTATGTGACATTTCACTGCACTTAATAATTTGCACTTAATAATATGGTACTTATTTTTATTTATGTATGAAAAATAAGTTATAACGTATGTCCAAGGTCACAAAACAAGAATGTGATTACAAACTAGTTCAATGTAATTTTTCATTTAATTAGAGTGAGGAAATATGCTATCATCATAAATCACAAATAAGATTAACTAAACACAAACTATTACTCTGGGTAATTTCCCAATAACTACTAAGAAGCATCAGAAATCATTGCACTGAATGGAAAATATGACCCTTGAGAATTCTACCTGGATAAACTTGAAAAGTACTTTTCAATAGTGGGGTTTTGAATGAAAGTCTATCGCATTTGATATGCTACTTTTCATTAGAAAATTCAAATTGTTGAAACTGGACTACATGTATTATTTAGATTTGCCTCTCTACTAACCCTAGTCATGCTACTTACCTTCATCATTATAAGGCTAAATTCAGGACTCTAATGATATAAATCTGTTTTACATTTAAAGAAATATTCAGCCTTCTAGAATGTAACATGAACTATGGCTGATATTATATAAAAGCAGTGAAGGAAAGAAAATTATAGTCATTCAGGTAGGTAATATTTTGAATACTGTTATATACATTCCCCATATCCCCAGCATATTTATGTTTTGCTCTCCTGATCTACCAGTCCATAAACATGAACCTTTATTAATGGGAAGGAACTACAAATCTATAGTGATGCTTGTGGCTAAGACTAGCTGGACCATTTTGCCATAATAACTGGTTAGCTGAATCAAACAAGTCTTTTTTTTTAAATTAATTAATTTATTTTTGGCTGCATCGGGTCTTCATTGCTGCGCACAGGCTTTCTCTAGTTGTGGCGAGTGGGGGCTACTCTTTGTTGCAGTGCGCGGGCTTCTCATTGCGGTGGCTTCTCTTGTTGCAGAGCACAGGCTCTAGGCGCGTGGGCTTCGGTAATTGTGGCACGCGGGCTCAGTAGTTGTAGCTCACAGGCTCTAGAGCGCAGGTTCAGTAGTTGTGGTGCACGGGCTTAGTTGCTCCGCGGCATGTGGGATCTTCCTGGCCCAGGGCTCGCACCCGTATCCCCTGCATTGGCAGGTGGATTCTTAACTACTGTGCCACCAGGGAAGCCCTCAAACAGTCTTTTTAATGAAAAAAAGAGAGAAGACTAAAATAACCACCTCACTATCTTGATACACAGCCACAACATGGATATATATGATAGAGACATATCTGATAAAGGCCATAATAGCAGCATCGAAATTAATGGTTCATATAGGACCATAAATAGTTGTGTCCTAATCTCATACTTAGGACGAGAGCTGAGATTAGCTAGATAACTATGACAAGAAGAGTTACACAGGGACCTACTCTAGTTACCTCTTCTTTCCACTCTGGGTTATGCTACACCTGCTATTAACCGAGACATACTTGAATCCTGATTTTCCATTATGGTGTATGAAACAATATGCCAAAACACATGGATCACCTCTTTCTTTAGATGCATGATGTCAGAGAGCTTTGAATGGAATTCTATTATTTAGGATAACAAGTAGAAATGATGTAAACCTTGGGGTATAAGGATTACCTAATAAAATGTATTTGTGTCACTCTCGCATTTAGAAAGCCTTCTCAACATCAAGATTAGATGCCACGAAGATTTAGTAAGTGTCTGTTCTGTGCCAGGCACTGCACGAGGTAAGTTAATATCACCATGCGCCATCTCATCAAAGCCAGTAAACTACTCATCCTAACCCAAAGAAAACTGCCTGAAGGGCACTGCTTTCAGATCTAAGTCTGAATGCCTTTTTCTTTTTTTCAGAAACAACAATGTAGCATTTCATTAAGATGGGAAGCTGCTAAGGAAATTTAAGGAAAGGACTCAGGAAAAAAAGGACATTTCCAACTAAGCACATTTGATCCCCAAATCTCCAGACTGAAATTTAAATCTGTGTGAAGAATTATTAATCTCAGGTTGTGAGCTGAGAGTCATTAATTCCAAGTCTTAAGTCATGAATGTTTAATAAAGAATATATTAGCATATGGCCCGACTGTTCATGGAAACTATCCTATTTCATTGATTCTAAGATGCAGTTTTTTCCCTCACATTTTAACACTTCTGAAGTTGGATGTACTATAATTGATGGTATCTGAGAATAATAGTTGGAAACTTCTTTTCTTATGATACATCAAGTAATGGGCACTTTTATGATTGATGGTGCTTCAGGTTCTATACTCCCCAACTGGGGGAGCTCAGGATCTTAGAGGCTCCATTAAAGATAATTAGGCCATGTAAATCTCCTGTAATAGAACTTATAAAAGCTTTCTTTTCATTCTGACTATAGCTTGGAAATCACCAAGATTGGCATGGACAAACCCCCTCAAAGTTGCTATATAACTTCTAAATCACCTAGCCGGCTCTAGTCTATCAAAAGTATTGAGATTTTACCAAAAAAGATAATTTCCTAGATTGTGCCAAGAGAGTTAGCCTGAGCTCAGACATTAAGGTGGGTCAACATCTCAAAAGGAGAAAGACGAGAAAAAGGATATATAATTAAGAAACGAGTCATTGCATTGTCAAGATGCAAGGCAATAGATCAATAATTGGAAAAGGACCCACTGTAGTCAAAGTCTGTCTCCTGGAGAATCTTAAGGCAGCTTCCAAGGAAGTTCAGACTTACATCAAGTCCTCTGCTTGTTACATATTTAGTCATAAAATCAAAATCTTCTAGGGGCCCAGGGATCTTTTTCTAAAAATAAAGTGCTCTATCTACCTTTTAAAAATATGTAAAACATATTTTTAAAAACTCCCTGTGTTCAGATGGTAGAAATCTGGGCAAGTTCCCATCCTAATGAATACTGGAGATCCTCCAAGAAAAGACCACACTGAAGAGCTGTACCCTTGCCCAAGGGGGAGCACTCCTCCAGAAACGATAAAGACCTGTCACCGCTCCTTTCCCGGCAAGGAAGCACAGTGCTCACACCATCAGAAAGTTGTAAACTGACTTTTTACAAGTCCACGGTGAACGAAACATTAGTACTAAATCTATTGGTTGAACATTAATTTTAATTGAGGCTTTAATGAGGAACTTTGAGACTGGTTCCCTCTGGCTGCGTGTGACTGCAGTGTTCTGGAAGAACAGCAGAGGGCACTTCAAGACTAGCATATTTTAAAAGCACTTTTTCTCAATCTACGTGCCCCTTGGTAGCGATCCAGCAAGTTCAAAGTATGTGAATCTGGGTCTAGCCATTTATCATGCGTTTTCTGTTGCAGCTTCACAGTGTCCTTCAAGAACTATGACTAATGTCTTCAACAACTATGTCTTCAACTATGACATGCCTCCAACAAACCTACGGTAGCAGCTTATACATACATGTACTTGCTTTAAAAAATTGTTGCCAAATTAGCAATAAAAAATTGAAAAAAGGTTATCAAGGCATCACAGTAGTCTCGGCTCATGTTGTAAACTACATTATATTCCAGTCCTTGGAAAAACTTTAATCAAAAGGCTGTACACGTTATAGATGTAGAAAACAAACTTACGGTTACCAGGGGATAAGGGGGGAGGGAAAAATTGGGAGATTGGAATTGATATATACACACTACTATATATAAAATAGATAACTAATAAGGACCTACTATATAGCACAGGGAACTCTACTCAATATTCTGTAATGGTCTATATGGGAAAAGAATCTAAAAAAGAGTGGATATATGTATATGTATAACTGACTCACTTTGCTGTACACTTGAAACTAACACAACATTGTAAATCAACTATACTCTAATAAAAATCTTTTAAGAATGGTTATACACTTAGTAAAATGCCTTCACTTTCTTCTTTAAAATTTTTTTAAAAATTGGAATATAATTTACATATAACATTGTAATGGTTTCTTCACCTTCTTCTCAATCCTAAGGGATGATGGTTTTGTTTTAAAAATTGAACTTTTTTCCTAGAACCAGAGCTCACTTGTGAATGAGAAATCTTTTGCTCTTTATTATACTAAACACTAACACCTTCATGAACGTGCTAAATTCTAAAACCTTTGTATTTGGTTCATATTGAGAGGAACATATTTCTTCGCTTGTATAAGTAAATCTGATTTGGTAATAACAACATTTTAAGCACTTGAAAACCCAGAGCAGAGGTGGGGGACCATAACACAAACTGTGATAAAGACTGTAAAACTCTCATTTTAAACTGTTCGTAAAAAAAATATTAGCTTGTGGCCCATGTATATGTGTTAAATAAACTGCATATGCTTTAAATCTCACATTAGATAAATGCACATTTATTTATAAACACACAAAGAGAGTCAATCATTTGAGTCTATAGTCATCACAACTTTGCATTTAACAAACTGTAAAAGGAAGCAATGGTGTAGAAATTAGTCAGCGGAGAATCTAAAAATGCAGGAACCAAAGAAATTCATAAGTTTTCTTTCTATGGCAATGATACCCAAGATGCTTTCGATATCATCTTGAATAAGAACACTGTGCAACAGCATAGGATAAATGCGTTGTGGATCTATGGGAATTGTTACAAAATATGATGGTTTTAATATATTTGAATTCTCCATGACTGCAGAGTGGGTTTTTATTTCATCTAAAGGAAAAGATGCCTATTCTGTAAGCAAATGACTATTCTGTAATACATGCTTTGTAAACTTTAAATATAAAATAATTTAAACATAAAATAATAAAATAATTTTTGGTGAATTGTTCTGTTCTCAAGGAGCAAAGCATGTAACTATATTTACTGATGAATTAGAGCATTCAACTAAAAATATTGAGAAAGTCAATAATTGTGATACCTAGCAACTTCTTGATAATATTTAGGTATAATTTTCTAAAGACATTTTTCTCCAGTTACTTTAGCAAATATAACAAGCTGAATAAGGGACAGGATAAGTTTCTGTTCAAGTAAACTTGAGTTTGCTGCCTCAGTTCTAAAGCAGATGGTATAGTGTGAACACAGGTCCTTCCCGCACAAATATATCTCTAGCCACCAGGGCTCAAATAGTTCCACTGATAGAGGTACTACTTTGAGAAGGGGCATGCCATTAAATTGATTACTTGTATTGGCACAGCATTTTATGTTTACATGTGCATTTCATGTTTATTAAACACTTGTGCCTTATCATAACCCTATCAGGGTACTAGGTTGGACCTTATAACAGGTCCCTTTGGTCTAGAAACTGATAAAATGAACTATACAGGATGAATCTTGAACTCAAGTTTGCAGACCTTAAAGCTTGTATCTGTTAGTCACAAGGACAGTGCTGTAATACGTAAGGTCCCAGTAATTCACTACTATGCCTTCTTTTAGTAGTTTTGGTAGTAGTTCCCCAGCACACAAAAAAAATTTGAGGAAATCAGGACCAAGCCAGGACAATTTGGAAAAGAATTAAGAGGATTGCTACATGACAGTATCAGCGTTGGGTCAGGGGGCGTCCATGGGTGGTGGTTAATTCAACAAATGTCTACTGATCCCTATTTGATGTTAGACACCATGCTAGGTGTTGAAGGTAGCACGAAGACCCGGGCATCTAAGGATAGGGGACACAAAAGAAGGGGAAGAAGCGGAAGGGACAAATCATGTGTATTTCACCAATTTTCATGTTGGTAGTCTGGATGTACTTTTGTGGATTTCAGGAATTATATTGTACCTACAAGGCTGGGGGAAAACATTCCAGCTCCTCCCAAAGAATTTAATTTGCAACCAGGAAAATTTACTATCTAGAGGAATATGAATTAATAACACTTGTCTAGATAAATAAATACATAATGATAAAATATTTTGCAATACAATGTAATCAAGATATTTTGTAATACCAATTTGTATCTTGCATGTACCAAATATCTCAAAAGACAGGAGATATTTTTCTTTTATTAATACTTCCTGCTTATTACATGGATGCAATATCATCTCCTCTTTTACTAAAGAAGCCAAATGTCAAAGAAAATTAAGACATTAAAATTACATAACTGGCCTTAAATAACTGGCACTGAAATAATTATTTAGTTTCCTTTCCTAACGCCCCTTTTGCTACGCTCATCACCACCCAGCAGTCACACACTTTTGGTTGCATGTGTGGTAGTTTTTGTTTTAAGAGTCTGAAAATGATATCCTATGTAAAATAAGTAAGGTCTTAAAATTTTGTATCCTTCTATCTCTGATCCTATCTTTACATTCTTCCTTTGGACAAATAAAACAATACGTAAATTCACAGCAAGTAATGAGCAGCTCTTATTATCTAGGTATCAAAAGCTGAGAAGAGTGGATACTTTTTTTTTTTAACCCCTGTGGGGGATTAGTTTTCAATTGATTAAGAAAATCCTTCTGTTCCCCAGTGAAGTTAGGTGCAAATAAAACTAACACAAGCAAAACCAAAACAAGAAGAAAGATCCTGTTTAAGAGGGTCTTATGTTGAGGTGGTTTTCAGAACTGAGAGTTGTTGACCAGCACTTGAGATCCAGGAAAACCTCAGAAGGAGGGTTAAAGTTAGAAGCAGTACTTTTAATAGAGCCCCTAGAATGGGGGAAAACGTCATGAAATACAAGGCTGCTTTCAAAATGACTCTCAGCAATCTCCATTAACGCAAGCATGATTTCTCCCATGCAGAAAGGAAACATCAATAACCATCTTCCTTAAATAATCCTGACAGAAAGCTAGATGCCTGGCTCTCTAGACAAGACAGGCGGGTCTGCATAGATACATGCTTTGTGGCATAAGGATAATGTGGACAAGCTCAGAAACACCAAGCAACCCAAATTATAATAATCATGCTGTGAAGAACACTAAGGATCAATGTATGTCTTTACCCAGGTGATTAAAAATATCTTATAGGGGCTTCCCTGGTGGCGCAGTGGTTGAGAGTCCGCCTGCCGATGCAGGGGACACAGGTTCGTGCCCTGGTCCAGGAGGATCCCACATGCCGCAGAGCGGCTAGGCCCGTGAGCCATGGCCGCTGAGTCCGTGCATCCGGAGCCTGTGCTCCGCAACGGGAGAGACCACAACAGTGAGAGGCCCGCGTACCGCAAAAAAAAAAAAAAAAAAATCTTATAAATGGACTTCTCTTGTGGCGCAGTGGTTAAGAATCCGCCTGCCAATGCAGGGGACACGAGTTTGAGCCCTGGTCAGGGAAGATCCCACATGCCGCGGAGCAACTAAGCCCGTGCACCACAACTACTGAGCCTGCTCTCTAGAGTCCGTGCATCACAACTACTGAGCCCGTGTGCCACAACTACTGAAGCCCGTGCGCCTAGAGCCCATGCTCCCCAACAAAGAGAAGCCACTGCAAGGAGAAGCCTGGCACCACAACAAAGAGTAACCCTCGCTCGCCGCAACTAGAGAAAGCCCGTGCACAGCAACGAAGACCCGACGCAGCCGCAAATAAATAAATAAACAAATAATCTTACAAAAACCAAGCAGAAATTATTTCCCCATTGTACTCATGAAAATGAGGAAGCTTGGGAGACTGCTTTCAAAGCACTAATAAATAATACCAGATGTATCTGCATGGGGACAAAGGGTGAGGAATTCAGGGAAAAGAAAAAAAAAACTCAAAAAACGAAAAACATAAAACCTCACAACATTTATTTATCAGACATTTTCCTGTTTCCCTGTTTCTGTATAAATAGATCTTTGTCAGTGTCCACTTTCAGACATGATTAGGATAGAGTAACACACTTCATTTGGAAATAATTCGTTTCTTTTCATCGTCGTTCAAGTGAATTTAATTGATTAATTGTATTTATACTAAGTTCTATTGACAGCAGAGGGCCTGCTCAGGTCTGGGTGGTGGAAGACAAAGACAATGGCCCTTCCCTGAGCTTCTGGTGCAGCCCAGCGCTGTGTTCGGAAGTCTGCACAGTGGAAGACAATGCAGGTACCTCTGGTTCACCCTCAGAGACAATGTACACATCTGTCTATTAACACATGGTAGGTAGTTACATTTAGAGGAAATGTACTGACACATCTGTGTATCCTGCATCTAAGTAAATCTCTTGGCAATTAGCATCTAAACCAGCGGAGAGTGAAGTGGACCAAAGGATTTCAAGGCAAAAACACAAACAGTTTCATACATATTGGGTGGTTTGAAAACGAACCCATCACCTTGCATTTATTTTTAAGTAGAAATGCATCTTACAATTTGTAACTGTTGCACCATTTCTTCTCGGTAGGCTAGTTCCCTTTTCATTTGATCCTGAAAATTATCTGGTAGGAGTGAGAAACAGAGAAATAGATTAATTAAAGTGCAAAATCTACTATTGGTATATTTAGTAAAAATATTACTGACAGTCCCATAGAACCGCCCCCCACACCGTCCTTTGGTATTTTTAAAAGTAAACACTATAGTTGTTTGAAGAGATGTTTTCTTCAAGACTGTGATTTAATCAGAATAGACAGTAAATCCTGAGAGGCAAAGGTCTATCTCTTATATTTCACAATACCGCATAGCCCGTCTAGTATAATCCCTTGCACACAATAACTACTCGGGAATGTCGAGGGCAAGCATGTTCTCTAGTCTTTGAACACTTGAGCCAGTCACAGTACTGAGAGCTTCCACTGTCTTCAGAAGTCTAGTGCTAGTGACGGGGTGAAGTTCAGACAAAGCCCATCATAGGAAACGTGGACCCTTGTGCACGCGAACCCTGGGGTGATAAGACGTAGGTCTGTTAGATGTGCCTGCCTGGCTTCACTGCAGCTCATCTCACGTCTAAGAGAGTGAGTGATAAATGTATTCTGACTGGACTCTCCCAACCTGCAAACTCTCCCACCTGGTAGCAGCCTTATCTTACGTCCTCCTTGGGCCTATATGGTTCTACAGACCTTGCCTCAATCTGAGAAGGAAGGAACTTTAAGACATATTGTGCAAAATATCTTTGCCATTCTACATATTGATCATTTTTATTGTATTTCCAGAAAGGAAATGTGCTTCTTGTTCTTTCATCTTCTCCACTGATCTTTTTTAAAGTGTGGACTTGGCTAACTTCAGCTTTTTCTGCTTTAAATGAGAAATTAACATGATTTCATAGGAATCTGTGGTGGATGGTCAGGGCAGTGGCTTGAAGAAACCAGAAACTCTGTCATCATCTCTTCTCTTCCTTTCATCTCTACAGCCGACTGGTGTGTGAGTCCTGTATATTCTACCTCCATCCTCTCCTCTCTTTGCCATTGTTACCTCCCAAATGCAGACACCTCTTCCCTGAAAAGTTTCCCAACTGACTATTTGGCCTCCAAATCCCTTTCATTCTCCTGCTTAAAACTCCGTGAGGGTTTCCCATCGCTTTCAAGGTAATAAACCCTTTACCACTCATGAGATTCTGGATACTCAGAAACTAAAAACATTGTTCTTTTTATTTTTTAATTTTTATTTATTTATTTTTTTGCTGTATGCGGGCCTCTCACTGTTGTGGCCTCTCCCGTTGCGGAGCATAGGCTCCAGACATGCAGGCTCAGCGGCCATGGCTCACGGGCCCAGCCGCTCCGCGGCATGTGGGATCTTCCCGGACCAGGGCACGAACCCGTATCCCCTGCATCGGCAGGCGGACTCTCAACCACCGCACCACCAGGAAAGCCCTATTTTTTTGATCTATCTTTCTACACTATTTGAATTCCTTCCCCAACCTCAAGCATGTATTTTTAATTAATTAATTTTAAAAGACCTTTTTAAAAGAGCAGCTTTAGGTTCACAACAAAATTAAGAAGGTACAGAGATTTCCCATATACACTCTGTGCCTCCCCCCACGCACACAGCCTCCCCCATTATCAACATCACTCACCAGAATTTGTTTCCACGGATAAACCTACATTGACACCTCATTATCGCCCAAAGTCCATAGTTTACCTTAGGATTCACTCTTAGTGTTGGACATTCTATGGGTTTGGACAAATATATAATAACATATGTCTATCATCACAATATCATACAGAGTATTTTCACTTCCCTGAAATCCTCTGGGCTCTGCTGATTCATTCCTCCCCTCCACTCCACCCCTAGCAGTCATTGATATTTTTACTGTCTCCATAGTTTTGCCTTTTATAATATACATATTTTTAAGAAGACCCATTTCCTACTCTCACCTCAGAATTTGATGTGAAAGTTACTGTAATAGAGGTAAGCCTGTGGTGCTATGCAAGGGTCAAGGAAGGAGCCCTCGGGTTCCCTTGGAGGATTAAGCAGGAGGAAAAGCTTGAGGAGGTGTGATCAGGTTCTTTGCTAAGATGTGGAGGCGGGAGTAGGGAACAGCAGGTGGCTCAGCTGGTTGCAGCAAAGGGGGTAGAAAAAGCTCCTTCTACCACATCACCCACCAAACCACTCTCTAGTCCACACATGCATTGCACTCCCAGCCACTCTGTGTTTGCCACTGCTGTGGCCTGGCCCTCACAGCACACATCTCCCTTTTCTTTCAAGTCCAGCTCAAACGTTCTGTCTTCTGAAATGTTCTCTCCAATTCTCCTGCCCTCTCCTGCCAGAATTATCCACATTTCTCTTGTACTCCTCCAGCACTCTGTACAGACCTCTGTTAATGCATCCATAATCCGTACTATGATTAGTGGTTATACATCTGTCTCTCAGTGAAACAGTGAGGACAGGAAGATAAGTTTTAGACACTTTAAAAATTTCCAAAGCCCACCACAGGGCCTGGCACACAGCAGGGGCTCGTTAATGAACAAGGAATGAATAGAAGAATGAAGTACCCACCAGAAGGTCTGGATTCTGCCTTGGACAGTAATTACCCCCCTCTGGAGGCTCAGACCCTCATCTGAACAAACAAGGGTGTGGAACGATGCACTCTGTAAGGTCCTTTCTTGCTCTACTGCTTTAAGATTTGATGACAAGGTAAACTGATTTGGTTGGGCTCCACACACCCAGTTCTGTCTTTCCTGTGTTGGAAAATGGGGAGCGGGTAATTTTGACTTATACTGATGAAAATTAGAAGGCAGGTACTGTATGAGGGGCTGGCACACACCTGCCACCTCAGGATGCTCTGGAGGTGGGTCAAAGCCCATAGGTGGGTACCTGGCAACAGGAGTCAGTGCTCCGCAAACTGCCCTGGTTCCAGTGCCCTTGACCCTGTACCTGGGCCAGAATACCTTCAGAAGATCAGTGTGTTTTCCAGACACCAGAGCACATCCCAAGCAGGTCTCCCTCTGTGAAGGAGAGATCTGCCCTCTGAACCTCAGCAGCTTCCTCTGTCCCTCTCGGGCTCCGCAGTGCCTCTGATCAGGGTGAGGCTGAGGTGGGTGGGAGATGAAGGGCTGCCTGAAGCTGGCTGTGGCACCTCCCTGGCAGCCCAGGAGAGCCTGATGTTGGAGAAGGAAATAGCTAAGGGTAATTTGGAGTGGAATGATGATAACTAGTCCTTACTTAATTCATGCTCGTTGCTCTGTGATGGCTCACAGTACAATTCTTTAAGTTAAAGTGAAAAAAAAAATGAAGCTGTTAAAGTGCCGGAAAAATGGTGAATGTTTTTATAAGATTGGAGTGAGGAAGGGCATCAAAGACAAAAAGCAAACAGGAAAGGCTTACAGATTTGATTAGATAAAAAGTTAAAACTTTGGTATGACAATAAACACAAAACACCACAGTCAACATTTCAAAATGGACAGAAACAAAAGAATATTTGCAACATGACGAAGAATTAATATTGTAGTATATAAAGAGCTCACATAAACCAGGAGAAAATGAACATGTCAAAAGAAATACGGGGAGAGGATACGTGG
The DNA here is from genome assembly GCF_039906515.1 of Pseudorca crassidens. Taxonomy (NCBI): domain Eukaryota; kingdom Metazoa; phylum Chordata; class Mammalia; order Artiodactyla; family Delphinidae; genus Pseudorca; species Pseudorca crassidens. The sequence goes on along the minus strand of NC_090307.1, from coordinate 26,666,270 downwards.
GCATTCACAAAACATACAAATGGATGACAGACATGTGCAAAGTGTTCAATATCCCTAGCAATGAGAGAAAAGGATATAATACAAGGAACCACTTTTTCCATTTAAGTTAGCAAAGATCTAAAGAAAAGATGATACGTGGTGTTCCAAGGATGGAAGTATAAATTAGTACAACCTTTCTGGAAAGCAACATAAAATTATGTATCAAGAGCTTTGAAAAGTTCATACGCTAACAGAAATTCTTTTAGGAGTTTATCCTAGGGAGATGATCATGGATTTGTACAAAGATTCAGTAACAACGATGCCTAAAACTTGGATGAACTTTAATGTCCAATGTAAGAGTGCATTTATAGACTGCTAGGTAGTCTTGAAAAGAAGCTCATGTTAAGTGAAAAAAAGGAGGGTAAAAACTGGTGTGTATAATATTTCATTTTGTTTAAAAAATGGTTTAACATGCACTAGAAAGGCTGAAACTCCAAAATGTTAACATTGGTTTCCTCTAGGTGACAGGATTATGGGTGATTTTTATTTTCTTTCCTTTATATTTCTGTATATTTAAACTTTTCTACAGCAAGCATGTGTATAACTTTAGAGATATAAAGATTGTTAATTCGCGAGAGAAAAAACAAACTAAAAGTTTTGCTATGTTCTAAGGTTGATGAAGACACAATTTAAGTGGAGTTGAAAACATCATTAAGCTGTTTACTCTAATGAGAATCACTTGAAACCCAGCTATTTTTGGAAGACGATAGCATAAAAGGAGGTGGCAGAGAAAAGCACTGAAGGCTGTGCTCTGCAAACGTGGACAGTTTGAAAAGCCAAAGAGTTTTTCAAACAGCAACAAAAAGTAACCAGCCTACATACTTGGCACTAGAAATTAGAAGAGAACTCAGATGGTAGATCTAGTTCCCCTGGTAGAGCCTACTCATCAAGCAATAGGCTTTGGGGCTTATTTCATTTACATGGTCTTTATTTTGTTATCACTGCTTTTAAACAACGACAGAGACTTTTGATCTGTACCATGTTTTAGAATCGCCATCCCTGCTTCTCCAGAGGATGCTACAACAAAGAGAGAGGAAGGAAGGACGGAAACCACTGAACAGAGAATGAATCTAGTAACAGCCACAGGTGAAAGATGGGACAACCATATTCAGGTAGATGAAATGTAGTTTGTTTTTAATAAGAAGTAACCTCAAAAGTAACTTGGAAAAGAAATTTTTTATAAAAATCTAAGACGATGACATGATCAAAATCTACCAGTTAAGTTTTTCACAAAACCCCAGCCATTAGTAGGTCTTCCCTGTTGTAAACCACTGGCCTTTCCACTTGGTTCTCTCAAATGCCATGAATTTGTCATCATACCTGCAAATCCAAGGACTCAACTCATGAGTCCTTGCTAATCTCCTTTATCAGTGATCCAATCTCATCTTCATTGTCAGTTTTAATCTCTTCGAATATGACTCCAATATTTATATCAACCATTGATTGAGAGTATGTCATGTTCCCACAATTTGCTGCATGGGCAGCAACAGAAGACTCTTTCCTGAAATTATTTACAACACTGTCGGGTAGAGGGTGAAACAATCAGAGAGGAGTGAACACAAAACACCCATGGAACTAGAAATAAACACAGGAGGACTTCAGCACAGAGTGCAAACTGCAAGAGTGGGAAGGCTTCCTGGAGGTGGCAGAGCTTGAGGTGTGTCCCAAATGATGGGGAGTACCTAGACAAGGGAGGCATTTGGACTAGAGAAACGCAGGGTGCAGAGGTGGAAAGTGAGGGGCGAGGGCGGTCCGCAGGGTAAGTGGAACTGAGTAGGGGCAGAAGTGGTAATAAGCCTGGGTGGGCCGATTATGGAGGATTGTAAAAGCCAGTCAGGAGTTAGATGAGACGCGATATGGTCAGCAATACGGAATCAATACAGTGAGTGGAAGACGTGGTGCCAAAGGTAGATTTTTAGGAAGGCAGGGCTAATAGCAGTGAGCAGAAAGGGCTGGAGTGGGGAAGGGAGGTGAGGACCCAGGGCACCCCGCGGCAGCGACACAGGAGAGGGAGAGGGTGAGGGCCTTCTCCATTCGTGGCCTCATCCAGCAACCCTTTGGCAGGTCCCAGTCAGGCCTAGGCTCTGAAGTTATACTGATGGCCAGTGGCAAGAGAGTAAAATGAATGAAAAATGACAGCAAAGGCCTGAATACTGTAATAAAGGAAGGTGCAGGGTGTTGGAGGAGCCGGGAGGAAGGAGAGCTTCACTAGGGAAGGCAGACAATGTGATGGCTGAAATGACTTCTGGATTTGCAGCCGCAAAAATGATCAGACCAGGGCTTCCCTGGTGGCGCAGTGGTTGAGAGTCCGCCTGCCGATGCAGGGGACACGGGTTCGTGCCCCGGTCCGGGAGGATCCCACATGCTGCGGAGCGGCTGGGCCTGTGAGCCATGGCCGCTGGGCCTGCGCGTTCGGAGCCTGTGCTCCGCAACGGGAGAGGCCACAACAGTGAGAGGCCCGCATACCGCAAAAAAAACCAAAAACAGAAACAAAAAAAATGATCAGACCAGTCCTTAGTGGGAGAGCTCAGAATGGTGGCATCTTGGGGGCAGGGTCTCCAACCGTTTACTCCTGTCCAATTAAACATGACTGTCATTGCAGGATGTGGAGCCAGCTGTCCTACTGTCACCTCAGTGACCTTGATAAAGGTGGAGCTCCTCGTCAACCATTTCCTCCAAACTCTTACTTCTACCCAGTCTAGATTACATTTCTCCCACCTTCCCTCAGGATCCCCTCCTGAGCTCTCTTCTCATGTTCTACCCAGGTGGTCAACTAAACGGATTGTCTCGTATCAAAGTAAGTTTCACTGCCTGTTTCAGCCTCTATAACTACAGCCCAGGAAAGCTCTAGAAGTTCTGATTTCTAATATCAGCTGGTTTACAATAAAGCCCCTGCAGGAATGTACATATTACCCTTGAAATGGTAACAGTAGCAGCAACGCACATTACCATGGATCAGTCACTAGTCACCACGCGAAACACTTTATACATTTAATCCTCTCTGCAACGCCACGAGATGGGTAGTAGTATTGTTCTACGGTTGAAAAGGGGGTTAGGTAACTTGCCTAAGGTTACTCAGTGGGGGAGTCAGTGTCCAAACCTGGAGACCCCGCTACTAGCCGCCAGGCTCTCTGCTGCCTCCACCTGAAGGGTAAATGTCTGCTTGCTCTGCGGTGTCCGCTCCTTTCCTCCTCCCTGCATTTCCCCATCAGAGTCTTGCAGCTCTGGAAGCCTCTGTCCAGCAAGTGGAGAGACTTGCTTGTGCTTCCTCCTCCTCCCAACCTCTGCCTACAGAGTACAGAGGCCTGCTTTCTCCCCTCCGCCTCTTCCACTTTCCCTCCTCCCCCACCTCTTCCTTCCTCTCATCTTTATCCTCATTATTCTGTGCCACAGGTCATCCCTCGCTCCCAAAGCACAACAAGAGAAGCTCAGAAGTTTGGACCCATTCTAGACATGCTTTTCGAGAGCTTGATGCTAAGTTTCCTCTTCCTCCCCCTGCTTCGTCATGACCGTCACCATCACTGCTGATGTCATCGAGCACTTATCCTGTGCTAGGGATGTGCTCAGACCTTCACGTGGATCCAAGCATTTGGTCCTCATCTTCCTGTGGGACAGGAATTATCCGGCCCCCTTTACAGTTTCCAAGGTCCTACAGCCATGAGGTAGCAGAGCCACAAAGTATCTCAGGGTATTTTGAGCCTGGCTTCCTAACTGTCACAGGTGATAGCTTAGCTTAGGTCCCCAGTGCTCTAAGTGAACCGGGTTTGAAGTGTTGTGACTGTGAGTCCACCTCCTAGTAAAAAGCTCTTGCTGGGATTCCTCTCTGCTTCCTTCTGATGGCGGCTTTACAAAGTTCCGTCCTCCCCTTTCCATCTGAGTGCATCTAAATCTGTCTGCCAGCCTCGGGGCCTCTCACATTTAGTTAACAAGCACGTAATGTGCATTTGCTATTTTCACTGGTGTGAAATTAACTGCCCCTTGGTGGTGTGTCTAAACCACGCATTATTCAAACTTGGGCACCACTTCCTTGGTCGGTGGAGTACACTGTAGATAAAAATGGGCAAAACTTTTCTGTTGTTGTTTAATTGAAGTGTTTCACATACGTGGCCATCACAGAGGATTCATTTTAATTCACACCAGGAGGATGAGTGATGGGTCTGAATGGAACCTGGACAGTTGTACTACAACATCCTAACTTTTTAAAAAACAGAAACATGTACATGTTGTATGGTAGAGTAATTAGTAAGAAAATGTATAAATTACTTAATTCCTTAAAATGATGATTAGCTTTTATTAACGGGATAAATTATGGCTACATGGGTTTCACATGGAGTTAGGTGGATACTTTGGGGATTCAGTGGGATTTGGACTCACTCTACTGGATCTGCAAACTCAATAATTAGATAAACATCAGCTTAGAAGGGACACAAATCACTCAGTGTCTGCTCATCGCTGCAAGGAACTGTGCAGTCTTTTTTAAGATGGGGTTTTAGAAATGAGAGAATCCTGGATCCCTTGGAAGCACCTGTTTTTCAAGGTTTCAAAGATATTTTTAATATGTTTCTCTTTTTCTTGAAGCTACAAATGTAATGATGATCCCAACATACTATCAAAAGCTACTGGCCATTCTCCTCCCTTCCATCTTATTCTAAGCCTCAGCAGGCATTCTCCAAATTCAAAATACTGAAGCATCGTGAGCTCCAAACCTCCCTTGCAGATACTGACAGATCACAAACTTGACCGACCCTATCGCTCCTTGGGGCCAGAACTCTCTTCCATCATGAGTCCTCTTCATTCTTATCCCTGCTAAGCAGTCTGGTGGAACTTAGTTTGACATGTTACCAGGAACCCAGTACTATTCAAAAATGTTACCCGAGAGGGCATGTCTTTCAGTTTGTGCTGATGATTACATTTGAGAAGCTCTGGCGAGTGCAGACCTTTGTGCTCATACTATTAAAATTGTCACAATTACTGAAAAGTCTTTTTCTGGATGTTTGCCTATGGCTCTACCACAGGAATTAGCAACATGAGTTTTGTGATGCCTGGATTAAAAAACAAAGGGCACTGACATTCTAAAAAAGTGTCCCTGAAAAAAATTAATATTAAATGTATATAATTCAAAATATGACTAAATGAGACTCCAAAAAGCTTGAAAAACACTACTGTGGTGTATTTGTCCAAATGTGATTCAGAACACGACAGGTGAATTTTAGAAATCTGGACACCTATCATAGGTCTTTCTGAAATTCTAGGACTCTGGGAGTAGAGACAATAGTTTTTATGCCACAGTTTCTCTGCCACCAAATTTGGAATGAAATTTTATTACTAAATATGTATGGAGAATCCCCAACTACTAAAATTGTACTAATTTTAATTAATAAAATATGTGTACATTGAATTGTTAAATTTTAAATCTTCATGTCTCAAGCACCAGGCAGCTCTCTAGAACTATCTGAGAATAAGAATTAACTTTTCTTTTGTTTTTCCTACCTTAGAGAAAAAAAATACCTGAGTAATTCTTTTGTTTTAAAAAATATTAATATTTCTGACTATTTAAATATATCTACATATTTAATGGTATATTTGCATACATGTTTCAAATGCACACAATACATATGCCCAGATACACATATACCAATAGAATAAACACCAAAAGGTTCTTATAAGAAATTTTATCTGTCAGCTGATTCAAAGCATAAATAACAGGCTAAAATCTCCAAACACTTTGAGACCACCGGAAGACCCTGTGGTACTTTGTGTAATCACATAATATTTAGAAGCCTATCCTTATGCCTAATAATAGAAATGTCATCAAATATCATAAGGCAATGAAATAAAAGTGATTTCTTACTGAATACTGGGAAAGATGTATTTCCTTTTAACACCTGGAATTCTTGTTCTAGTCGTCTCCGCAAATCTATTTGTTCAAATAAAACCTTCTGAAGTTCTTCTAATAAAGAAAAAAAGAAGAGTCACTTTACTAATCTTTACAAATGACTCTCCAGAGGACTGTTACATATGGCAAGTTATTATTATAAGACAAAATATTTTACCAGTTTAAAAAGGGTCGCATAGACATGGGATAGATTTTGTGCAGAAATCCATGAATATAAGTCAATGTAATGTATTATTTTAAAGGATTATTTTACAGTGTCATGTATTGATTGATATGTATGCATTAATCTCAATTATATCCACCCCGTGGTCCATATATTATTCATGTGTTGCTTGTCACGCTTAAAATATAGTGTAGAACAAAAATATCCTCCTATTATCTCTTCAGTCTTTTAAAGCTAAGAGAAGTTCTACAGAATTAAAACTTTTCTTTACCTTTCCCCATATTTTCTACATCCTTTCTCAGTGAATGAGGTGAATTTGTCTCTTGCGTGTGTTCACCTTTTAAAAAAAAAGGAGAAAAAAATATTAGTTTTGTGTAGGCTATTTTCTGCAAGTTGTTATTTTCACTTTCTATTAATATCTACAAAAGAGTTTTTTTAATATAACTTCAAGGTGGAAGTTCTCGGGGCCAAACGTTGTCCTCATTTACTCGTGTATCATTCCCCTGAACCATGGAGGGGAGTGACAGAAAATGAGGGCCGAGTCCACCTAGACTGTGACGACAGCTCCATGAAAGCAGACTCCTGACATCAGCCTCCCTCCCAGCCCCTACCACTGCCCAGCCTTTACAACCAAGCTAACTGCTAGAAGGGCAAAAGAGGAGGTTGAACAGCTGACATTTCTGGGAGAAATCTGATCAGACTCCCTCTCTTTCTAGAGGTGAAGAAGCCTGATTTTATTGGGAAGGCACCCAAGACCATGGAAACAGAAGCCTCCAGCTTTCTTGGGCCACCAAAATGTGGAGTGGTGAAAAAGAAATGAGAGGAGGCTTTAGCTGTCCCTGGGAGAGAAGTTATGAGGCTGCAGTGGTTTCCTAATAATTGATAGCTTTTTAAAAAAGAAATCAACCGAAAAGAAAGAAGTGAAATAAGTTATGTTACTTTGTAATAGTCATACGCTTGCTGATGATAGTTTCTTAACTGCTTGTCTTCAAACAGTATAAACTGTATTGTGGATAGAAGTTAGGTTGCTGTTCTTACCTATTTTGCTTCTGTGCTAACTAGAATGATGACAAGCTAAGAAAATGTATATATCTACAGTCATAAATTGAGTCTATATAATCCAGAAAACATAAACAAAGCAAAGAAATGCAACCATTCTGCTATCAGAATTAAAAAAGGTTTCAACTTGTTATCTGCAATTACCCACATAATTTAATTAAGCTTTCCGTTTTCATCTATAGAGATATGGCAGTGCAGACAAAGGTGCTCTGAGAAGGTTTCCTCTATCCCCCTCCCCTGCCCCCCAGGTTAGCTCTTCCATGTCCTTGGTGCCGTTTGCTTCCAGCCTTCTGCACCTACTAGGCAGGCTACCTGGAGGCGGGGCTCTGTCTTTTCTGCATGGCGAGTGCCTTGCACAGTGCTAGACACATACTCATATTCAATAAAGTGTCTTCAGCTGTCACTGAAAGGGACCCTAGGAGGTCGCAAATTCTAAATCATAGCACAAGTTAGATGCATCGTTTCAATTCTGTTCTCGTATCTTTTCATTTCCCTTCCTCAGCAAGAAATGGAGTGAAATGGTCCCGGGCACTTCCAGGAATACTGGGGAATTTCATTGTCAAGGGAAAAATTTCTGCAAAGAGGGAAACAGAATTTCTTCCCAAAGTGGCAGCCTACAATATCAAGGACGGACAGAAAAGTCCTCAACCTGATATTATAAATGGCGATTCTGCAGTCCACATGATGACCGTCAGGGGTATGTGTGCGCAGGTATGCATGTGTGCATATGTGTGTATGAAAATACAAACGTACAAATATTCCCAAGCATGTGCACAGTTATGGGAAGGCACTTCCTCTGGCTCCCCATCATCAGCACAACAATATCCAGGGCATCCTGAGTTCCTTAATGGCAGCCATTTTCTGTACTATCTACGTCATATTTGCACAAACTTATTCTCATTTTCATCTTGGACATGACCTCTCTCTGTAGGCTTTTGAACATTAATACCTTGGCTTTCTTCTCCATATAATAAATAATGAGGAAATACCGGTGAAGCATTTTAAATACAGACCTCAACGTAATTCCTACAAACTACTATTATCTAAAAGAAGAGTAACACAAAGGTTGGTAACAAATCGTAAATGTATAAACCAAGAATAATGATATTTTTAAATGAAGATAAATGCATATTATGTGCAGTTTTACCTATGTTTACTTTAGCCTCAGTTAACCAGATGTTAAATGCATAGATGTTTCATACCCACATATAATATTGAGGTTGAACAAGAAAAGAAATGAGCATGCACACATCTCTGCATCTATCTACAGAGCAGGATGAGATTTTATCATTCTACAACTTTCCCAACCCCTCAAGACATGATTTAAATGAGATAGTTAGTTTCTGAATAGGCAACTCTAGAAGCCATTTCCTTATCACATTAGAGACCAGCTTCTTTCTGACCTACTAGTGTATTTTGTGGACTGTTTACCTTACATTACATTTCAACTAGATAATTAAATTAAAAAATTAAAATAATATATGTAAAATTGCATTTCTTTTCTACTTCACAGTTAGGACATTTACATTGGTATGAAGCATTAAACAAATAGCTAGTAAATAAAACTATATTAACCACAGGTGAATCTACCGACGACATTAATAATACACTTTTCAGCCGCTTTGTGAAGGATTAATTAATATTTTACATGCGTCTATCTGAAACAGGTATTTTGCTGCAACTTCTCAGAAAAATCTGTCAGTTTTGAGCTTAGAAGATTCAAATTTCTCACTTGCAAAGCATTTTAAAAAATGGTTCAATGTTAGGTAAATAAGGAGCACAGAAGCTTCAGCTGCCTTTTGTGTATCTTTCACTGGACCGTTGCCTTTTGCATATTACTAATCTGTGAAAACCAGATTGTTAGTGGTGGTTAAAAATGACCTCTGGGAGCCTGGATATGTTTGTTCCCTATTACTGCTGATGTTTTCCATCTGGTTTAAAAAAAAGAAAAGGCAGTCTAATACTAGATTAAATAAATGAGATTTAGTTGACAATGAGCTTTCCATTTTTATAAATATTCCGTCAGGTTAAATGCACTTTACTTTTCCAAAATTAATGAATGCATTTGGAGAAATCCCCAAACTAAAATTCTTACTTTCCTTCCCATTATATCCCCCCTTTAAAAAAAAGTGACAAAAAGGCCAGGGTGGAGGGGGGCCATAGAGATCTTAATTGTAAAAGAAAATAGTTGAGTGGCTTAAAGTTGGAGAGTGATGGATAATTAGGGCATAAAAGGCATCCAGTGGACTGACAGGATGAGGACCTGCTGCTCAGGGATGAGTCCACACCAGTTCTCCACAAGCACATGCTCACAGGGCCAGTTAACTGTGACCTGCATCATTGCCCACGAAGCCTGCTCGCCCCAGGGGGGCAGAGGCAGTGTGATGCCACATCAGAGAAACTATACCTCTGCTGAGTGCAGCAGGGGCCAGGGAGCTTGGAGCCACATGGTCCCTGCTTCCCTGGTCTCTCCAGGGTCCTCCAGGGCCAGGTGGTCCCACATCCCAGGGGAAAGCTCCACCTCACCCTTGGATCGGCCCTTACACAGCCATCAGAAATTGGAAGTACAAGAGGGATGGATGTGAGAATACACCATGCCAAAGCAGACATGAGCAGTAAATAGCAGATGAAGGGGAGACTGTAGTATCCAAAGGTGGGGGGGGGAAGACCAAAACAGCCAATAGATTCACCAGCACTACGTTTCAAGGCACAACGGTAATGACTTTCTCTTAAACATTATGGCACACCTCTGCTCGAGCACCTGCGTTGTTTCCCCATGGTCTACATTGCAGAATCCACTCAACTCCTCCCCGGGAGACTCCAGGTTCTCCTGTAACCTTGTCCCATCCAGCTCAGCCAAGCTGTATTTCTCTGTCACTAAGCACAAACCTTTTACCCAAGACAGACTCTTATTTCTCACATCTGCTGGCTCTGCTTTATGTTGTTTCTCTTCCCTAAGGTGTCCCCCTCCTCTCCCCATCCACCCAAAATCAGAAAGCCACCCAAGTGTCATTTACTCTTTCATAAAACCTTTCCCAACTTCTTCAGATGCCACTGATCTGTTCCTTCCTGGGCTGAAGTTCTAAGTCCTTATCATCTTTACTCTGCCACCTTGTACCCGATATTCTAATGCTTCACCTATGCTAGTCTGATCTTCCCCAGCTAGAAAATCTGCTTTCTGAAGGCAGAGAGATCCTGCCCTACAGGTAACCCCCATCACCTCAACCCTAGGGAGGGGTACAAATGTATTCCACACACACACTTGTTGTACTTCATTTAATCCAATTTGGTTTGTGAAAGAAATACAAACTAATGCTATTGTAAATCCTCAGTTGTCATAAGGTTTTTAAAGCACTAACTCATTCCTACGAACGAACAAGCACAGTTTGATCCATTGTATGGTCTAAGAATTACTCTATATTTTCAGTTTACTGGGGAAGTTTGTGATTGTTTCCATTTTTGTTCCTACCTGACATTTTGAAAATTTCTTTCAGGAACAAATAAAACTGTAGCACTGAATGTTAACTGAGACATGAAAATACTAATTCACGTATGTGTCTGCCGTGGCCTCCAGCAGCTAAAATACCTTACAATTTTAAAAAGCTCACTTAATTTTGAGAGCCAAATGAGTAAGTCAGATGACCTGTTCTGTTGGTGGTCATGAGATGGGAGGAGAAGTTGATTAAAAGATATTACTGTTCTCAAGCTAAACTTGAATTCAATAAATAAGATCATTTAAGTATTGTACCCTGTATGTGTATAGGGCATCGAAGTATATAGGGTACAATATAAAATGCCTGACATTGGACGAAGAGTAAAAATTTTAGCATTCCCCCATCCCTTCTACGGCAATACATCCTCCTTCCTTCTCCTTTCAATTCCACTCCTTTTCCTATCCCTTATCTTGGCTGTCTCCCTTTTAAAGTCTCCTTTGAGCCTGCAGCCAGCACTCAGGGGCACTACCCCAGCCTGCAGCCCTAGGGGCTAGCAAGTTGCTTGTCATTGAAAGGTCCTCTCTGTTCCCCCAGGATTGTTGTTGACAACAACTGATGAAAAACATTTGGAAAAAATGCATTTCAGAAAATGCACACTGAAGGGCAAATTTAGTCAATGACACTGTTTTAGTTTGGGGCTGTGTCTATACATGAAATTCACATGGATTCTAATATTTAGGTGAGGAATAAAAAGTTTCAGTCAAACATCCAGATGTTTCCATAGTTCGTGGGGACTCGTGCTATCGCATGTGTTCTAGTGCAGGGGAGCAGACCCCGGAAGGGAAGGCAAGATCTGCGTGCTAAGCTACCAACGGTGTCTGCCCGCAGTTCCCAGGGCACTGTCACGCCCTCAGGGCAGGCTGGGCCTGCCCTCTGCCTCCCAAGAGCCTCAGCACAGGCCTGGCCTCTGTTGATCAAGAGAGACTCCTCTTATATACGTTTAACTCCCAAACAAACACTGAATTTTAATAATTAATCTTAGCTTTATAACCTGACTTAATTTAAAATTTCTGGAAGTTTAATTTTCTCTTTCCCTAACAATCTACCTTAGAGGTACAATTTGGATGGGGTCAAAGTTAATCTACAGTTTGTATAACTAGTACAAAATTTAGCACAACGTATGGTTTAGAGAGGTTTCTGAGAACATTTTGCATTAAGGCATTAAAAAATCAATTACACGGAACGCAGAGTTAAGTAATTTTCTCCTCTATCAGTGGGACATGGACTTCTGTTAATTTCTTGGTGCTAAATTCTACATTAAACTCATCCCCTGTGACGTCTGGCACTGTAGTGAGGTCATAGAACAGAAAAGAAAATCAATATCACTGGAGAGGGTATGCTGCAAAATGAACTAACTAAATATTAACTCCATTAGCCAAAAAAGGGAACAAGAGCAAGATTAATATTTGTGGGTTTATAGTTAACTGAGAGTTACAACAAAATTTACAGTTCGTGATCAAAATTTATCGTGAGTTACACACACATTGCTTCTTGAATCAGTATATCAGATTTCGTTGATTAGTGAATTGTGAGTTCATTTAGAATTCTCTTAAGTTTTAGAACTTGTGTTGTCAATTAATGCTATTTTTTATTTTTTTCTGAAGAGTTTTTTTATTGTCCTTCTCTATCTCCTTGATTGTCATATAAATTATTAAAAACCACAAGAAGGAAAATGTTTCCATAAATAAAAAGAAATTTATATTTGAAATATGGGGATTAGCTAATTTTGAATACATATATTCAAATACCTCAAAATTCGTTGTTCATAAAAATGTCAGTAGTAACTTAGAGGTGGATAAACTGAGGCCAACGTACTTAAAGGGCTTACCCAAAGTCATCTAGTAAGTGAGTGAATTAAAACTCAGATCTACTAGTCTGTGCTGTTTAGAATTTTTCTTCTTCTTCTTTTACTTTTTTTAAAAAAAAAGCATAAGCATGTTCTAAAATAGAATGGAATAATAAATCAGAGCGCCTCATCTGCTATATATTCATGAGAAGTGTAACTGCTTCTTACTATTCTCAGAAATCCATCCATAGCATATTAAGTACACTAGAGAATTATACCAGTGAAAATCAAATTGATTTTAAAACTTCTATACATATAACAAGATGCAGCCACTCTCAGAGTCCAATGGTTCTGGCGTTTCTACAATGAAAGGGATTGGAATTGAGGATGACTCCACTTTACGTGATTTCCTTGACCTGCAATAGCTTTCAGCTGCCTCACCAGCTTACCCCACTGCATTCAATTTCAAATCACTTAACTTCACTAAAGTTATTCAGAACGGATATGCAAAGCCTTACTCTGGGATTGCAAGCAAAATGCTGTCATTTATATTTTTGAGTAGGTAATATTTTGACCAAACTACCATCCCCCTAATCTATATTACTTGGCTTTAAAGCAATGGGTCTTATTTTAAAGAGACCTACAGATAAAAGTTCTGGCTTCTGGGGGATTTTGGCTGCTTAAAACTTTATGTTTGGTTCCTCTAATTATAAAGAAGTATAATATCTGCTATGAGTAAGGTTAATGACCATTAACAGGGAGGTTTTTGAAAAAAATCATTAAAAAATGTAATCTTTTTGAAATTGCTGAAAAGTAACAGTTACCAATAGGGCTGAAAGGTTGAACAAAGGCCAAACTTAATTAAAATGATGAATTAAAAAAATGAACTGGAACTAAATATTGTTGCTAAACTGAATTTGTATTAGGGATAAATTAAAGCAAGTACCTATCATTTAAAGATAAGTCTGTATCTTTACTTGTTTAGAGAAAGGTCAGAAATTTCCTGATAAACTACATTTATGATTGTTATGGGAGTGAAAAATTTATGTAAAAATCAAAAATTGCATACTGACTTATTAGGTAGTTTGAAAAGACATTTCATTCTTCTAGGTTATACTGTATATGCACAGAAACAAAACACTGACATTTTCCAATAATGATGATTGAATTAAACGTTGGCTAAAGGGACATCTGGTTATATAAACCTTTTTGGATGTTATGTTGTGTAGACTGCTATTATAGTATTCATACTGCCTTACACCTTATCTTCCCCTCCTTTTGATTGGAAGCAACTTGAGAGCAGGGACTGGCGTTGATTCTATCTCTGAATCTCCAGAGCCTAGCAAAATACCTAGCATACAGTAGGTATTCTGAAATATTTGGGGAGTAATTGAGTAAATAAACAAATGAATGTTATCACGTACATGTGGAAGTTAACAGTTGTTACATGGGGAGAAGCAGCTCCATTCACCCGCAAGGTGTTCCAGATAAAGCATTCTACTGCTACCACTACAAAGCAGTTCATCACAGGCTTCATAATCTCTTTGGCTCATCTGGATTTTTGACACTTTGCTAAATGAACGGGTTCTTGGTGTCTGTTCACAAGTAAATACATTAATACCAAAACATAGGCCAATTGGGTGACCATTTGGGGATTTTCTCAAATGTGCATTCCAGCGTGAAGACCATGAGCTGATCTTTCCTACAAGCAAGGACAGTTGAAGGTACAGCGAGTCCTACAACAACCCAAACTCCTTAACACTTTCTGGTGTTTAAAATATCTTCTCTGCAGGCTCAGCAAAGGAACCATGAGGGTGAAATTCTTGTGACCCAAGATTCCAAGATAAATTTAACAAAATATACTCTTCACCCAAACATTTGTTCATGTCAATAATATATTTTCATCCTTTCCACGTCCCACCTGTCTCACATTCAATACAGGATAATAATAATATGATATAACCTACTACCTACATACTTCTCTGAATAATGTGAGAATGAAACTGTGATACGGAATATCAATGTGGAGCAAGTTTCTCTGGGAATCTGTATCAAATTAATTATTGTGAGGGAGGGACTGGTAATACATCGATAGCATGACTAGGTGTTATTACCAACATAACTATTGACTGTACTGCCCTGAGCTCCAGACACTGTGGAATTTTTATGTGAACACCGATCCTGATTATACTTTTATTTACATCCTTTTGACATTTGTATTTCCATCTGAACATCAGACAACAGTGGATTCTGTAGTTATTGACCCACTCTGGCTATCATGCTTGGGGTTCTAACGACTCTTTTAGGGTTTATTGAACTTCCTAAGTATGGGGGAACCAAATCCCTTCCAAGGCCAGGAGGAACTTGTTTCCAAACGGAAACAGCCCAGCCATCCAAATCGGAGGAAGATGAAGAAGAGAAATTCAGTTTTTAACAAATCTATAGAGACTATTCATGTACACGTAATGAAGAGAATATAATTCAGTAAAGAAATCAGTATGTTCTAATACATTTAGATTTCTAATGGGTATACACATTTGTCAAAATGTTAACTTAAAGTTTTTATGATAATTATGAATACTAGCTGTTAAGTGCAAGGTAGGAAATTAAAGTTCCTAAAAAGATGATTTCAGATTGTGAAATTTGGATTTTCTCATTAAATCTATGGAAACTATTTTAAATTTAACAATTTAAACATCAAATTGTCCCCTAGTTTTGTACAAATCATTGATACCCCTTAAAAGACTACATACATTTTACATCTTTTATAGAATATTTATAAAATTTTATTTTTATTTTCTTTAAAATTTGCACCCAAATAGAGTAAGAGTTTAGCCCAAGGAGACTTCTAATGAGTTATGCTTTAGCGAAATGAAGTCTGGTGTGAATTATTCTCTAAATGTGTTATTTTACATTAAATACACGTATAGTATAATCTGAACTTTAATATCACCAACAGCCAACTAAAAAATAAAAACTTCCAAACTTAGTCAAAAACACCTTAAAATTAATGCATATAAATTACAAAGTACTAATTTTAACAAGCAACAGTAAATTAAAACCTGTCTTGAGATGAGTAAATGAAAAGTGGGGTCCCTGTCCTGCTCTGAATGGCTTACATTATTTAAAAAATACAAGTCATTGCTACATGCAAATTTTCTTATTTTATTGGACTTCGAGCTTCATGGCGCTGCTCACAGAATAGGGTTGTACATAAAATAAAAACAAATAAAAATTCCTCCCAAATTAAGTTATTGACAATGCCACTAGGATGTGACACTGGTTTTAAACTCTCTTTCTGATCTGTGTCTATTTCGGTTAGAGAGGAATGGGAATTCTCTAAGTGCTCACCGTTTGTACAACACACCCCCAGCACAGGTCTCCGTCCACTTCAGCTGTTGAAACAGCCCGATTAATTTGCATTCACTGGAGTACATATAGACTCCTATCTGTGGTTTCTAGGCATGGGAGAAATTGGGCTACTTTTAATCTGTTTTTAGCTCTACAGAGCTGCTAAATATCATTTGATATGGGGCTGAGAAATGTTTCCAAAAGTGTTTTCTTTATATTCATAAATGTGTTGTTTCCAATGTCTGTTAATTTCTACACATAGCAAACAAAGAAAAGCAATCGACTATCCAGAAATGTCTGGGAAATGGTTAGATATTACAGAATCAATCAAATAGAATTATAAACCTTGTGTGTGTGTGTGTGTGTGTGTGTGTGTGTGTGTGTGTGCAAACCCATTAGAAATGTGTTGGTACCAATCCTTTCTATTTCAAGCTTCAATTTTGTGAAATATCGCACTAGGGAAGAGGTAGTTCCTGGGCAAATATCATTGCCTTTGTGACTTCATTTTGTACACTTTAGATTGTAACAGAAAAATCCACATTTAACAACTTTCTCATATTAGAGCAAATTTGTGAAAGGTGAGTTTTTTGAATTTTCAAAGGGTTATGCTTTAATTGAAAGTGATAATAATAAAAACACTTAAAATGTGCTAACAAACAGGTACAGCCAGAATGCACAATTTTATGGAGACTTGATACGGCCAAGGATACATCACCAAATTATTCTTAGTAACTCCTTAGCATAGTCAGCCCAAACTGGCTGTTGATCAATATTTATAGAAAATACTCATGAAATAATTTGGAAATAACTCACAATATATAAAGCTTTCTTCCCATGATATATAAAGCTATTTTTTCATTAAAATAGGTGTTTGCCTTTTGCCATTTAAAGTACTGAAAAGTTTCCTTTAAGGAAAAATAAAAACAAAGGTTTGGAGACCTTTTTCATTGTACTTTGCTGTTATATAAGATTCCTTTAAGATCCTATTTTCTTTATTTCTGCTCCCCACACCACTCTTTCTCCCTCTCCCTCACTTCCTAGCTTGCTCTCTGTCTCATTTGACAGGCAAATTTGCAGACATTGCCGCAGGATAACAACCTCGTTTGACAGTCAATTAACCGTGAATAGTCAAAGCCAAGGCAGTTTGCATTACATAAATGGAAAATTAGATTCCTTTTTCCCAAGAAACAAAACCCTCTCCTTAAGACACTGCAATAGACAACTTAGTATCAAAACTTCTAATCACGTCTTTCCCATACCCCTTGGAGACATTTAGCAATCAGTAAAAGGTGGTTTCATTTAATTTGTATAATGTAATTTTTGTAAATGTATTATACATTTTGTGTAGAGATCATTATCATGGAGATAATATAAATGTTGGCATAGATGTCATAAAACACCTTTAATGTCTTTCTGACAGATATTAAAAGCAATAAGCTGTGATCCTTTTTAATGGAAGGTTTCTAAGAGAACATTTCAATTATTGTCATTTTATGCTTTTCTAGCCCGTTTCACTGTGTAACCTGATATATTTCTGAATTCTCTTCTGAAATATGCCCAGCAATTAATAATCTTATTGCTATTAATGTCACTGCTTTCCCATTTGTGTTTTTTCTTAGTTATATCTAGTAGGAATTGTTTTTTATCTTTACCCTTGTACTAAGTATTCAGTCTTCTGATTATGAATTTCAGCCCTTCTCTCTGTCATCTGACTCTTCATTCCTTCTATTTGTCCCAGCCTACCTGATCTTTCTCTCCAAAAATCTCCTCCGGAAGCATCAGAGTCTGTGATGAAAAAGCTATGCTCCTTGTTCTTATCTAGAATCAAACAAAATACAAAATCTGCAAGTGAGTCTGTACTGACAAGTGGGAAACAAAGACATCCAAGAATTTTAACATGTATTTATGTATCTGTGTGTGTTTAGAGTACTGATGCCATTTAAATGCAAAGACGTATGTTGAGATTGGGGGCAACAGTGCTGTTATCTGGAAAATTGCCATTGCTTGGAAACTACAGAAATGCTGCCCATTAAAATATAAACTGTAGTATGAAAAAATTCAAAATTCAATGGATGAAAACCCACAGAATGGTGGTAGAGGCAGGAGATGCTGGGTGTGAGTCTCACAGAAATGGTTAAATGCAGGAAAGAAAACTGGGGGGTTATTTTCTTTTACCTGAAAAGTTGTTTTCATCCTTTGTAGATAAAATTACTTGGTTATTTTCCTTAGTTTTCTGATTCTGTATGGAGAAGAATTAGAGACACAAATCAATGCCTGGATGAAACCATATGCTAATGTCAACAGTCAGCAGGAAGAAGCATCAATAAAAGTGACTCCATGGAGCCTCAGGAGACTTCATTTTTTGATGGTTATCTTCTCTGAATAGTTGTTGTGCTTAAATACAAATGTACGACTGCACGTACCTGCATTATCCTTTGCGAAGTAGTATGTTAAATATGCACCTATTATACACTCTGTAAATCAACTCTGTAAATACCACATTATTTGTCACATCCACACTACATTAGGACAGAGTCACTTCACTCTGAAGTCCTTGAGAGTGCTTTCTATGCACACTTGAGTGAACACAAGGCTGAGCCACTTAAGTTTAACTTTGGTCTTTAGGGGCCCCAGGTAGCACTTTCACGTGGGTGGAGATTGGTTTGGGAGAAGCCAGTCTTGCTAAAGAGTCTGCCTTTTGTTTTACTGGACACAATGTCTTACAGAAGTGTCCATCCTGGCTAGAGCTCTGGGGTTCAAGCCTTGATTAAAGCAGTTCAAATAAAACTGAATCTAACTTTTGAAGTCAATGTATTTTTGATCTTTTCTGGGTCATGGTTCGGGGAGGCACTGAATTACAGAGAAGAAAAATGATAGGATCATTCAGACTGCACCAGTTTTGTGGTCCCACTGCTTCCGGGGGAACAATTGTGCTCAACTGGGGGCAGGGAGTTGGGCAAAAGAGATTGGTAGATTAGAGGAAGGACTTGGTCAATTTAGGGGTCTTTCCCAACTTCTATAAGCAGCCAACTTAAATATAGGGGGGAATAGAGGCCCCAAGGCCTTTGAGAGGCTTTGTAAGAGAGAGACCAGAAACTACATTTTTATGGAGGACAGTTGGTAGGAAAGAAGCCCTCCCAAACACACTGAATATTTCATTTCTGTGGGGAAATCTGGTGATTCATCTTTCCTGCGCATATGTAACCGATTCAGCCTAAAGGTGCATTTAAATAATAATAATTAGCTTGAAGGAGCCTAAAGGGGATATTTACATCTTTGTAGGAGGGCTGCTCCTCCAGTGATGGATGGTGGACCGGGCTGCCCGGGCTGCTGCTAAGGCCGCCGCTTGATTTCTGGCAGGCCAGCGGCGGGGGCGGGGGCGGGGGCAGGTCCGAGCCGCCGGGGTCACCCAGTTTTCTGTCCTCCTGCAGCAGCCTGGAGGAGTTCAGGGCCAGTGGGAAAGCGCCCGCGGCAGCCGGCGGGCGGTCCCGGCTGCTCCCCTTCTCCGACAGCCCTCTGCCCTGGAGGAATCGGCCGCCCCCGACTAAAGGGTCCCCTAGCAGGACCCCTGTCTCCTCGTCTTCCTCCTCGTCGTCCTCGGGGTCTCGACTTTCCTCCTCCTCTTCCTCGCCCTCGGGAGGCTTGTGGCCCTCCACGTCCACCTCCTGCTCTTCTTCCTCGTCATCCTCGTCCTCGGAGCTGTCCTCGCTGGGGTAGCTGCAGCTGGTGCCACTGGGGGACAGAAGGCCTCGGTGGTGCGGCTGCGGGGCCAGCGGAGGCGGCGGGGGCGGGGGTGGGGGCGGCGGCGGGGCCGGGTGGTGGCGCTCGGAACCCGGCTCGTCGGGCTGCGGGGGCAGCAGCAGCAGCGGCGACGGCGGCTGCGGGGGATGATGGTGGTGGTGGTGTTGGTGCGGTTGTTGTTGGTGTTGGTGGTGATGCGCTTGGGCCGAGTGTGGCGCGCCCGCGGACGCCCCGTGCAGTTTGGCCAGGCTCTCTGCGTCGTCCTTGCCGCCCACCGGCCGGAAGGCGCTGGAATGGTGATAGCTGCCTCCGCCGGCTTTGCGCCCCTCCAGGAGGTGCGGGTGGTGGGGAGCGGGCACTCGGGCACCCACGGGGACCGCTCCGGCGGCCGCGGCCCCAGTCCCGGACACGGAGCCGGGGTCGGCCGGAGGCGTGGAGCCCGCACTGCAGTCCCCGCCGCTGCCGCCCGGGGGCGACTCGAAGAGCGCATCGCGAGCGCCCGCGCCGCCCGCAGGAGGCGGCGGGCCGGAGCCCGGGCCGTTGGCGACGACCGGAGGGGGCTGACCCGGCGGGGGGGCCGCTTCGGCGCTCCCGCCCACGCCGCCAGGCTCGGCCAGGTCCAGGAAGGCCTGACGCAGCAGGGTCGGGCTTTCTCCTAGCGCGCAGCCGAGCGCCGAGGGCGGCTGCGGCGGGGGCTGTAGGTATGTGGGCACGGGAAGTCCGCCCGGGGTCCGCGGAGGCCAGAACATGCAGAAGGGCGGGTAAAAGGCGTCCTTGCGGCCCGCGGGCCAGAAGAGGCCAGACAGGCCGGCCTTGGGCGCCGTGCCCGCGCCGCCCGCACCCCCTAGAGCCTCGGCCGCGGTGCCCGCGTCCTCCTTCTTGTGGCACAATCCGAAGGCGGCTGCTGCAGCCGGGAAGGTGTAAGGATGCGGGAAGAGTCCCCCGCAGCCTGGGAACTTCTGCAGCACGCCCCCGAACGAGCCCTTGCTGGGCACCGGGATGACCGGATAGCTGCGTGGCCCTTTGGCGCCAGCCGCCGCGCCCGCGCCGGCGCCAACGCCCGTCACGCAGCCGCCCCCCGCGCCCCCCCCGCCCGCTCCGGCGCCGCCGGAGGCCGCGGCCACCGACAGGCTGGCGGCGGCGGCCGAAAGACTGGCGGCGGCCACGACAGCCGCCTCCTGCAGCGAGTCGTCGTCGTCTTCGAAGCGCGGCCTCTTGTGATGCGCGTGCGGCGCGCCCGCCAACTCGGCCAGAGGTGGCGGGGGCGGCGGTGGGGGCGCCCCCAGCAGGTGCGGGCCCAGCAGTCCCCCACCTCCCGCCACCGCCGCAGCCGCTGCCACAGCGGCCGCCTTGACCGAGCTGAGCGGGTGGCAGGCGGGATGCGCGCCCGGCTGGGGCAGCGCGCGCTTTCGGCTCCCGCCGTTGAACATGGCCTTGACGTCCTCCCAGGCGAAGACTAGCTCGTCCTGGGGGCTCTTGTCAGTGAGCTTGAGGTGACGGCGCCACGAATTGAAGTTGGCTGCGTCCGGCTGCGTGTACTTGGCGTCGGGCGTACGGTGGGAGTGGAAGATGAACTTGTTGGGCGAGAAGTACATGTTGCAGTAGCTGCATTTGATGCACTTGGCGCGGGAGCTGTTGTAGCGCGCGGGGATGAAGCTGCCACGGCAGCCCCAGGCGCATTCGTGCGAAACGTCGAAGGCGAAGTTGTCAGGCAGCTTGGGGGGCCTGTTTTCGCCTAGGAACGACTTGCACAAACGCTCAGCCTCTCGCTTAGTGATCATGCCGCAGCGGCGCGATGAGATAGGCATGGCCCCGGCGCGTCGCAGAATCTCCAGCTGCACCGGCGTGCACTGCACGCACGTGATGCCCAGCGCCACGCGGCGGTTGTGAATCTCGTTGTAGCTGAAGTTCTTGAGGAGGGTGTTGGAGATCTGCGCCAGGCATAGGCGCTCCTGCCCGTCGATCACCAACGACACGATGGGAATGCCGTAGAGGATCACCTGGCCCACCTGGTTGGGTTTCAGGTTGGCGTGGCCCGGCCGCGGCTGGCTCAGCGCGTCGGGCTGGAAGGCGCTCGACGGCGATGCCAGCAGGATGTCGTTGGGCCCCGGCAGCGGGCTGGAAGCCATCTCCTCCGCCGCGGAAGCCCGGGCCGAGCTCTCCGGGTCGGCCTTGGAGACTGGAAGGGAAAGGAGAAAGCGTTGACTAGAGCTTTTTCAGTTTACAAAGAGAGGGGTGGGTTGAGTCGCTAACTGAAGAATTATAATCACTTCCTTGCTTTGGTTAAGATATAATTATCACTGGGCAAAGGAAGCAAGTTTCAGACACAAGGAAGTCATCTCTTAAATTTCCTCAAGGTCATCCTTTGGAAATGCAGGAATTTGGAATTACTTTTCTTCGGTTCTAAATATCCAAAGTAAATTTTTAAAAAGTCAGTTCCTAAGAAACTCAAGACCTTATCCCCGATTTATAGAAGCTGTTAGAATAAAATGGCACTCCTGCTATAAATTAGGAAGTAATGATGACAGTGGTAACTAGTACAGGTTATAAAAGTTATGGAAAACTGAGGCTTAGCCATTCAAGCCCAAATTTTAAAAGAGAGACCAGTCTCATTTGCTTGAAAATAGATTGATTTTGATTAAAAAAAAAAAAAACCCAAACCTTTTAAAAAGTAATTTTTGTGGCATCTGTGGTTTCCTTGGGGGAAATTCACTACTGGTTGAGACACAGCTCATTAAAGCAAAACGAAATCCCTTCTCCCTTGCCTTTGCCATTAGATATTTTGATACTTTAATTAGAAATTTTTGGGGAAAATGTACAAACCTATATGCAAGATTGCACCAAACAGGCGTTTCACTTTCAAGGGTTCAAAAAACTGCTTGCTAAAATTGAGTAGTTCCGGTTCCAATAGGTGGATTTAAAAGATGAAGTTGTAGACTTGAAAATATTCAAAAACTGTTTGCCTGTTATTTCCATGACAATGAGCAAATAAGTACAGGCAAGAGTGTTAAGCCCAGAAACAGTGCAAAGAAACTGAGCAATTCTTGGGGATCATTACTGATGGGCTTTAAAAGGCAAATTTAGTTGAAAGGTGAACCACTTTCTGTGACATTTCTTTTTCTGATCTATGTAGATATCTCTTTACTTTATTGGGGGTGGGGGGAAGTGCCCCACGGTAGAAATAATCCTTGGACTAGGTAATCTGTGGGAGCGCTGAAAGCGGAAGCCCAGGGTTGGGCCTGCGGTAAAATTCCTGTCATCTCTGGTCAACCGGGATACTTAATGGGGGAAAACAGCCAGTAAATTGAAAATACAGAAAAAACAAGCGAAAGAAACCTTTGTGACAACACTGCTAAGTCAAAACAAGCAAAGCGGCTCATTCCCTGCAAAACTGACAGTGACCTTTGCACAGCTACTTGTCCAGGGCAGCTGCTAAGACTATCGTTTGCCCTGGAAAATCAACGGTGGCCGTCTCATCACCACTTTCCGTCAAGGACACTGGAGTTTGTTATTACAGAGATTTCAGTGAATACACAAGTGTACCCCTTTACCCAAATTGTCATATCCTGGTCCTCTCTGGGCTCCTGTGACCTCTATCCCGACAACCTTCGCCCTTCTGACCCCTGGATCCTCAGCTCTCATTACGTTCTGTGGCCTCCAGGAAGGGTGAACAAACCTCGATGCGATCAACGAGACGAAAGCCAGGCCTGTCACTTCGGATGGATCAAAGACAATATTTCCAGGGGACGGGGTGTTAAATGGCACAGTGATACCTGGGCCTGATATAACCAGCCCTAACTTTGCCAAATGGTCCTTCAATCCTCATTCCCCTCCCAAACAAGATTCTTATTATCTTAATAAGACCCTGGGATAATGGCAATGCGCGCAGCGGGCCTGGCCTAGCGGGGAGCTGGCTAGAGACCCGCAGCCTGAGCAGCTGTAGACGGGGCAGAAATGTCTCCTACTGGGTGTGCTCCACTTTCACCCCAAGCTCTCCCAGAGACTCCTGTCAGAGCAGAGACACAAATGAGAGGGTTTAGGTTGGGGGATTTTTAAAAGGGAGTGAGGGAAGAAGAGACAATTAAAAGTTAGTTGAACTGAGAAAGAAAGCTGGCGAACTTCCCTATCTGACTGACGAGCCAACAAGCCTCAACTTAACTCCCCAGGCTTCCAAACCAATCACTACCGAAGCCCTCCGCTGCCCCTCAACCTAACCGGAAAACCCCACCGCTCGGGATCCCAAATAATGAACCGCGAGCTGTGCGCCGAGTGGGGGCCGGCTGGTTCCGGCAGTACCTGGTAATCCCTAGCTGTCTTTACGCGCGTGGCTGCCGGCCCATCTTCCGAGGTCGCTCGGAGGCGAAGCATCCAAGCGGGTCCTGGAATCCAGCGGGCGGGACTTCAGAGGGCTCCGCGTGAAGATCCTGGCGCTCGTCGACTCTAATGGCGCTTGTACCCCGGCCCGCGGAGAATGACCGCCTGAATTGCTGCGGGGCGTCCCCTCGACCGCAGAAAGTGTGGGCGCGCGGAAACCCGCGGCAGGCGAGCCCCAGGTGGAGTGCAGTCTGACAGCGCCTTTCTCTGTCTCTGAACTCGTGTCGGACCGAGGGGACGCCACCCAGCGGGCAAGGTGACGTCACCGTCTCCCTGACACTCCACATTAAAGGGCTGGCATGTTACAGGGAGGGAGGGGGGAGAGCGAAAGGCAGAGCGAGCAGCTTCGAGATCCTTTCTCAGCAGGCACGAAAGCTAACACCTAACCAACCCGCAATTGCCAACAACCTCTCCATTGAGCAAACGCAGCAGTGGTGCTGGAGCCGTAGATCTGATTTAGGAGTGGAAAGCTATATAGTCTGCCTGATCCTGGGGACCTGGATCCTGGAGGCCCCGGATTCTAGAAGGACGCCTCTAAATTGACTGTATCCCTGCCAGTTATTGTCTCCTCCCCTCATTTCTCTGAGCCACCCTCCTTCGCGAATGATCTCTCAGGTACGCAGTGCAAATCAGTAGCCTCACTGTGTCTCCGAAGATATAGGAATCACAGTTCACAGTTAGCCGGAGAATAGAATGGTTTCAGTGCTCCTTTGAAACTGTGAAATGAGAAAAGCGGGGCGGGACGGGGCGTGGGGGGGGGGCGTTCTGCAAAGCGTGCTCAATCTAAAAACTTGGAAGGAAGCGTGGAGAATGTCTTCACTTTTGAACACACATTTGCCTTTTTAGGACAAGATACAGAGTGGCATTCTCTATTTTGGAAAGTGTGCAATTAAGTGAGGACCCCAATGAGTGCATGTGTGCACTCGTCAGTCAACTTCATTCAGAATAGTTCTCCATCCCATTTATAAAACACATGCAGGCCACTTCAGCACAAGGAAAAGGTGAGACAGGAAAGCACTTGAGCAAGTTGCCAATGCTCCCAGAGAAGTAAATTTCTCAGGGAACTATGTAGAAACATGCCCTTACATAAAGGGAAGAAGAAGTAGAAGTAGGATGGGAAAAGACCATTTCCTATAGCTTCCCAAAGTAAGGCACACATACAATATAGTGAAGTGTCAGTATATTACTTCCTCATTGATCAGCTGTTAGGAGTCAAAATGACCACCTCTCGTTTATCAGAAATGGAAGAAGCTGCGTATCTAGAGGACATTCTAAGAAGAATACCTACACGGGGTGGGATTGGAAGAACTTTTAAGTTTTTCCCTTACTATCAGAGCTGAATTTTCGATTGCTGCCTGGTGAAACACATAGCCTTAGAGGTGGGCAGTCGTATTGTAGAAATGGTTGAAAGAACAACCCCCACTAACCCGGAAGCCCAACGGGGACTACATCATAGTATCAACAACAAACCATCACTAAATTCAAGTGTGAAATCTTAACACTTCATTAAAGGTCAATAAAACAAAAGGGAGTCAATTGAACAAAAAGTGAGGGATACAGGAATTGTGGCTATTTTAAATTAATATGCAGAAAACACAGTTTCAGAGCAATGAAACTTGTAACGTTTGTGTTGGTATAAGTTTCAAACGGCAGTGAAATATTTCACCCAACTCCTAGTCTCTGAAGTCACCATCGGCACTAATTAGGCTCTGTTCTAAGGGGCTGAAGTCAACTGAATGCTCCCTCCCTAGTGCCCTCGAAGTCCCCCATCCTAGAAGAAGGGAAACTCACACTATGCCTGCCTGGCTCCTTTGCCAAAAGAGCGTCATTTTCATTCACGAATCCATTCCTGCGGAAGGCTGAAGGCTGCCTGCACGCCTGCTCCTCTGAAGGTTCCCGGCCCGGACTGGTTATTCCTCCTCTCTGAGGTCAGGAGCTCCCACAAAGGGAGGTCTCGGCTTGCTTACACTTCCTCGAGCCCAGGCTGCTAGAAAGAAAGCCTGAAAATGGGGCAGATTTTAAGACCGAAAATGGGGAGAAATGAAAAGTCCTATCACCTTGTTAATGTACCACAGGAAAATGCGTGGTCGCTGCCGAGAAGGAAGATCATGTGGTGCTTTTATTCCCTTTTATTTCGCTGTTTCCATCTTTGCCCCCAAAAGGTTCCTCTTCCCCTACAGATCCCTACTTAAAAAAAAAAAGTCTGTAAAAACATATTTTTTTGAAAAGAGAAACTGGATGAATCTTTGCCTTCCCTCCCATCCTTGTTTACCCTGAGGATGAAATCCATGCCTGAGTGGTACCTGTAGCCACCCCCTTACCTCATCTTTCAACATAAACATTTGTACATTAGCTTGGTGGCTTATTGCCATACAAAACTGTGACTTTATTTTAATGCAAAGAAGTTTCACTGGAAAGAGAAACGTGTGATGTTAGGTTAAGTACTTTTGCACAAATAATTCTAAAAATAGCATTTTTATTTTATTTCCCCAGTGACTCTGGGGTGCCTGTTTGAGCTGTCAGGCCAAGTATATTTTTGGAAGCTGAAGGTGGAGAACAATTGTTCAAAGCCAGACTCCGTGGTCCAGCAAATCCTCACCATGAGTCTGGAGCTGGACTTCGGAATTACAGTCTTTTTATACGTTTTTGAGTCTGTGAGCAACTTTCTGTCACTCACTATCTCTCTGATTCTTTGCTGTCCCCTAAGTTTGAACAGGTCTCCTGATCTTCTCCACTGCTCTTCTCCACTGATCTTCCATTTTCCTTTTCCGGACCAGGGGCGCCTGATCCCTGTCAGTCCCTGTCCTGGCCCCCGAGACCCTGGCAGGCGGGCAGCAGGGAGGAGCAGGCGGTGGCGGGAGGCAGCAGGTAGGGGCCGAGTTAATCAATGCTTTCCTATTCGAGCAGACATGCATTTTATACCTCGGGACTCTCCTCAGCCGGCTAATTGATTCAAATTGTTTTGTTGGTTAAACTGGTGTCACCCGTTTGCATGATCTATCACCGCACGGAGGAGAGCATTTCCACTCTCATCTCCGTTCCAGGCGGCTGCGGTTTACCCAAGCCAGGGACAGGTAAAGGAGCCCAGACACCGGACCCAAAGGAAAACCACAAACCGAGCTGCCTCCCTCGGAACTGGAGAAGCGCCGCCTCCATGCAGGCGCACGCGGCGGTTGCAGCAGCGTGGACGGAGGTTTCTAGCTGCAGTTTTAACAATTGGTTGAAGCGAACCCAAACCTGGTCAGGATGCCCTCCACTTTGGAAGCAGACTGTTCGAGAGGCAGCGTGGGAATCCCGGCAGGTTCGAGAGGAAGGGCAAAGCCGAGGAGCTGTCCGCGGTGCTGACGCCAATGCAGAGCTCCGTGGCGCAGCAGATCCTACTGCGTTCAAGGCCCTCCCGGAAGAAGCCTCCCAGTCTGCAATCATCGGAGCCCTAGATTCGGCTCTGGGCTCCAGCATAGCCTTGCAGACTTAAGAGGCAAGGGGCGACACAGAAACACACCCCCGTACTTCTGCCACACCTGCTCCATCTAAAAGGACTGAGAAATCCAGCCACTCCCCACCCCCACGCCTGTGTTTGGCATTGACACGAAAGGAAGATAAAGGCCTTAATATAAATTCATTAAAATTAGAGACACCAGATATCCCTTCTCATTCTACTCCCAGCCTGGGTATTGGAGAACCCATGACAGTTACAGATCAAAAAAACAGTTTCTATCTCTCTCACTCATTCCCTCTTACCCCATTCTCAGCTCTTAGGCAAGAATATTACTGCTTCTGTGTCCCTGAAATGGGTGTCCTTGGCATTGGTATTTCTGCATCAGGTAGGGCAAGAAATGGTTTCCCTATTAGTTCCAAGTCTGCAAAAGTAGACCTGTATGGCCCAGAAAGAAACTGGAAGGCTGGCAAAACTACCAGGGACAGAAGAATTCTCATATATCAGAAAGTACAGGAGATGCAGTTAGATTGAAACTGGGTACAAATTTCTCCTCAGTCACTTACTAGTTGTGGAATTTTGCTTTGATACCTAAACTCCCCAAGCCCTAGTTTCTTCATCTGCAAAATGAGGAGGTTGATACGTAGCCCACAGGGGTATTATGAGAATTAAATAAGATAATATATGTAAAATGCTGGGCACACAGTAGTCATTTAATACATGCTAGCTTTAAAAGCACCTTCTTTGGAGAATGGAGACAAGCTTAGGCCTGTACTCTTACAAGATATGTTTGAAGTCTTTACTAGCTCCAGAGTAAAAGATTTCAAAGGCATTCTAGTTTCATGGTGAGTAGAGAGGGAACCAAACTCCCCGGAGGAATCTTAGTCCTTTTCATTATCCTGCCCCCTAAATTGGTCTAGTGTTTATTTTGTATACAGGTGGCCAGAACCTTAGCTACTATTTGCTTAACCAAGTTAAAATAAGTTGATAACAAAAATTAGCAATGGTAATGGCCATATGATAATAATTGCTGATAGCCCTCAGTTCCCTCTTTCTACCCAAAAGAGCTTTCTGCAGCCTGGCAAGCCCAGCTTAGACTCCCTGGTTTTTCCTCCATTGCTCTGGCTGGAGTTTTATGAAGGAAACCAAGGACCAGGAGCAAACCAAAACTCATCCATTATGGAAATCATAGAAGAAATGAGAAAGGCCTCTGAGCCCTCTCTTAATAAATACTGTCCATAAACGGGAACGCTTTTCCTGGGGCCAGAGCATCCCTGGAGAAGTACATACAATGAGAGCACAAACCTAAAAATCTAAACTGTAATTGAGGAAGGGAAGAGAAAATGAACACATTTTGCACTGCACCCCTGCCCCAGTGATCCCTTGAGTTCCTCATGCACCAATGACTATGGGAATCAGTAGTTTCTTTCTTACCTTTCAAACAAACACCTTTATAAGAAAATAAAGACTGTAGGAGAAGGAACCAAGGCTTAATTCCCCTTAATCAGAGGAAACCATTCTCACAAGAAAACCTGTCCTTGGGTCAGTGGCAGAGAAAGCTCTTACCCTACCAGTTCACAGAGGCCAGGGACTAATGGAAACATTTGCTATTGGACTTTCTTTTTTTATAACAAAGAATGCACATTTCTGCACAAGTCCTCACAAACTTGTAAACACAGCAAAGTACTCACATGTGCACATAGTTTACATGAAGTAATAAAATCCAGAATGGAACATGAACTTGGTATACTTGATGGTTACTTAGCAAATATTAGTTGACCAAGATAAAATTCAAAGGAACACAAAATACCTGATGACACACATAGGCTATGGATGCATGCTCCCTGAACACAACCTGCGAACGTGCATCGAAGAGGGACATTGGCATAAGGAAGAGCCCACTAGGCTCTCTCCCTTCCCTGTCTTCTCCTTTCTCTCTTTCTGTGCCTGCATACACATATGTACCAGCCCCCTCCACTTCCCTCCTCCCCATGTTGGGAGGGAGGGGGTCCTTTGAAATGGAGGTGGTCCCAGCTGGAAAACCCCAGAGCTCATTTAGATCACATCACTTCAGGCTTTTGTCTCTGCTCCTGAATAACCTAGGCCGCCACAACAAAAGGATAGGCATCTACATGGAGTTTTCATTGGCAAAGATGCGTCTCAAAGATGCTGCTGTAATAATGAATAAGAAGGAAAGATGCTTGCCTTTTTTTGATTGCCACTCCTAAAGAAGGGAGAGGAGAAAAGGGAGAAAAGGAAAAGGAGACAGTGGAGCAAGAAATAGAGATTGTGGGAGAGAAAACTAAGGCAAGTATTTCAGTGGATTTATGCAAAAGAGTCTTTAATTGTATGAAGATTCCAACTACCACCAAGAACAAGAATGCTGTTTGAGGCTTAAAAAAAAAAACAACAAAAAACACTGGCTCTTTTGTTTCAGGGAAGCAATTTAACGTGTAACTGAGGCTGAGGATGCAGAAAGGGTGTGGAACAGGATATTTTAAAGCTTGGGGAGGGGAAGCAGAGGAGTAGGAGTAGGGGGAGGGGCTGTAGATTGTCTGTTGACATGTCACAAGAGAGAAAATGACATAGATATACATTTAACATCTCCCCAGTGACACTGGTGGAGGGAACATTGGATTTTATTTCCTGGGGAAATAAAGGCATTTTTCCCCCTTTCCTGTTCTCTTCCCTCTCACGCCCTCCCTCCCCATTTGAAAATTTTTTACTTTGCCATCAAGCTTGATCCCATTAGCTAATACATTATTAAACTATCATGTGCTCTCAGGCTGCCCAATAAGCATCATGCCTTCAGCTTTCCTCCTGCCTGCAGTTGTTAGCTCAGTGGTAGCAAAAGGTGAAATTAGATAATAGCAAAATAAATCCCAGGGTAGAGGGGGGTAGAAATCTGAGTCACTGATTTTTTTTTGCTCCTGAAAAAATAGCAGCCAGTGAAAATTCAGAGAGAATGTTCAGAGGAATTTTCTATTTTTGTGTATTTAAGAGTACTTTTTAAGCAAAAAGGCTTTCCCTCATGAGGTTCAAAGTGAAAGCATAGCTAACCAGATCAAAGACAATAACCAATCCCAAACTTTTTCAAGATGCATTATGATATCACTGACAAACTCTTAATGTTGGCAAATAATTAAAATTTCCATCTTTTAGAACTGTGTAACCTTGGGTGTCTTAGAAACAAATTGTACAAACAAACCATGGAGATGAGCGCTGAGGGTTTCAGAGGAGATATAATGAACCAACTTTAATTACTAACTTGAAATTAAAAATGTAATATACAGATTTAAATTTATTTTCACCTAAATTGTGTATAAAATTATATGGCTTTTTCAGGCTAAGAAATGCTTTGTAACCAGCCATGCTACTAAAAAGTCTGAAGTACTTTCCAAAACGGAGTTCCCAGACTCACACAGTAATAATGATACATTTATCATTACTGATGACCACCTACTGGGTAATTATTGCTTTGTTACTATGATTACAATCAAGAGATTTCTTTATTTACTGTTAACATTCACTTAAAACTGAATGTTAATGACTGTTCTGAATTCACCAAAGAGAGTTTTCTGTTATATTTCAGAAGTACTTACATTCTGGTTCAGAAATGGAAAACCATATTGTAACAAAGTGGAAAGCTGGGTGAGCACTTGGCTCTCACCCTCTCCTGAGAATGAAAATGGCATTCTGAGGAATTCTGGAGCAAGATTTTCCATCTCAGAGTTGCAAAAGGTTAACATAATGCAACCACTTGACTTGTGCTAATTATGTAAGTATTTTATTACAGGAGATTCATTCATTATTGATACACGTTTGCAGTAACTTCCTGCTTGGGGGAGTTATATTTTATATGAGAAGTAAACAACCCATGGCTCCAGGGCTGGCCTCCTCTCCCCCAGATCTGATTTCCTCCCACCCCTTTGTCTAGTTTCACAACCCTACTGGGTTGTTGTATCCCTACTGAGGCAGAAGACAATTCCCTAAAACTGTCCCTATTCTCTCGCCTTTTCCCTTCCCCATTCAGAACTTCCCAGTTCTTTAAAAGGTAAGGGCTCAGGGTGTGGAGAGTGTTGGGATGGGGATGAAGTGGGTGAGAAAATAAAACTGGTTTTAGTGTTTTCTTTCGTATCACATAAAGACGAGAAAATTTTCATTAAAAATCTAGACTCCTTGAGGCTTGGCCACCAACCTTCCTCTTTGGAAGCTACTCTCTGCTCCCACCCAGAAAAGCCAGGTTGGCCTTTGGTATATTCAGAGCTGGCCCTTAGGGAAGTGGGGGTGATGGAAGATGTTAACCAATGGAAAGGCTACAAAAAGGCTTCTGCCTGCCCGCAAGTCGGAACCCAACCTCACAGCCAGTGGTGGTTGCTACAGTCTACAATATTTTCTTCCCAGGGCCTATCCCAAGTTGCACTGGGAAAAGATAAGACATGGCTTTGCTTGTGGAAAGGAGGCCCTGTGAAGGATTGTGCTGGATGCTCAGTTTAAGGGCCCTCAGGAGTTTCACTCTGAAAGCATGCACTGGCCACCTGAGGCTAGCCATCTGGGGAGAGGCCAGTGTCTCCTAAAGGGGCCAAAAGGCTCTGGCATAGGCCTCCAACCTAGGAGCAAGGGTTTCCTCTTAGGTTTTCTTCCAGATTCTGAGACCCCTACCTAAGAGTCTCAGTTCAGAGGTGGGGCAAACACAAGGTGCCAGAGGTCAGCGTGCTTAAGACCCTCAAAAGAAGTCAGGAATTGGAGATGATGAAGGGGCAGGGGAAGAGCATGGAGCAGTGTGTGTGTGTGTGTGTGTGTGTGTGTGTGTGTGTGTGTGTGTGTGAGTGTGTACTACCCTGTTCTTCAAGGTTTGGTGTAGGAAGATGAGAATGAACAAGCAAGAGGCTGAAGTCCCAAACTTTTGGACCAGTTTGAAAAGAATGAAATGGTATGGTCTGGGATGGAGTGAGGAGGTGGCTTTGGGGAGGTGCCTGCAAACTGGGAGTGGGCAGGACTTGCCACAGGCTGGGGAAGAACTGACAGAGCTCAAAGCCTGGGTTCACCCCTGGGCCTCTACTATCTAGCCCAGAACTTCTCTGCACTTTGGGTGTGGGGATGTGAATGACAGATGGCTAGAGGATGACTAGAGTTCAAAGGGCTCTGGGAAGATGAGTTCTGGATAGAGGAGAGGGAATGGGTAAAGTGCTGAGACTGGGTCTTGGGTAGGTGCTCCGGGCTTGGTCAGCACAACCCCACTCCCCTGGGTGCCTTGCTTCCCTGCTTTTACCCACGCCGGGGTTCCTGGGTGTAACCTCTCTGTGATCTACAGAGGAATACCGTTCCCAGCAAGGCTTACTTAATGGTCCTTTAACAAACCCTTCGATCTCTTTGGCCGCCCTGGCTCTCGCCTGCCTCCTCCTTCTTCCTTTTCTCCACTGCCTCCATCAGTTATTTATGACCAGCGTTAATTATTCACGAAAAGAGAAAACTCCAGCTTTGGGAACTTTACTAGGAGCGTTTGGGGGTTTCTCCCTTTCCCGCCTCCAGGTGGGCTTGAGTCTTGAGGATTTAGGGGGACTGTATTTGACCGGATCCTGCTTTGAAGTGGGGAAAGGGAAGCCCAGTGGTTGGGCAATGGGGAAGGCGGAGGGTGTACCCTTCGTCCTGGTCAGCTCCAGCCTCTGCCTGCGAAGTGCAAACTCCCGGTCAGCTCCTGCCTCTGCTTGCCAGGTGTGAACTCCAGGGATGGGACCCGGAAGTTACTAGCCGCGCTCTCGGGAGTCGCTGTCCCGGCTTGGAAGTGCTGAAACCGCGCGTGGGCTCTGGGGCTGCGGGGTGTGGGAGCGAAGACGTGGCCGCAGTCCGGGCAGGGTAGCCTCTTTCCACAGCGTCTCCAAAAAGTCTCGTTAGCCTTTTCTCTCTCTCTCTCTCTCTCTCTCTCTCTCTCTCTCTCTCTCTCTCTCTCTCTCTCTCTCTCCGGTCCCCCTCCCCGCCCTCACGCACGCAAATGACACTAGAACATTGTAACCAAAGATTAATTGCCTTAATCAAATCGACCTGCCCTCTGCAGTTAATCTTTTAGCAACAAATTAGAGACAGTTTACCTCAACTTCCCGGGTCAGGCGGAGAGAGGAGGAGGGATGGACAGGGTAGGAGAGTTTGACAAAACCCACAAACGGTGAGGGGTGTGCGTTTAAAGCGGGAGGGGAGGGGAGGAGGTAGGGGTCAGCTGTGGGGTTGTGACGGCGGTCAGAAGTTCCTGGAGTCCCTTTCAACCCATTTTTCCCCAAAGGAGAGGAAGCCGAGCGCGGAGGACGAGGCCACTTACCTGTCTGCGCCGCCCTCGCGGTCTTCAGCCCTCCGCGCTCAGTCCACCCCGCCTGCTTCGCGCTCCGCGGCTCCACTGCCGCTTTCTGACTCCCGCGGCGCCGGCCGCCTCCCCCCGCGCGACATCCGCTTTCGCGGCCCGTCGCCCGCGGTCCTCTGCACTCTCGCTCGCGGTCGGGTTTTCCACTGCGACTCTGTCCCGTCCTGACTCTCCCCTTCTGTGTGGTCTTCCGCAGACACCCAGCTCTTCCCACTCGCTTCCTGGGCAAGTTCGTAAGTTTGGGGTGAGGGTCGCTCTCCTCGAGCCCAGCTTCTCGGCTTAGCTTGCTCAGATCCGCACCCCCCACTCCCCAGCCCAGACCTAGGTCTCTGACGCCGCCTGTTGGTCAGGCAGGGCAGGGCAAGGAGAGGAGCCCTGCGCCGACCTCAGCTTCCCACCCATCACCCTTCCACGCCCAGGGGTACAAACATAAGGGAAAGGAGGCGAGGGCTGGAGACCTGGTAATTGGAGTGGGGCCAGGGGCAAGAGGGAACAATTTGCTCTGGGGACATGCAGCCCGGACAGGCAGCTTGGGCTCCCTGCCAGGAGAAGTGTTATCCCAGGGCACGCAGGTGCGCCTCTCTTGTGTTGCCCGAGGGCAGTGCACTAAAAGCCGGCACCCTCCCCCAGTCTTCTGGGGAGAGACCACCTGAGGTGAGGTCAGGCCCGGGGGGCGGGGGGCGGATTTGTAGGGGGCGCTGATCCTGGGCACCCAATGTGCTTCTTCAGAACAGCGGGTGGGGAGGGGTGCTGGGAAAACTGGAGAAAGGAGAATGAGTCCTTCCCAGCACTACCAGGGAGGAAAGCTTTAGGGACAAACTCATATGCCGCTTTAAAAAGAAAAGTTAGCAGAATCCATCTCATTATGAGCGTCAGGCGCTTGGAAGGGTGAGCACCAGCCAGGGAGTCCAGTCGAAGTCCAGCGCTTTGGCCGGGGATGGTGGGGATATAGGCCGAATTTGGGAGTACTGTGGTGTTACAAAGGCAGCCTTTCTGGCTCAGGCCTGGTCCCTCCCTTGGCAACTTCCCAAACGGCGGGGCGCTCATCAGATCATTCTACCCTTGGAACTTTGGGAAGCCTCGGTCTAGCCCTGACTCCACCGAGACATCCACGGAATAGAGGTTTTACCCTTCCCCCATTCTCATCCTGTCTTTTTCATTGAAAGAATTGATGGACTGTTTCTCCGCTACCCCCTCCTTCTCTAATAAACGCTTCCCATAGATTATTCGACGCAGAGAAGGAAGGCGGCTGCTTAAAAAACAAAAAGCCATAGCCCTAATGAGTTCAATTACAATGTGGTAAACACATTGCCTCTACGCTTTAATTAAGCCTGCTGCCCAATTTTAACTCATTAGTAATTCATTAAGAGAACAGCTCGGCGCTGGCGGGTGGGAGGCACCCAGACCGACTGTGCGTGGCAGAGTCGACACGCCCGCAAGCCGCAGCCGACCCTAGGGCTGCGTTTGAGCAAGTCAGGTTTGCGACCCAGTGACTTCACACACTGGAGTCCCCTCTCCTAGATGCACGGGGATCAAGTTTCCTGGGCTTGAAACAGGGTTTGCAAACCTGTTGGCTGGCTGGTGGTGGTGTGGGGCTGGACCACAGTGGGGGAGAAAGTCTCCGGATTACATGCGCTTTTCACCCACAAATTCAAGTCTAGTTTCCGGGTGTGGTGCCCCCCTTGCTTATTCCACTTTGTACTAGCTTCTGGAGAAAAATCTAAGTCTGGCCTTAGCGCCCAGCTCTGGCTACCCGCTGCAAGCTTCGGGACCCTCTCACCGGGAGAAGCTTCGATATAAATCGAAGCGTTATAACCGAAGACGGTGATATTTTTTTCGGGGTTTGGGGTGGGAGAATTGGAGGTGGGGGGAGGAGACTGTTGGCTAGAGAAGTGGATATCTGAATGGGAAACTCAGAGCTCTTCTTTTCCGTCTTTCGATCTCTACTCCACGCCTGGTAGCAGGGCTGGGGTTATGGCCACATTTGGAACTTTGGCAGTTGAGACCGGCCCTCTTTATGGAAAAGAAATGGGGACAGAGGGTTGCAGAATGAGTCATGCACAGGCAACGAGAGAACCCTCCTAGTCTTTCCACTTAATAATCGAGGGACAGAGCGCGAACAGTTCAAGCTCTAATCGTCCCGCTCTCCTCCAGTTTCCATGCCGCGGCGGGTTCTTGGAAGAAAGTGCCTGCGTGTTCTGAGCGTCCCACGGTTCGGGTAGGAAGGAACTCGTCGGTCCCCAGGCTCCAGCGTGGAGTTTCCAAAGAAAAGGGAAGGGCAAGTGTTATGGGGTGAGGCTTTGGTTTAGAAAACGGTCTTCCGCTCTCTTTGTAATCCTGCTCTGGGCGCGTTCTTTCATTGGGAGGAGGAAGTTGGCACCGCGCGGCGGCCTACCGCGCCCCACTAGGTAGGAACTTTTCCCCCGGGGCAGCGGCTGGCCTGGCTCCGCCTTCCGCAGGCGGACCTGGACTCCCCTGGCTGTCTGTGCGGACCCCTTAGCCCTGCCCCCTGGGCCTCGAGGAAATGCCGGAGGCCTTTTGCCCTCCACTTCTTGAAGCTTCTTCTTCGGGTTACCAGTGCCTCTGCAGGCACCGGGCCGTTCTCGTCCCGGTCGTAAGCGGCAGCTCCTCTTAGAGGCCAGTGGATGCATTGGATTTCTTCTAAGCGGAGCGAATTGCATCCCGCAGTCCAGCCGGGTCGCGTCCAAGAAGCTCAGGGCGCGAGTCCGGGCTTCTCTGACTAGTTTCTGTGCGGTTCGGAAGCTTAGGAGGGGCGGAGGATAATGCCTTTAACTTTCAGTCCATCACACCCCTTTCCTCTCTCAGCCTAGAGGCAGGAAATGCTGCGGGACCCAGTGTTCTCAGATTGGGTACTCTGAGAACAGAGGTCATGCCGGGCTTCGCTCTCCCTGGGTTCCCGGGAGTCGGCTGGGGAGAAACCGTGGCACAGGGTGGTCTCCGCCATCGAGACTCGCGGTGGACGGGTCACCGGAAGGCGGAGGCGGGGCGGGAGCTTCCCGGCGGGTGTGGCGCACAGGGGCGAGGACCTGGGTCCCTGATCCCAGGCTCAGCAGAAGGTTTCGTGTGTGTTGCTTGCTGCTATTTTTAACCGCACCGCGCGGCCCTGGCCCTGGGCTCTGCGGCAACAGCACCTTCTCGCGCTCCGAGGATCGGCCGTGCGGGATTTGCCTGGAGAAGGGCCTCTCTCCAGCCCTGAGTGCTTTGAAAGTATAAAAATTGGATCCCTACCTAGGCGATCAAGGCGCCTAAAACGAAGGAGGGCAGCAATGGGATCAGAAATGCGTGTAAGTTGAAAGCCTCGCAGGAAACAGGTCTCTTGCTTAGGATTTCCTGGTTTGGAGTCCAGTTAGATGTCTGAGGGGGGAACTCCAAGGCTCTCACCGGAGGTGGGCGTTTTTATCCACTGTGGGGGGAGAGTTGCTGGGGCAAACATTTCGGAAAGGTCCCTCGTGCCCAGTGTTAATTACAACTGAAGTAGATTATCTTCCTTCATTTCTTCCTTCCCTAATGCAAGGACAGGGAGGTAGGATATAATTCATTTCTGTTGACAGTGGGATAAATAAGTACGTTTTTGTATTGCTAGGAATTGACTGCTGGGGGAGGATGGCTTCCTGACAGTATCAGATGGAGACTTTAGAATCGGCTTTGGGACAAGGAGGTGGCCTTGTTCATCAAGTGCTTTTGTCCAAGCTCCACTCCAAATAGCCCCTACCCTCTTCTTTTCTGATCTGCGATATTGAGCCCAAAGGTGAAGGAGCCCCGTTTAGGGAGCATAGCTGCTAGGGATTTGCCTGGGTCAACTTAAGCTAACCTTCCAGCTTCATACAATTTGCCTACCTTTCATTTCTTTTGCAACCCTCCATAGTACCAGCTACTGTGAAGATATACCCTTAGATATCAACTGTCTGTTAATATGCTGAAAATGTTAATATGCTGAAATTTTTAGCTTTCTTGAAGGGTGTCTTCAGTAGCAGGACTATTCCCCCATAGTTTAGGTCTGTAAATTGAGGGGAGGTGGGAGAAATAGGAGAGAATCAACTCTTTGGAATGGCATAGAAAGCAAAGATATTTATTAGTCCTAAATAAACAGGCTAGGAACTATTTACAAGCCTGGCTTAACAGGACTGAGAGAGCCTGGGCACTTGCTTATGAAAGGCAAGACTTAAGACAGAGCTGGGAAGTTCTGTAGGAAAGCATCGCGAGACTCGCTGTACTAGTAAAACAGGAAGTGTACTCTGACTCAGGTTGCAGATAGTTTTTGAGGAGAAGGAAAAATGTGTCCCTGATTAAAATACTTTCCATGTGCTAGGCATATATGAAGCATTTTACATATGTGCTTTCATTTAACCCTTACGTGACTCCCATGAGCTAGGCATTATTACCTACATTTTATAGATTTTGAAAACTGAGGCTCAGAGAGGATACTTTTTCTCAAGGCCACACAGCAGGTAAGTGGCAAAGCCAGACTTCAAGCACAGATCTGTTTGGATCTCCAATGTGCTCCTAATCAGTAAGCCAGACCATGTACTATTTTATATACACCACACTATTTTGATCCTTCTAAGAGTCTCATTAATTATGTATGGCCCCTGTTAGTCCCATTTGACAGGTAATAAAGTCAGAGCCCTTAGACCCTGGTTCTCAAATGTGAGTGTGGCCCACTCCTAGAGATGGATTCTGCCAGCCAGCTTGGGGTGGGGTCCAGATCTGCAGCAGGTAATTCTGAACCTGGTATTTGAGGAGTGTTATTTTGAGAAGCACTGCCATAGAGGTTGGTAACTTGCTCAAGGTCATTAGGATTGGGCCAAACTGGTACGAGACCCCTGTTCGCCTATCCTCTCCATCAGGGTCTCAGTGGCAGGTGGATGACTTCTTTATTGAAATCCTCATAGTTAGAACCCAGAGACTAGGGTGAGAAAGAAGTCTGTGGTGTGGCAGCAGGTTGTCCTTCTCCATGACCCCCCAGAAGCCACCAGCCTTCATGGAGGTCAGTGTCCTGAAGTTCCTTAAGATCACTCATCTGGAAAGGTACCTTCAGCCCACCTGGAGAGGCAGACTCAGGCACTCCAAGCAGTCATGGCTGCCCTAACTCTGGGACTCAGCAACACACTCCACAGGAAATACTGAAGAGAGAGGAATGAACCACAGACACAGACTGGTCTTTCTCCACCGGAGTGTGGCTCGGAAGGGGGTGGGAAACACAGTCAAGGAGGACAAATATCTGGACCCAGCCGATGCATACAATTTAAGAGAAACTCTAAATCAGGGGCTGTAGGACTGTGCATCTGACCTGGTTTATCCTGAAAGATTGGGACTTGCCCTCTAGATGTGTGTGGGGCCTAAACTGTACCCAGAGCTATATGCATGGAAGCAGACGGGCTCTGGCTCCACTGGGCACCAACAAACCTGTTGGCTGATGGCCCTTGTTTTCTTCTGTCACACTAAACTCTGTGAACATTTTAACAGAAACCTCCCACGAGCAAGTCCCCTGTTTCTGTCTGTTTTTAGGCCCAGGCAAATGTTTATCACCAAGATTAAACCAAATCACTCCTTAACCCTTGAAAAATGGGATCTGTGAAAGCAGACAGTAGGAGATTTTTACCTGCCAAGTCATTCCTGGAAGGTTATGGGAGAAACCAAAATATTTTAGGCCCATAATCTAGCTTGGCCCTTGGGCATGTCAACACTGTCTTAGTCTTTTCAAGCTGTTATAACAAGTACCATAGACTGGGTAGCTTATAAACAACAGAAATGTATTTCTCATAGTTCGGGAAGCTGGGAAGTTCAAGTTCAAGGCACCAGCATGGTCAGATGAGGGTCCTCTTCCTAGTTCACAGTTGACACATTTTTGTTCTGTCCTCAAGTGGTGGAAAGGGCTAAGGATCTCTCTGGAGCCTCTTTTATAAGGCACTAATCCCATTCACAAGGGTTCTACCCTCATGACTTAAGCACCTTCCAAAGGTCTCACCTCCTGATATTATCACCTTTGGAGGGGTCAAGATTTCAACATGAATTCTGGGGGGACACAAACATTCAGAACATAACACTGTCCTAACTGTGATATATCTTATGTTTGCAGTATGCATGAAATAATTTGACACGTGTAGTTTTTTTAAAAAAATAAATTTATTTATTTATTTACTTTTGGCTCCATTGGGTGTTTGTTGCTGCGCGCGGGCTTTCTCTAGATTGTGGCGAGTGGGGGCTACCCTTCTGTTGCGGTGCACGGGCTTCTCATTGCGGTGGCTTCCCTTGTTGCAGAGCACAGGCTCTAGGCGTGCTGGCTTCAGTAGTTGTGGCACGTGGGCTTCAGTAGTTGTGGCTCGCGGGCTCTAGAGTGCAGGCTCAGTAGCTGTGGTGCACGGGCTTAGTTGCTCCACATGTGAGATCATCCCGGACCAGGGCTCGAACCCGTGTCCCCTGCACTGGCAGGTGGATTTTTAACCACTTCGCCACGAGGGAAATCCGACACATGTAGTTTTAATGGCACATTATTAACTCTAAATGCAGTACTCATCTGCCCTGCCTTTTGGATGACACATATTCTGTATTTATCTGGCCAACCCAGAAGCAAAAACAGAAATGTATTTAATATAACAAAAATGCCAGATTTCGCTCTTCCGTTATTTTTTTATACTTTATTTATTTATTTATATTTTTGGCTGCATTAGGTCTTCTTTGTGGCATGTGGGATCTTTCTTTTGTTGCAGTGGGTGGGCTCTTTGTTGTGGTCATGGGCTTCTCTCTAGTTGCAAAGCATGGGCTTCAGAGCACGTGGGCTCTGTAGTTTGTGCCTCGCGGGCTCAGTAGTTGTGGTTCCTGGGCTTAGTTGCCCCACGGCATGTGGGGTCTTAGTTCCCTGACCACGGATCAAACCTGCATCTACTGCATTGGAAGGCAGATTCTTTACCACTGGACCACCAGGGAAGTCCCTCACTCTTCCATTATTATATCATATGGTGTGAAATTACTTGATAGTCAAGCTATTCTACTGCAATAGGGCACTTGATGGAGGGGCTGATGTACTTTCCATCTCTTTTTTCTTGCTCAGGAATACAATAAATATCCCACAGATTTCTTTTTTTAAAAAGCTGGCTATAAGCAGGAAGTAGGAAGTAGTAAGAATTGATAGATAGGATTTTGTATAGGCTCGAAGTGTTAGACTCAGGAACCAGTGGAAATTCTGGAATTTCAGAGTCTCCAGCAAAACCTTCCACCCCTCAAAATAACTTCCTTGCTACCCTGCTAATACTTGATATTCTACTAATGGTGATTTGTTTCTTTGGACATTTCTTTAAACTCAAGCAACCATTTATAAATTAGGATAAATTCATTTATCAGATTTTTCCCAAGGTTATATATTCTGATTAGCTTGAAGGTGTTAAAAAGTGTGACAATGGCAGGTACGTGGGATTAGAGAGGAAATGGTGCAATCCATAGAGGGAAAGAGAACAGGAAGAAAGGGCCTTCAAAGAAGAAGCACTTACTTTCCAGTTTCACCAGGTTTATCTCTTCCCAGCATTGGGGGATGTACTACGGGGGTTCAAGCATAGTGTCAGCAAGACCCCTTGTATTCTACGTAGGGGCCCAAGAGTAACATTAATGTCACAGAGGAGGAGACAGGACAGCAATCAGGGTTAACTTGTGTGATTCAGAATAAAAGCAATATAGGGGTACAGAGAAGACAAACCCTCTTCTTTGTGTTGAAGGTTGGGGCAGAGAGTTGGGAGACTTTTGTGTTGCCAGCAGGACACACGTGATACTAAAAACACCAAAACCCAAAACCAAACCAACATTTTCTAGATCCTACATTTCTTGTTACAGAAATCTCTGAAGAAATGAGTCTTCCCACTGTGGAACAGAAAGAAATGAGAAAGACACCTGCTGAAGACTAATATGGAACCAAAGTGTTGACATTAGCAATCTGTGCACCTACCATCAAGAGCCAATGAAGGCAGAGATTCATCAATCCCTTCTTGCTGCCAAACCTGACCCTCATCTTTTAGTGGAAACCCCTTAGGACTCTGGTTACACTTAGTGATGGATGGTCCAATTGGTACTTAGTGCTCAGGAGTTCAACCTTATACTCCTTCCTGCTTCTTAAGGAAGAGGAATGCCAAGCTATTTGGTCAGATTTCAGGAAGCTGTTAGGGCCACATTTGTTAGAGGAAGATGCTGTGCCATAAAAGTCAGTACAAGGTGGATGGGCCTCACCCTGCCTTTTAGGAATTTAGTAAGACCTGGCATTTGCATATGGGCACTGGCAAAAGTGGAACTAAATAAGAGGTTATTTCAGTTGGAAGCTTGACCAATTTAGGGAAAAGAATGGGCCACCTGGCCTAACTTCTTACTAGAGTTTTTTTGTATTGTGATTTGGAGCCCAAACTGAGGAAGTGATAACTTGTTACTTTGCAGGACATTTCCTTCTGTTCCTTCCTATATCCTATTCCTTGGGAACCTCCCGGGAAGAGTGGCTTGGTTCATGTTGTTCCCACATTTTATAACAGTTTTCCATCTCTTTCCAAGGATAATCTTATGTTGTCATCTGAGGTTCAGCTCTGATTCCTCCTCCTACAATATGACAATTTCAGTCCTTGGCAATTTTTCCTTCCTCTGATCTTTTCCAGCACCTGGACTCTCTACTGCCTACTTTTTCATTCACAGGCTGCCTTGCTGTTTGCTCTACTTTCCTGTGCCTTAAGTGTATCTTAAACTGCCAGCAAAAGTACAGATATCTCAGTGGCACATGGCCTGGGGAGCAGAAAGCAGACAGTAGCTATCTGTTATATATAAGCTTTTATGTTGATCTCTGATTATTTAACATGCTTAGATCTTGTCTTCCTGACCTTTGAGGTTATCTTCTAGTTTGGCATTCACTACAGCACATAGAGAGGAGATGGTCAGTAAATGGTCACTGACGCTGACTTATCCTAACATTTTCCTGTACCTGTGACCCTCAGTGGAGTAGGCTGGATTTAAGGAAAATTTTGGGGATCCCAGCGCTGCAATTTTATAAACGGAAGAGAAATCTTTCCATGGCAGTGGGGCACTTGGTGTGTGTTGAGCACAGAAGTGACATAAGCCCTTTGAGACTCTAATAGCTTGGCATCTTGGGCGTGGCCATAATAGCCCATAACTGTCAGTGTCAGTTAATTCTGTTAGCATCACATAAAATATTCTCTTGGAAGGTGATTCTTAGCATTGTATATTATCAAGGTATTTTGTGGCTTCCTTCTCTCTCCTCACCTAACTAGCTCACACTTCGGTAACATTTCTAATAATGATCTCTTTTAAGGTACCCTTAGAATGCCAGCACACTCCAACAGGCTTTACCATGTAATTTGCTTTGGCCAATTACACGTTTGGAAATATGAGCAAAGATCACTTTGTCTGGAAGCTTTAGGAGCC
The DNA here is from genome assembly GCF_039906515.1 of Pseudorca crassidens. Taxonomy (NCBI): domain Eukaryota; kingdom Metazoa; phylum Chordata; class Mammalia; order Artiodactyla; family Delphinidae; genus Pseudorca; species Pseudorca crassidens. The sequence goes on along the minus strand of NC_090307.1, from coordinate 26,623,150 downwards.
CTCATGTGCTTTACCATGATCTCTTCTCCCTTGACCTGACATTGGAAACATTTTGAGACTTTCATCAGTCCGGGTTGAAAACATCATGGAGTTGCCCTACAGTGGGCATGTTGCATGACTGAGAATTAAACTGGGTAGGTTGCATGTCTATGCTGCCTTTTCCTTGAATTTGGGCTGGCTTGTGATTAACTTTTAGATTGTAGTGGAAGTGACATTGTACGAGCTCCAGAGTCTAGGCCACAAGATGCTTTCACTTTCTTGGGACCCAACTACAATGTAAAGAAGCTTGGGTTAGACCAGCAGTCCCCCCTTTTTGGCACCAGGGACCAGTTTAATGGAAGACAATTTTTCCACGGACTGGGGTGGGGGGTGGGGGTGGGTGTGATGGGGCGGGGATGGTTCAGGTGGTAATGTGAGTGATGGGGAGCGATAGGGAGTGGCAGATGAAGCTTCACTCATTCCCCCACCACTCACCTCCTGCTGTGTGGCCCGGTACTGGTCTGCAGGCTCAGGAGTTGGGGACCCCTGGGTTAGACCACTGGAACATGAGAGACCTTGCAGAGAAGTTCTGCCTTCTAGCTGTTTCTACCAAGGTGAGGCCTTGTTAGCCTGCAGCTCCCACTGACCCAGCAGATGGGTGCCCATGAGTGAGCACAGAACTGCCCATCCAAACCACAGCATCATGAGAAACAAGAGATTGTTGTGGTTTTAAGCCATTAAGATTTGGGGTGACTTGTATGAAGCAATAAATAACTAAAGCAGAGATCCTTGTTGTTGTAAGCAGCTAAGATTTTGGGGTCACTTATTGTTAACCTCAGCATAACTTGGCCTATATTGATTAATAAAGCTAACAGTGTGGTTTAAAATGTTTTAAATTACTTTTTTGATATTTCATATCTAATTTACTTTATTATTATTATTTTAAATTGAAATATAGTTGATTTACAGTGTTGTGTTAGTTTCTGGTGTACAGCAAACTGATTCAGATATATCTGAATCAGCTTGAATATAGTTCCCTATCCTATACAGTAGGACCTTGTTGTTTATCTATTTTATTTATTTATCCTAATTATTTTACTTTATTTCTTTTCTTTTCTTTTTTTTGTAATGTATTCTTTTTAACATCTTTATTGGAGTATAATTGCTTTACAATAGTGTGTTAGCTTCTGCTGTATAACAAAGTGAATCAGCTATACATATACATATATCCCCATATCTCCTCCCTCTTGCTTCTCCCTCCCACCATCCCTATCCCACCCCTCTAGGTGGACACAAAGCACCCTGATCTCCTGATGCTATGTAGCTGCTTCCCACTAGCTATCTATTTTACATTTGGTAGTGTATATATGTCCACGCCACTTTCCCACTTTGTCCCAGCTTACCCCTCCCCCTCCCCGAGTCCTCAAGTCCATTCTTTATGTCTTCATCTTTATTCCTGTCCTGCCTCTAGGTTCTTCAGAACCACTTTTTTTCTTTTTTCTTTTTTTAGATTCCATATATATGTGTTAGCATACGGTATTCGTTTCTCTCTTTCTGACTTACTTCACTCTGTATGACAGTCTCTAGATCCGTCTACCTCACTACAAATAACTCAATTTCGTTTCTTTTTATGGTTGAGTAA